>NW_021938838.1:19645042-19653758 GCF_001715985.3 Manacus vitellinus
TCTGTTTGTATCGCAGCTGTGCAAAGCAGGGAGCCCACAGGGCGCTCCCCATCACCGAAACTTTGCACCACTCGTACGTTTTAACAAAGAAAGGCATCGGCATTGCTTGGTTACAGCTGACATCACCTGCTGTCAGTCAGTGCTCAGCCCCTCTGTGCTCGTTGTGTCTCTCCACTGAGCCCGCAGGGGCAGCTCTGCCCTGCTCCGGAGCTGGCTCCGTTCTGAGCTCAGCGGCTCCATTGGCTGGCCCGAGCTCTCACTGCTGGAGTTGCCTTTCCCCAGGCACTGCTCAGTCCTGCCGGTATCGCTCCTGCCTCTCTCCCAGACAGCCCACTCCTCTTGGAATTGTCTTCCCTTTGCCTTAAAACACAAGGTCAGCCAAGCTCAAACATTCTCAAATCACTTGTGTAATCATAACTGTGCAGTTACAGCTACTGACTGAATTTTTATTTTCGTTGTTAAAGTCCGATTCAGATCCTGAGGGTCTGGCTGTCAGTGTGAGGGTGTGTCACTGGGAGTGAGGGTGTGTCGTGAGGTGTCGCTCTTGTCATGAGGTGTCATGATGTGTCACAGCAGAACAGTCACACCAGGTCTGGGGAACAGCTGGAACAGACTTGTGTCTGCTGAGGTGGCTGACAATGTCCTGGAATGGGTTTCAATGGGGGTCAGGTCCAGCAGCTGGAAATCACACCTGTGATCCAGGTGATTTTGCTAATCTTGAATTTGGAATGTGAATTTTTGAGTCACCACCTGTGGCTACTACGACGCTGTGCACCTGTGTGCCTTCCCAAACCAGTGCTGGCACTGGCCTCCTATGACCTTAATTTTTGTGTGGACCAGTGCCATCAGTGGTGTCTCCACTGACTTGACTTGCTGCAGGTGTGAATTAAAAAGACTTCATGTCTTTTTAATGCCTCATCTTATTACAGATTGTCCTCATGACAGGACAGATTTAAAAGTGAGTATCTGTCTCACTGCTAACCACTGAGAGTGGGTGGCTTCTTCTGATCCACTGAAATCTTGGCCTTGCTTGGCCTCCCCAGTGCTGTGTCTTTTCCCCTGGAAGGTGCATGTGGAGTGTTGCAAACAAGCTGGTTTCCTCTCTGGCTTTCCAGGCAAGAGGACTTTCCAAAAACACGTGCTGGTGATCGTCATTCCAAGTGACATGTCGTTAGGAAATACTTGTGTAGAATTTCTGTGTGGATAATTGTTGTATAAAAATTGCTGGTGCAGCCAAGAGGGAAGGGGGGACAGATGCCCCTGGTGCCCCCATATTAAAGGGGGGTCGTCTTGTACCTGCATCACACAGCAAACACCGAGGTGTCTCTGTCCAGCTGTCTGGGAGGTGTTATTCCCTGAATTACTTTGCTTGTACAGACTCCCAGGATGGGATTTATTTTCTGTGTTTTGAAGATTCTGGTGTTCTAAAACTCTGTTCTCTAAAAGGGAAGCTTAATCACTTCCCTGGCATGTGTGTGTGGTACCAATGAGGTACCAATCCCATCACTGCCAAGGGGACAGAGCACTTGGGTACCTGAAAGTCCAGTTGCAGTTCCCTGAGCTGTGAGATCTTCTATCAGGCTCTTCCTTCTTCAGTGAGATTTTGAAAGGATTTGCAAAGAAGTTTTTATCTTTTTTTTTTTTTTTTTTTGGTCTATAATAGTTTTGTTTATTACTGCTGGACATGGAAGATGTTTTGCTTGTTATTTTTCCTTACTTTGGTGGAAATGAGAACATCTGGACCTGTCTGAAATCTGAGCTGCAAATTTCTCATACTCTTATGAGTTCAGTCAGCAGTGCTCAAGCACAAAGTACTGTGAGCTGAGGAAAAGGGAAAGGAGTATGTCCTTTGTTAGCTGAGAAGTTTTAATGCATGAAATGCTGCTGGGAATTCAGAAAACATGAATTTAGTATCTGATCTATCTACAATTTCCATCTCACATGTAGAACATCAGTGGAGCTGGAGGTGCTCTCTATATATTGGATATAATTTTGGTGGTGAGTATTTTCACTGAAAGGTCTTTGCTGTGACAACAGTATGGCCTTGGAAGCCACGGGTCACCAGTGTGGTCTGGGCTAAGAGAATCTGTTTCCAGAAGGTATTGGCAGAGCCTCTGGGGTTTGGAGAGCTGCTAATACAGATTGAAAACACCACAACTGCCAACTCCCAGACCATGGAGAACCATCAGACACTGCCAGACAGTGACAAAGAGAGCACATGGGAAGCTCTGCTGGAAGGGGAGAACTGAAACTTGCCCTTTCCATCTCTAGTAATGTGGAATCTTTCTTCCTCTGTGATGTATCAAATATTAATTCTCCATTTCCCCTCAGTTCTAAAATCTCATTTCTATATGGCAGTGAAGAACAGCTTTCTGTTCTCTGTCATGCAAACCCAAGAAAAATAATAACCAGGCCATTTAACTTTCTTGTTCCTTCCTCCAGGCATCAGGTCCATCAGATTGTGGAGCTAAGCCTGGGCTCTGTTTCCTACCAGAGCAGGAGGGAATGGACAGCTGTTTGGAATGGTTTAAGAACAGTAGCACTGTTTATATTTCCAGGCTGCTGATGTTAATTTTTCCTTTTTTTCCTAGTAGTGTAACACTGTTGGCTCATATTCAGCCCACACTTGCCTGAGTCTCATCCTCAGATATTCTCCTGCCTTCTGACAGGTCACTGTGTGGTGCATTTGTGAATTGGAGCCTACATTTCTCAAGTGCAGGACTTGCATATGTGTCCACTGAATTGCACCTTGTGCTTTCCAGGCTATTTCTCTCTCTCTTCAAATTCCTGTCCTGTCCTCCTACATACTGCTGCTTCTCCTAGTTTGATGTAGTGTGCTGATTTTAATAGGTCCATTCTCTCTGAAAGCTCTGAAATCCAGCAACACTCAGTATTTTCATTAGGACATCTCTGACACATCCTTTCAAACTAACCCAAAGAAATTGGTACAGACTCCCTTGTATGCTGATTATTATTTTAATTCATAGAAGGCTATGGCTATAATTTTATATAGAAAGTATTTCTGTAGTTTAAGGAGGGGAATGATTTGTCAGACTGTAAAAAGACCAGTTAAATCAGTTTGATGTGCTTTCCATTCAGGAATAAACATTACTCGCCTCGCTGTGCTAAAAAATTATCTGTTTGAACACTTCTGGGAGAACTGACCTTTTATTTCCCAGCATTTCATCTTTTCCCTTGGTGGTATGTAGCTATTTTCCAGTGTCCTGACTTCAGTGATTTTCTCAGGTATCTATGAAAGTACTTGTGAGGGTTTCTGATGCTTCTAGAAATCCTGAGAGCATTTCAAGGCTAACAGTTTTCAACTTTGTAGACTCTTCTTCCTGCTCTGACCTTGGCTGGGCACACACTGACCTGAGTGTTCCCGTGGTTGCTTATTCCTGACAAATGTAAAATCCAAATGGAAGTGATTAAAGAACAGTGTTGCTTTGTCAGCAGTTCCTGAGCTGCCTGATTACCCAGAGACTAAAGGTGGGTGTCCCAAAGTGGTACTGGCAACATAAAAAAGCACAGGAACCATACCAAGAGTGGATGTTCTTTACTAAAAGTTCTGTGTAAAGATCAGTACTAAAAGTAGAACCAGAAGAGGTGACTACAGAAATACAGGATTGTGATCACATAGCAAGGAACAGCATGGCCAAGCAGTTTATTAGTCATATAAGAAGTGAAAGCTCTGTGTTAAACCTGGCTTTTAGCACTGGCATTAGAATTTTCCAAGAGTTTAGGATAAAATCTGACAGCAGAATAGGAATTTCTTAAGAGCAGCATCAGGAGAGACACTGCCCACTTTGCTGAGATTTATCTGAGATCTTAAATATTCTTAAAGAAATTAAAACAGGTTCTTATTGCATCATTACAACAAATCTCATCACTGTTGCAGTAGTAGTGTTGGAAGCTGTTGGAGCAGATCTAGAGCTGCAAACTTCTCTTTGTAGTGTTTTAGAGCTAAAACTTCTCTTTCTAGTGCTGTCTGTTTGCAGAGGTATTTGGTTGGATTTATAAGACTTTTTTTCCCCCCCACAGCTTTGTTGGACATCACTCAGTTAAAAACATTAACAAGAGCAGAGAATTCTAAGCCACTCTTGCAGGTGATCATGGTAAGGTATCACTCTGTGTGTTCACCCTTGTGTTCAGTGATAACTTAGAAAATGCTACAGTATGGCAGTGTATGTTTTGGGTGGCTCCATATCCGTGTGACCAGGCAGCTGGGATTGATCTGATTATTTTGGTGAACCTGTGCTGTGAGGATGCCCAGACTTTCTGCAGTGGTTCACACCACCAGAGGGAGCAGAGAGTGTGAGAAACGCTGCCACCGACAGTCCACAGTGCTGGGGATGCTTCAATATTACCAAAGGATGAAAGACTTTGAACAGTTTTCTATAACTTTCCTAATGCATTGCTGTCATGAAGTAAAATGTCCATCTCCCATTTTCATCAGAGGTCCGCTTAAAATCACCCTGTTTTGTGAACTACAGATAGAGAGTTAGTGGAAGGGCAGGAAATCCCTGTTAAAAAGGTTAAAAGCCAAATAGGTCCAAAGGGTCCCCCACCATGCACAGACACATTGTGTGCCACGTGTGAAGAGCCCTCTGTGCTTGTCTGCAATGTTCATATTTGTCATGTTGCATGTAAGAGGCTCGCTGTGAGGACAAAAGAAATTACATTTGCCTTCTAATTTCTGTGGATGAGATTTCCCCCTGCACCTCCCCAGCCTGAGCCTGAAGGAAGCTGGGCTGGTCCCGTGGCCTTTCTGTGTTCTAGGCAGGTTTCCAAGAGCTGCAGGAAGGCACAGCTCTGAGAGCAGCTCCTCTGCTGCAGAAACAAACCTCTGTGCCCTCCTTCACTTCTGGGTTTCCTGCCAATAAAACTGACTGCTGCATTTCTGGGCTGGTTTTCATCCCTGGCCCCTTATAGGTGATGAAGGGGTTTGTTTCTCTTATTGCAGGATACTTTGTGTACCACAAAACTGTTTAAATAGTACTTTGTATAGAGGAATTGTTCTCTCTGCTAAAAAATAAAAATATGAAATATAGCCTACGTTGTGCCAATGCCTGCCAGCAGTTTTGCAATGCAAAATGGTGTATTTTTGTTCTTTTGGGTAGAGTACACTGAGAATATTGAAAATCTTACTGAACTGCAAAAGAATTCTGTTATTTTAGCAAAATACATATTTACTGCCATCTACTTAACAAAAAATGCATACTTACCTTACCTCATCGTGTGCATATGACTCAGTAATGGTATAATTTATATAGCAGTAAGAACCATATAATTACTTCCCATCTAAGTATTAATTATAACTGTGTCAATCTTTGGAGTGTTGAATGATGATTACAGCTGAAAATCATTCTGTATTTACAGAAAATCTAAGTGCAATTTTAATAATTTGGATGATGGTTCCTTTTGAATACAATTACAGATTTGCTATACTCAGTTTTATGTATCCTTTGGTGGAAATAGTAAATGAAGTCCTTTCTGCAAGTGTAAGAAAACCTTTTTTTTTTTAATTTCAGTGAAAATACCCCTAAGATTTAGTGGAAATGTGCCTCTGATAACTCTGCTGAGTGGTGCTCACTGAAGATGTAGATACCCAGGGGTTTTCCATTAGACAGAGAACTTAAAAATGACTTAAAATGTTTAGTGCAAACACAAGAGGGATTGGTTTTCTTGCAGTTACCAGTTTCAAAACAACACAGCCAAGAAGTTTCCCAAGGGTGCTCCCCCAGGGAAAGCACAGGGCTGAGTTCCCCTTGCTCTCTGTGTGGGTTGTGTCTGTCCTCAGCCAGACCCACAGCAGCTTCCAGATGAGGAGTGGGACTATTCCAAGCAGAAGTGAACAGTAGGATCCAAACTATTTTAAGGCAGTCAGGTGGAACTGTGCTCATTGCTCACCCTTTGATCTCAGGGCTGTCCTCTAGTCCCAGTCTTGCAACTTGTTTTGCTGGGCCATGAAAAGGAAGAGAGGAAAGCAGCTCTTCCTCTGGCACACGTGCACCTCAGGTGAAGAGCAGGATCTCTGGGGTGTGTTGTCCTTTAGGGGTGTTCCCAGCACCAGGGGAGCTGGGCACAGCAGGGTGCTGCAGGGTCCTGGGGCTTGGCATCATCTGCATGGGGAAAAGGAGCAAGAGGTGACCAAGGGACGGGCTGTCAGGGTGTGCCCACTGCCCTGCCCACCCCAGGGCCACACGCCCTGCCTGGGGAGCCCCTCTGTGTCACTCTGTGTCCCCCCCAGCCAGGACTGGAGTGCCCTGGCCATTCCTGGTCACCCCCTGCTGTCCCTGTGCCCTGCAGCTCCAGGTCCCTGCACCCACTGCCCTGGCAGCTGGTTGGGAACCCTGGTAGCAGCATGGAAATGTCCTGCTGCTGCTCACTGGCTTTGTCCTTCCTGGTTTCTTTTCTCAGGGCTGGGAACAGCTCCGAGGTTTGTGCTCACAGTGAGTTCTCTGCTCCTGTGCCCAGCCCAGCATCCACTATTTAAATCACACTCACCAGTTCCTAGAGGTCACTGCAGCAAAACTGCAACCCCTTATTGAAAGAAGAGCCCAGGTCATGCCTGAAAATGCATCCTGGGTGGGAATTGGCATAAAGCATCTTCTGGGATTCCTGTGCCCTTCCCTTGGCTACGGCAAGTCCCCATGAAGGACATGAAGGTCCCAGGCCTGCACTTCTGCAGGTAAAGCCAACTGGTGTTTGAGCATCCACTGCCACTTCTCCATCACTTGCTGATGGTTTCTTTGAGGAAGACTTACAGCAGGCTTTGCAATGGTCTGGAAAGTCTGGCAGCAAAGGAAAAATGTGGCTATCCAAACATTACACTCCCTTTTTCTTTTGCTTCTCTGTGGTACTGTTCACCGTCTGTTTTAGGCAGTGCCTTGTCTCTCTTCACTGAAATACATACTTAGACGAAAAAAATTATTTAAAAATGCTTTGTTGCCAAGAAACGGAATGAAATGTACTTGTGATACCTTTAATGACAATAAAATGCTCTTCTTTTTCCTTCTGCTCTGAAACATGCAAAGTATCCTAAAATCAACAAGTAGGCTTGAGTGGGTAACATATCTGCATTAGGAGTGTCTGATTTCAGTGTGTTTTGAAATGCTTCAGGAAGGTCAGGTGTACTGCTTGTCACTGTTGCTCTTTTATGCTGTGTGAGGTCACGGAACACTTTGAAGCACAAAGAGGAAAGTTTAGGTAAACTGTAAAAAGTCACTGTAAAAAACAAAATCCCATTGCATCCCTGTTTAAAGATATAAAATAGGTAAAACTTCCAGAGGTTTTATTCTTCCATTGAAGTGTTTTTGTTGGTCTGAGATCTTCAGAAGAATTGAAGGAAAAAGCCACTTCTGTTCACATGATTTGGGGCCTGATAGTCAGTGGAAGAACTGCTCTGTACTTCTGTTGGAACGTGTGGGATGGGGATATTCTGTTCACACCCCACTGTCTTGAACAGGGGCATAGCCTCCAGGGTGAGAGATGACAGAGATGGATGGAATGGGCTGCTGCAAGTCCTGCAGCCTGACTGCAGAATTTGCAGCCTGTCCTGTAGTCCCAGATGCTGCCTCCTCTTCCTGGCTAATATAGATATTTATAGATATTTCATTTCTTTGACAAGGGTCCATGAGAGAATATGGGGGGGGATCATCTGTGGGAATATATATTTGTGTTGCTCCTGGCCCCACACATTCATCATAGCTGAAAGAAAAAAAGGAATTTTTTATTAGACTACTGTGAAAAAAAAGCCACAGTACATTATTTTCAGAGTAACAAGGGCAGGTAAAGTGAGAAGAAAAGGATCATACGGTGTTTTGTTCCTCAGCCCACATCTTTGCTTGCCCTGCCATGTGAGACAACGAGAGCATAATCCCTAAAAGCACATCTCCAAATCCATCTGGATAATCCCCAAGGTGCACAGGCACCACCAGTACAATGCAGCCACGGCTCATTCCTGCTCTCACCTGCCTGGAAGAGCCAAGTTGGAAAATGGCTGGGGGGGAAGAGGAAGTGGTGTTGCTGTTTGATAATGAACCTTTGCTGGAGCCTGAAGTGCAGTGTCACTGAGGGTGTCTGAAATGCACTGTCACTGAGGGCTCTCTGCAGTGCACTGTCACTGAGGGCTGTCTGAGGGGCACTGTCACTGAGGTCTGTCTGCAGTGCAGTGTCACTGAGGGCTCTCTGCAGTGCAGTGTCACTGAGGGTGTCTGAAATGCAGTGTCACTGAGGGCTGTCTGAGGTACAGTGTCACTGAAGGTGTCTGAAATGCAGTGCCACTGAGGGCTGTCTGAAATGCAGTGTCACTGAGGGTGTCTGAGGTGCAGTGTCACTGAGGTCTGTCTGCAGTGCAGTGTCACTGAGGGCTGTCTGAGGGGCAGTGTCACTGAGGGCTGTCTGAGGGGCAGTGTCACTGAGGGATGTCTGCAGTGCACTGTCACCGAGGGTGTCTGAGGTGCAGTGTCACTGAGGGTGTCTGCAGTGCAGTGTCACTGAGGGCTGTCAGAGGTGCACTGTCACTGAGGGCTGTCTGAGGGGCACTGTCACTGAGGGCTGTCTGAGGGGCAGTGTCACTGAGGGATGTCTGAGGGGCACTGTCACTGAGGGCTGTCTGAAGTGCACTGTCACTGAGGGCTGTCTGAGGGGCACTGTCACTGAGGGCTGTCTGCAGTGCAGTGTCACTGAGGGCTCTCTGCAGTGCAGTGTCACT
>NW_021938838.1:19653772-19657967 GCF_001715985.3 Manacus vitellinus
ACTGAGGGCTGTCTGAAGTGCACTGTCACTGAGGGCTGTCTGAGGGGCAGTGTCACTGAGGGCTGTCTGAGGGGCACTGTCACTGAGGGATGTCTGAGGGGCAGTGTCACTGAGGGTGTCTGAAATGCACTGTCACTGAGGTCTGTCTGAGGGGCAGTGTCACTGAGGGATGTCTGAGGTGCAGTGCCACTGAGGGCTGTCTGAGGGGCAGTGTCACTGAGGTCTGTCCTCCACACCCCCCATCCCTAGTGCTGTGACAGAGCTGGGCTGCAGACAGTGCTGGCAGGGCAGCAGGATTTCGTGCTGAGGGGCAGAGTTGTGGTGAATAATCCTGACTCGTGTGGGTCATTCTGAGGCTTGGCAGACCCAGCAGATGGTCCATCACATCCCTGCCAACGAGGAGGGGTGCAAACAGATGGATCTGCGGGGTTTCCATGAGGAGCCAGCTCAGGTGTACCCAGGATTTTAGTCCTGTCTGTGACACCAAGAGGGTGCCAGGGGAAACTATTCATTCCCTCCTCACTCTGCTCTGTGCTCTCTGTCCTGCTGGGAATGCAGACAGGCTCCTTGGATGGGAGCTTGGCCTGCACAGCTGGACTTCGATGATTCTCATGGGTCCCTTCCAGCTCAGAGTGTTCTGTGATTCTGTAGATAGCAAGCCTGGATAGAGCAGGGTGTCTGTGTTTTCCTGTGTTGTGTGTTGCAGGAAGCAGGGGGGAACAGGGAATGCACACGAGCAGGCTCCATGCCCTGGTGCTGGGCACTGCCCTGCCTCGAGCCCAGGGCTGTGCAGGGAGTGCCCTGCAGCCCAGAGGGGCTGAGCACAACTGCTCCCCCTGGGCTGTCCCTGCTGCTCCAGGGTCTGTCCTGGGTTCTGCTCCNAGGGGGGAACAGGGAATGCACACGAGCAGGCTCCATGCCCTGGTGCTGGGCACTGCCCTGCCTCGAGCCCAGGGCTGTGCAGGGAGTGCCCTGCAGCCCAGAGGGGCTGAGCACAACTGCTCCCCTGGGCTGTCCCTGCTGCTCCAGGGTCTGTCCTGGGTTCTGCTCCAGGGTCTGTCCTGGGTTCTGCTCCAGGGTCTGTCCTGGGTTCTGCTCCAGGGTTTGTCCTGGGTTCTGCTCCCTCTGGGCTGTCCCTGCTGCTCCAGGGTCTGTCCTGGCAGCACCTCTTTGCCCACACACCGACCCTGCCTCCACTCCTGCCATCCTTCAGCTCCAGTGGGCTGAAGGAAGCTCCTGTTTTCCCAGCTCACTGGCTACAGGCAAGAGTGAGACAGAGCCATAACGCCATGACCTTAAATGTTAGACCTGTTGGCTGCCGTGTTTAAGCATTTCCGGAGCATTTTAAATTCAATTTTGAACAAGGGAATGCTTCCTGTAAAAAAAACCACCTGAAAAACATTTGTCTGGAGGCAGACAAATTGAGAACGGCAGAGCTATTATGATGTAGGATATTTCCTGAAGCCTGGGATATTTAGCATATGTCTTCTCAGCAGACTGCAGGCACACATTCTTCCCCTTACTTGTGTCCTGCCAGGCTAAACCAAGCTAATAAACCCTGCTGTGCTGTGGGTGCTGTGCCTCCTGCAGACCAACCTGGAGGCCCTGCCTTGGTTCAATCTTGACTTTCCCTCAGAGTGCCCCTCATGATTTTCATACAAATAATAGGTTTTGCTGCTATTGTCCCTAGTCCAGGAGATGGAAATGGTTTTTGGCAAGGGAAAGGTAAGAAAGTGAAGTCATAGTACTGGGTTATGAAACTCAAATATCCATAAGTGTTTTTATGTTTACATCCCTTTTTTCTAATTTTTATATTAATGAGGACAATGGCTTTAAGTTCAGACAAGAAAATTTTGATTTCCCCATCAGAAAATGATATTTGAAAACATAAGTCTGTTCTGAAGATCCTGAGTAGGGCTCCCAGCTACTTCAGAAAAAGTCCCAGCATACAGGAATTGGAATTATTTTATTTTATAACATATGAAAAAGATTTCACCACAGCCTCTACTAAATACACTGAAGCTTTCAAACATACCTGATAGTCTTTTAAAAGCTGTTGGACCTAAGTCAGAGATCAAGGACTTGATGTCCTCAACTCTCCTTGACCTCAGTGAGAGTAAAGGAAAGGTCACTCTTTGCAGGATTACTTGCTATGAGCTGCATCTTTATTTCATTTACATTTTGCTGACCCAAAGCCCAGCGAATTTATTTAAAATCTTTCCACAGATTTTGACTGACTTAATCAGGCTAATGAAGAGCACTTACTGTTACCACAGCAGAAGAGTTTCCATTCAGAAAAGCCCACAGGAATTTCAAGGTGGAAAATTTTCAATCCTTTTGCCAAGACACAAAAGAAGAGAAGCTTCTCTGCCTCCTGATTCTGGGCCCAGGCCCAGCACGTGGGAAATCTGCCACTGAGCTGAAGGAGAATTGGGCACAGTGGGAACTGTTTCTTCCTGGTGTTACCTGAGCACCTGCATTTCTCTCCCTTGGATTTAATTTACTGCCTTTCCTGAGCCTCAGCTCAGCTTTGCAGAACTGCTCGGTGGGGTAAACAGCAAACTGAGCTCTTGTTAAGGTGACTTTTAAGTGTCAAGACAAATGGGTACAAATGATGGTATTCAAGGCCTGGCATTTTAGTGTTTAGTTCCAAATATTGATATATTAGTGTCAGGGCACTTTTTCTTCACACATATGATGGCTAAAAATAATGATCTCTTTTTCTCCAAAAGCAGGTAATGTTCCTCCCATCATTTTTGGTCCTTAAGATGACACTTAAAAAATTTAATAGGGTAATAAAGGACACGTGCCAGACTTTCAATTTAAATAGCTTTTTGGCACCTTCACAGCTGCACCTACAGATTGTTGTGGCCAAGAAGAGAATTACAAATAATTCAGATAGTTGTTTGGTTTTTTTTTTATAATAACTTTTTGTATTAGCAGTTTATGATCTTGATACTTGGTTTCCCATGTGCTTTTCTATGCACGGTATCTCTGCTTGGAGAGCTGCCAGTGCAAACAGCTATTGCTGTTACCAACAGTGAAGGCTGCAGATAAGATTCCTGGTATTCTCTGTTAAGGATAAAATGGAGGTGAATTAAGGTCATACAAGCACTTCACCTTTGTCTTTTTCCTTAGTTTCCAAGTGTTTTGTGATTGGGTTGGTTTTATTTGTTTGTTTGTCTCTTTATTTTTGTTGGGTTTTTTTTGTTGTTTGTTTGGGGGTTTTGGCTTTTTTGTTTGTTTATTTTCCCCCTTCTCTTTAACAGTATCAGCAATTTAATTGTACTTTCAGAGTGCTGTTGTAGAGGTATTCCTGTAATGAAACCAATGTATTATAAACACTACAAGCATGAATTTTATTTTACAGTTTCTCTTTCAAAAAGACCTTAATGTCTAAGGTTATAGGGCTTTATGATATTTTTTTTTTTAATTAGAGGAATTAAGCAAGTATTATAAGAACTAACACACAGTTGGACAGGCATCCACTGCCCACGTGTGTTTGTGGTTGGGAAATCATTCCTCCAAAGATTTAAAGGATTACTTATAAAAAATTGCAGTAGCAGTACTGTCTTGCAGTTGATCAGCATGTATTGATGTGAATGATGTGGACTAAATCCTTCCTGTCACCTTAAAGTGAAGCTTCACCTTTGAGGAGAAGAGGTGAACAGACTCTTGCATTCCAGTGCGGGGAGGTGTGTCCCAAACCAGCCCTGCAGTGTGACCTCTGCACCTCTGACACAGCTTTTAGGGCTCTTTGCACTTGCAAACTTGTGAACTAGACCAGAATGAAGAAGCTGCTTTTCATCAGCTGGTGTGGAGACCTCGGTACCAGTGGGGCCAAGAGGTGCCTGCAGTGATGGACAGCACTGGAAGGATCCAGAACCATCAGAGATGTCACCCCTGATATTAGAATGACAGTGTTCCATATGAGTCCCTTCAGTGTGATAATAATGCTGCTGTTTCAGCTGGGAAAGGGGCAGCTGGAAAGCTCAGGGTGTGTAAAGCTTTGGTGTCAACATGAGCCAATTCTGTGTCACCTCTGTTCAGCTGGAGCAGAGGAGACTGAGGGGAGACCTCAGTGCAGTTCCAATTGCTGGGCAGGGCAGAGGAGGGGCAGGGACTGAGCTCTGCTCTGGGGGGACCAGGGACAGACCCAGGGAATGGTCTGGAGCTGTGTCAGGGCAGGCTCAGG
>NW_021938838.1:19658641-19668304 GCF_001715985.3 Manacus vitellinus
AATATGTAATTATATATATTATATGTATAAACACACACATGTATATACATATATATATGTTTTGCAACTGAAACTGCAAGAGCATGAAGCCTGTATGACTTAAGTAGAAAACCAAAAATACTTGCTAGACTTTTAAAAAAAATACAACAACACTTATAAAATATCTGAGAGATTCAGCTCTGTGAAGTTATTGCACATGTAAAAAGTAGCTGAGGCTTCAAGTCCACTACAGCAGTCACAGGAAAATCCTTTTAGACAAGAAAGCAAATGCTTTTGGAAAGGATTATGTTACCATAACATAATAATGGGCCACAGGAACTAATTAGACTGCATCTTGTGAACACCATGGGTCTTTTTTTTCAGCCCTGAAACAAACCCTTGATTACAGTACTTATGGTGAACCCACTTAAATCCATTGTTTTTTAAAATTCTATTATCTTGAGGTTTGGTGTATCTTACAAGCAGTCATCAGGAGGAAGGGGTTCCTGACCATGAAATGTGCTGCTGTCTGGTTTTTTCTGGCCTTGTTTCTTGTTTTACTACCCCCATTGTCATTATGGACTATGCTATTGAGTTTTTAAGGGGTAATTTTACTGATAAAGGCAAGGAGGGCTGATGTCTGTTAACATCTTACTGTGTGTAAATGTGACTGCAAAGAGGAGAATGTTGCTTAAAAAAAAATTACAACAGCTCTTCAAGCTGACCTTCTTGACTTAGAATGTTGCAGGGGGGGAAAATAACTTTATAAATTTGTCAGGTCTCATTGCAGCAAGTATTAGGATTGGTTTGTTGCTAAGGAAACCCAAAAGAGCTTATTTAACCAGCTGTCATTCCTGAATTATAACCTACTCTCTGGGGCAAGAAGAAGGTTCTGCTTACAGAATTTTTTAAGATGCAAACAATTGCTAGTGGAAAAAAAAGGCAAATCTGGGGAATGAAGAATTCCTTGTGAAATATATGTCTTTGGTTTCCTTTGTTCATTTGTTATAGATTATGACTCCACAAAAAATTGCTCCACTGCACTGTTTCCATTTTGCTGATGACCTACTGCCTTCTTTTGGTAATGGCAAACAGAATCACTAAATGTGGCAGATAAATGTGCTTGGCAGGTTTAACCACCATGAAAACACCACCAAGGATGTTCATATCCTGTTGTTACCTAATACAAAAGCTGAGTTGACACAAATTATGCTGTAAATCTCTGAAAGGAGGATCCAAAGAAAATAAACTCTGTGTTTGATGACCACATGGGCAGTTCAGTTGATGATGCTGAACTCAGCACCATCTCTGGCTGCTCCCAGCTGCGTTGGTAGGACAGCAGCTTGGAAATCTGTGCCTGTTTCCTCTGAGATGTGTTTTCTTAGAATATATATGTTCTTTGGTGATGTATAACTGCCATGAGGACGTGTATAACTTCTGGCAGAACTGCTCTTATAATGGCATACGTCATGGGATGTTTTTCTATGTTTATTTTTGATACAGTGCATTTAGTAACTGTATTTTAACTTCTATTTTCATGCTTTGTCAGTGAATTATTAGCACTAATTTAATAATTTTATATAATAGCAATATATTCCATATTGCTGATTGTCTCAGTGATTCATGTAGTTTAATTCTTGAACAGTGACTTAGAATGAAAAGCCAAAAGGTCTTTGTTTATTAAAAATAAACAGAAACTTCTTCCTTTATTAAAAACTAAACAGCCTGAGCTCTGGGTCATGGTAAGCAGGGGAATTACAGTGCAAGAATAAGCCACTGGAGTTCAGTGGCACCTTCTCCTGTGCACTTTCAGGCCCCCCAGTTACTGTGTCAGTAGGAAATCAAACTGCAGCTGCCTCTGGGCCTGGATAACATTCCATGAGAATTTTTCCCTGTGCCTGATCCCAAATGCCAGTGGCTGAGGGGATATAACCTAACCCCTGGAGATAACAGCCCACAGTGTCAGTGTGACAGGGCCCTGGGGGAACCATCAATAGAACCACTGCAGTATTTTCTGGGAATGCTGCATCATATATCTGAAATGTAGCTGTTTAAACAAGGGGCAGACTCCTCTTAAGATGTCCTGGAGGAACATCTCTTTCTATAGCTGATTTGATTTATCTGAGTTTTAAGCTCCCAGAGGTGTGGCCAGGGCACCTCCAAGGTGCCTCTATGATCTTGGAGTAGGTAACCATGAACAATTATCACTATTATTACATATTTTAATGTTTTTCATAGTAAAAAAGCAACTCAAAGTATTGATCAAGGAAACATTTAAGGCTTAAGTAACTTAAGCATCCAAGAGACAAGAAACCTAAAGTTTGTTCTTTTTCTGCCTTTTTCCTCTTCATAGTTATATCTGGAATTTCTAGTTCCTCACAACTACAATGGGAGTATTTGTGTTCATGAGCACTAGAAGTCTGCATCTTTATTCTGTACTCTGTATCAGGATAATCCTGAGGAAGCTATGACTCTTTGATGCACAAATATTTCAGATGAAAACCAGAATTCAATGTAAGCAGTGTTCAGAGCAAGTTGAATATATACCAGATAACATTTGAAACTTATAATGCAGTTTCAACATAATCGTGCACCTTTAAACAATAAAAAATAAATGTTTTAAGTAAAACAAGTAATTCTATGATGAAGAGTTTATGTGATGCATTTTCAGTGCTTATGATCAACCACTTGATCATAAGCAGTGTTTGGTCTCTGCATTTCTGTAACCATTTCACAGTAAGGACAGTGAAGCTGTGGGCACTGGGTGAGTAACAATAATCAGTTGAGACAAGTTAAAATTATCTCCCAAGCCTCCCAAACCATGGACTTAATCCACAAACAGGGTCTTAAACAACATCACCAATCCTTGCATGTCACCAGGACCTGCTGATATCTGAGGAATTTTGTAATTTGACAGGTTTTAAGAACATATTCCTAGAAAGGGCTTTGTTTTAATTATTATAGGAATGAATTCTGTGCAGGTGATGGAAATAGTAGCTGCAGGATGCAACAGAAAGTCTGGGAAATCAGAGAAAATCTTTTTTTGTAAATGCAGTTATCAAAGACTTAAGAGCTTTCAGTTGTGGTTGTTCTCATGGCACAGCAGATTTATTGTTAGAAATACTTTGTTCTTGAGTTTCATCATGTTTTTCTGCTTTCACTTGCTGCAGAGTTTTTTAAATGCAGGAATAGTTTGCACTTCTAGAGTGAAACTGGGACAGGTGTAAAGAAAGGCTGTTCAGACCATCCAGCTTCCCCACAGATATTTTTGATGACAGAAAGCAAAGGGAATTTTGTGTCTCAGCTTCAAAACATGCAAACTGAGGTGTGAGAAGATTTTTGACTGCAAATGCAAGAAGCAAGTAAAGGGAAAGGTGTGGGTATATGAGAGGGAACTGAAAAGCCATGAAAAGAATCTATTGCCAAATGGCTGTAAACAAATTTAAGCTGGGAAGAAGCAGTTTGCTATAATAATTAGGAATGGTCTGTCCTTAGGTATTCCAGAATGAGTATAATGGGGACAAAAGATCCTTGCAAACCCTGTTATGGAATAGGTACATTTCTGTTGAAATTTGGGAATAGCACTAGGATGGGAAGGGAGGGGCTTTTGATGCTCTGGTTGTGTGGAATTTGGAGTTAAAAGAATTGAGAGTCTTAGCTGATGTCATGGTATCCAATTCATTTAAAACTGTCATATTTCCAGTGGCACTTTTTACTTTATTGACTGAAATCTCAGTGAGGGTACTGAAGTGAGAACTGAACTTCAGCCCAAATGTCCATCTCATGCTTTGCCAACTGGCACTGGAATGTGCCAAAAGCTCCTTACCTGGCCTGCTGCAGGGAAATGGCCTTGGCAAAGGAACACACCAGAAATTAATGAGTTTTAATGTCAGTTCCCTGCAAGCCTAATTCTGCCTTTCAAGAAAATCTGGAAAGCTGGTCCAAGGCTCCTCCCCGTGATAAGGCTAATTTGCATCCTCAGAAATGAGGGATGGAAGAGAATGTGTTAGAAATAAAAGTCCCTTAAGTAGTTTGATTGATTTGATTTTCATATTTAAAGGGAAATTAGGGTCTGTCTTTAAGACCCCAGCATTTCCTTTTGCCATTTTAAAGCAATTTTTAAATGGATTTGCTTGTTTAAACAATACAGACTGAACATGGATATTGAGAGTACTGGAATTTATCAAGTCTAAACAAGACAATTTTCTGCAGAACTGATTCTACATAGATTAAGCAAGATGAGCAGATAAGGTAGAGTGAGCCCACTGGAACAACAAAACCCCCCATGGATGTGTTTTAGTGGGAATATTGGGATAATGGGTGACTTAATATTTTTTATTATCGTGTGCCCTGTGGGACACATTTCACTCTGAAATATAGAGAGGACTTTTCTGGCTTGCATTAAAACTCTTCCTGAAGCTAAAGCCCTCCATCTCCCTGAGCAGTCATTCCTCAGGGATGTTCTGTTTTGGGCACTCATGAGTCACAGATGGAAAAGGTGACAACCTTGGTTGCCTAAAGCTCTGTACATTCCTTAATATCCAGTCACTAAGGAATGAAAAAGTACTTATCCAGGGGGGTGAGATGCATTTCCTCTGGCCAAAAGGTGAACAGTTGATAAAATTCCTCCTCATTGCTCGGATTTAGAGGCTCTCACAAAGAAAATGTAATAGTGTTTCATTTACTTGGACTTTGGTTGGTACTGTGCTTGAAGCCATTTCAAACGTGAGCTCAACTTATTTTTAAGCAGCTTTCTTACTCCTTAAATATATGAAAAGATAATCAGGAAAGCTCACTGTAAGTGTGAGTGTTACAAAGAACTTGTCACAGTGAACACAAGCTCAAGATCTCTGTTTATAAAGATATGATCCCCATGTGTCAGAGGCATGATTTTACCCACACCAGCACAGTGAACATTGAACAAATATTGACAAATATTGGATTTACAGGCTTTCCAGTAATTCCTTTCAAAATCATACTAACTGTGATGATAGTTAAGCTGTGGCAGTAGGATTGTTCTTATGTTCTGTCCTGGCTGAATTTTTTTCAAGTTTGCTAATTTGGGGGGATTAGAATTCTAACATAGAATGGTACAGAATTGTTGCTATATCCCCTGGATCATCTTCCTCAGAGGACTAAGTTTCTTAGAAACAAATTCTTTGCCATCTCTGATAGCAGAGACTATGAACCATTAACTTCTAGCAATGCTACAAGTATCTGTACATGTTAAAAATAGGCTCTAAAATACAAGCCCCTACTATCCTGAAATTTCTTAGTTTATACACACTCTATTTTGTTTTTATGTTTCCCTTCTGCACCTCCTGTAAAATCCATCTGACAGATGCTAACACAGATCTGAGATTCATTAGATGGTCATTAATTATCCTAAAGGGATATTTATGGATAGCAGCACTGTGTAATTTGGGCTGTCAAGACAAATTGACCAAATGGCTTCTCTGTAACCACCCAGCAACTGAGGCAGGCTAATGACAAAATTCTGTGCATGGTATCCCTCTAAATCCAACACAAAATCTAGTGCAAGAAAGAGTTTAGTGAAAAGAGTTTAGTCTGGTGATCATCACGCTGAGTCTCAAAAGAAACTCATGGTTTAGATATTGGAGCAATTATAAACACTCCATGGCATTTTTCATTAATTAATTTATGAATAAAAGTTTCTACATAAATAGCATTTTATATAAATAGTGTTACTGGGCTTTCAGGTGGAGGGTTGAGAGTGGGCAATCCTGAGCTGGGAGCTCTCCCTCAACCTCAGTCGTGTGTTTCATCAGCCTTCCCCTTCAATTATTTTTCCATTTATTTTGCGACTTAAAGGCCAAATGTAAAATCTAACAAAAACACCCTAAACTGATCACCCCCTTGTCCAAATAAAGGTGTCATGGTTTCTACTGAAATCATTTCAGGCAGTGTGCTTTTATCAGGAATGGTGTGTCCAGGAGCCCTGGATTCCTCACCCCAGGTCTGAGTGCTGGTGCTTCTGGCTGTTACCCAGGGGATACATGCACTGAATGCTTTGGTGCTGCTCCTGGCAGCACAAACTGCTTCTCACTCACAGTTCTTTCACAGAAAATACATTTTAACAGTTATTTGCTCGTGAAGTTGCTTTCCTTGCTGCTCTTCATTCGTGTTCTGCTGATGCTCCAGTGCATGATTAGCTTTTGGCCCTGCTGGTTTATCTCTATATTACATCTGGCACTGACCAAATTACAAGGAGGAATTACATTAATTTAGCCAGTGCTATATTTCAGTGAACAACTCTTCAAAATATTATTGTATGCAACAAGACTGATCCCAGGGAGTTAATATTTTAAGTGCAAAAGGTCAAGCATGTCTTGTTTATGCTTCAAGGCCATGTCTGACAGTCAGTTTTCCTGCTGTTTGCACCCATCAGTCCGAATAATCTTTATGATCTACTAATTGAAAAAATACCCTTCAGAGTTATGCCGTGGAGGAGAGTATAAAGGTGGCTGTACAGAAATTCTTCAGGCTTTTACATAAGGCAGTAATTCCTCAGTGCCTCTCACCCAGCCCTTTTCTGAAGTTACAATTGTCTATATAATGCATTAAGAGCAAGCTTAAAAGTCTCTATGTAGCTTTACTCTGAGCCATCTGCTGAGCTCTGCTTTCCCTCAAGTGTTCTACAAGTTGTGTTGCTAAGATAGAAAAATGACTAAAATTTTAGTGGTTTGCCGAAGCTATTTTTTCTAAAACATTTAACTCTGGTAGCAGTGAGAAAACAGCAAAACCATTAACAATAATCTTTACAGTGAACCTGTGATGCAGAGCTGCAGTTGCTGGGCTGAGCACTGCTTCCTTGTGTGTGCACAGTCACATTTGGGGCCCCGTGGGCTCGGTGCTCTCACCTAGAAGGGAATCTGGAGGAGGTGGTGGCAGGACACCTTTGTGTCTCTCTGTTCTTAGCACTGGTGTCCCAGAACAGTTTCTTAGAACAAGGATGACACAAGATAACTAACTCATTCCAGGCTTGTTACAGAAGTAACTGCAGAATTTACTGGAAAGAGGGTTCATTTATTCCTGGCCTGTGTCACCCAGGTATCTTCTTCCCAACAGAAATCCACAGAGCTGGAAAAATCCTTCTTTGGGCCTGTTTCAAACTGGAAGTGGAAGCAACCCTTGGTATAATCATGGGTGATCTGTCTGCTAAAGAAATCTGTTCTCAGAGTCTCAGTTTGTTCCCAGAAATCTGGCCTGGTGCCCACTCAAACTGTTGCTTGGTGTCAGCTGGCTGCCTTTTATTAGTAAAGACTTGTGGGTGTGGGTCCAAAAACCAGTCTGCATTTTAAAGTGGATTTATATGAATTTCCACAAATATAGATGCTAGGCTCAGAATAATTTTTCACATGTGAGCTTTCTGCTAAAATATTTACACCACGTCTAAAAGCCCATTTATTATAATATGACTCGGTAATACATAAAGGGTTACTTGTAGACCATGCATAGAATAAAAAAGCAGAGACCTATATATTGTGTGTTCATACTGCTGACTTGCTCTGTATCACATATAAAAGCAGTTAAAAAAGGGCTGATTTTACAATGTATTAACTACAAACAGTCTGCTTAAAAAGAGATTAAAAAAGAAAGAAGGGGGCTGTTGAACCATTGTTTGCTGTTTGTAAGACACAGCACTACAAAAACTTGCTGTTGTTTTTTTCTGTTTCCTCTGATCTGAACACTCTCAAGGTCGGTAATAAATATGACATAAAAGTTCTTGGAAAAAATATGTATTTTTCCCCTGGAGAAACTTTCACTTGTAAATTCATTTCTTTCAAAGAAAGGTGTTTGCAAGTAATTCTACTTGAGTGTTTCATTACTATGTTATCAATATGTTAAATTTTAATGTGGATATCACTAAATGAGAACTGTACATGTATTTAGTAAAGATATATTCTGCTAAGGAAAAGTTGAACTTATAGTCAAAAAATCCTGAAGTCTCTCTGCATTTGGATTTTGTGTGACCTGAATTTTTGTACTGGGTGTAGGTCTAGCAGTTTTATTTTCTTTAAAAGGCTTTGCAAGTGCATGGTTATAACACTCAGAATATCAGGAGAGTGCTTACCGTGGAGGTGGGTCAGGGTACATGATGTTGACCTGAGAAAGTATGTCCAGGTAGGAACCAAAGTCACAAGCCTGGGGGAACTCCTCGGTGCAGGAGGATCTCAGCTCTCCAGAAGAGCCACCATGGGAGAAGCCATCTGGAGCTGCAAAACAAGCAATTCAGATTTGCTGCTCTTTCCTTCCCTGGTGGATTCCCTGTCACTGTTCATAACACTGCCATGAGCTTGTCACTTTTGTATAAACGTTTATCTGGGTGAGGGAATGACATCTCTGTTTCAGGAATAAAATTTAAAGTCCAAAAGAAGTGAAATGCAAACCAGTGTTTGCTGAAGGGGTTGCTGAAGTTCCCGGGGGTTGCACACATGGAAACCCTGACCATTCCATGAGGGTTTTCCAAGCAGGGGTAGGCTTTTGATTGCAGCTGTGTGTCCTGAGAAAATGCTGTTCTCAATAAAAAACATGGACAAAAATGGGAAAAGCTGGAAAATAGTAGAGAAAAATCATCCTGCTGCTGCTCCAGGGCTTTCTTGAGGCTTCCACACAAGAGCTTCACAGCTCCAACTAACAACACAGAAACAAGTCTAACACAGAAAAGAGCACTGACTTCTTAGGATTTATGGAGCAGCTCCACACTTGGGTAGTGTGGCACAATTTAGTTTAAGATTATTCTTTTTTCATATCTCTGAAAAGATGCTTTCCTTTTTCCATTCCTCTAGCACAGTTATTGCTAACAAGCAGTTTGAAAATTGCCCTGTGTATTTTTGCCTGCTTTCAGGGTTTATTGGAACTGAAAATACTAGAGCAGTAGATTTAAATGTAGTGATTTAATCTTAGTGGTCATTATTTTATCATGCCAAAATATTGCTGTTCATGGGTGAAAGAGTAACCCCAATTTAACCATTTATTCCTGCTGAAAATAAGGAACAATGGATGTTACCAGAATAGTAGGCATTAGTTTTCTGGATTCTGTTGTTTCATTTTTCCCTCTGTAATTGTCTATGGGAGTTGGCATTTCACTTCTTTTGGATTCTAAATTTTGTTCCCAAATAGAGAGGTTAATCCCTTACCTGGATAAATGTTTCTGGAAAAGCCAAAAATAGCTATTCCTAGCTCCAAGTGGACAAACTGATTGTAGGAAATGTGTCCATTAGACACAAAAATTCCTGATCCAGACAATTAAATGAAGTCCAGTTGATGTACCTCAGAAAACAAGATTTAAGCTAATGTGTTTTTATCTTGCTCTCTATTATTGTCTTTTCTATAGAAACACCACAGCAATATGCAAAAAACTGCACTCACAACAAACAGCAGGTAGAGGAGCCTGGCCACAGAGGACATAATTGTTGATGTTCCACCATTTATAATATGAATTTCTAAAAGGTGGACTTACAGAGTAACTTTGTAACTTTTTTTTTTTCCTCTAAAGAGAAATAATCTGATTCTGTCATAAAATGGCTTTTAGCTTCTGGTCAGCAAACCCAGAAGGAGTCAAAAATATAACTCTACAATTAAGTCCTTGATAGTCCCAAAACTTCTTAAAGATTTTTCTTGTTGTTTTGGGGGCTTTTTTTCTTTATTTGGGTAGGTGGG
>NW_021938838.1:19670161-19887958 GCF_001715985.3 Manacus vitellinus
CGGGGAATCCGCCGCCCGGGCCGCTCCCGTTGGAGGGAAGCGCTGCACAGAGAGAGACAGGAGGGTCAGGCGGGAGGAGAGGGATGCACACACGGGGCAAAGCCCTGAAGAGCCTGAGACAGACCCACCGGGTCAATTCATGCTCCCAGGGAAAACCTCTTTGTTAAACTGATTCCTGGACTGTCAGTAGCTGACTGCAGGAGTGTCCCTGTTATTAGAGAATATCCTGCCGGAGCCAATGGAGTATGGTCCATAACTTTTATGGCTTCTCCCTGGCAAAATTCTTCGTACCATGAATTGAATGATGCTGAAAGAACCTAAGTGCACATGGAGGAATGTGCAAATCCCAAAATTTGAGCTCCAAGCAGAACAGAGGAATTCCATGTTGTTAAAGGTGGGAAAAACTCTAATATATATATAAATTTATTATTTAAATTCAATAATAATTCTGCTTAAGGGAGAATAGCTCCAGTAATTTATTCCCAAGTCAAATATCCTTTTGAGATAAGCTACAGAGAGAGTATCAGAGGTTAAACTGGAAGTTTTCCTTAGAGAATTGACCAGTGATATGTGTGAATTAATTGCCCACAGATGTATTTATAGGGGATTGCAATGCTAAGGGAGGGGAGGTAAATGGTACAAATTATGTGAAAAAGGATTCAGGATCTAAGCAGATAAAATATCCCCCCACACCCCTCCCAAATTAAAAGGAATCTCCCATTTGCTTCTCAGGATCAGACAATCAGACTTATTGATAAATTCCTGGAGGTGCCTGTGTACCAAGACTGGGTGTTGAATATGGCCTGGATATACTTTTGTGTCAGGCTTTATGTCATTTGAACAGATAAAGAATTTGTTTCCTACAGAAACCAAGACCAACAAAATTTTCTAGAAGCACTTGACCATTGGCTGAGGAACTTTATAAGCAATTAAGACACAGCCAAGAAATGGGCTGAGTTTTTACCAAGTATTTTATACCAAAAGAGAAAACCGAGTTCTCTGAAAATTTAACTGATGCTGTAGCATTAAATCAAGAGGTTATGGACAACTGAGCTCCTTAACAGTGTTAGTGCAAAGAGATTTGGGGTAGGGGATATGTTTGGGGGGAGATTCTGCTGATCTTATGGCCCTTGAGCTAGAACTTACCTTCCTCAAACTTTACAAAATTCTGACTATGCTACTCCTTTGTACATTTTTTAGCTCTCTCTCTTGGTAATATGTCCAACAAGTGTGCAATCTTGCTGGCTATCAAAAGCCTTATTTATTCATATTTTTGCAAATTCTGTCTTTGAAATATGCAAATATCATAGCAGTGACAATTTAAATCCCAGTGGTGGGGGGCTGACACCTGAACTGAAAGTACTGGCAGGTAATTTATTGGGAACTTTGGCTGACTTGCAAAGGTGAAATAAAGATGGACTTTGTTGCCAGCCTGCTGAGAAATGAGCCTGGGCTGGGAGGTGGCCCCGTGCACTATCATTTCAATTTGAAGTCAAATAGTGCTGAAATGGAGATGGTCATAAACTGCTGTCAGTGGGAAAGAAAAGAGGCTTCAGTGAGAAAAACATAGAGGCTGAAGTGAGTGCTCTCAGATCTTTTAAAGCTTGGGACAGACACTAAATGATCCTCTAAACAGGAAGAGGGGCTGTCTAAGGAAAAGAAGAGTAGACTAGATGGGTTTTTTCAGTTGTGTGTGGAAGCCAGCTGGTATCTTAACACATTGACCCTTTGGGACATTCCTGTGGTGCCACCCAGTGTGAGCACTGATATTTGGACCTATTTTCTTTATAGCAAACTCTGTAATGCACAGTGACTTCAGATAGGAAGTCCTCTGCCATGTGCTCTGCACTAGTGCTCGAGGTGCTGTGCTTTATTTCAAGACACACCATTTATCTACCACATTCTCAGGGCTTCCTCAATTGTCCAAAAATCTTGTCTATTTTATCTCTTGCTTCTCACCACCATGACTCTTTCTGGTTTTTTTTTGCTTTTAATCTAATTGAACCCAGTCTCTTGCAAAGAGAAGATGTATTGCAATATTGCTTTATTAGAAGGAATAAGTCCCCCTAGCCCAGCTCCTGACAAAATATGGACTTGATGAACATCTCCTAAGGCACTATTTTCAGTGTGAGGCTGTGAGTCCCGTTCTCCAGACTTTACACACTGACTTACTACTATGTGCCAAACAACTACAGAATGAGAGGCTGTGTTGAGATAAACTCTTTGGGTTTGAATTTTTGGGGGGCAAAAGATGTTTATGTTACTTTTGGCAAAAGAATATGTAATAAATTTTTCTCTGTTTATTCAAAGACATCTTCTTATGATAACCTCTGCATCCTGTATGTAAAAATGCTAGGAGGTTTCTTTCAGAATAGAAGTGCATTCTGAAAATGTATGTGAAGCCCATAAATACAGCACCTATAACTGAGGGGTGACTTTTTTCAGTTTGGGAAAAGTTGTATTTCTTTCCAAGAAACTGCAAATTGTAAACAATACATGCATAAATACTTTATATATAATCCTCTAAATATTAATTATATGGGATGCACAAACTATTGCTTTTATCCAGTGATGGGAGCTGTGTAACTACCTGGACATGGGCACAAATGGAACATGGCTGAGAGAACACTTAATTTAGAGTGAAGACTAGTGGAAAATTGCCTACAAACTATCCACTCAGTGTCAGACAATAAATTATCAATCTGCAGAATCCCTTAAATGGCACATTATATTATTTTATTCAGTGCTACTGCATCTCAACAGAGCAGTTGTAAATGACTCCACTTAACTGAAAGAGGTGTAGCACAACTTGACTTTTTTTTTGTATGTTGTACTTTCTTGTTCCCATTAACCTGTCTTTAAAGGGAGACTTGTGATCCCTTTCTAACTCAGCCCCAAGTGATGTGGAAGTGTCAGTTGGTCACATCCTGGCAGAGTGGAATATCTTGGTATGTAGATGTGTCCTGGGAGCTCAGTTCACCCAAGATACAGCCATTCTTCCTCAGTGGCTTTTACCTCTTATGTCCCAGAAGAGAGAGAAAGGAAAATCTCTTCTCTCCATTATGAAATGGTTGAGTTTGGGATTGGTGGTGTGTTGTTTTGTTTCTTTTTTTTTCCCCAGAGGCACAGCAGGGGCTGCCGTGGTCTCTGTGATGGATTTTCTTTGTACCCTTTAAATACCAGAGATAATTTTAAGGCTGGATCCTGCTAAGATAACCAAGTATCTTCCCCTGGTTTACAATCTGTCATGGTCTGGAGCTGTGTCAGGGCAGGCTCAGGTTGGATCTCAGGCAAAGGTTCTTCCCCCAGAGGCTGGTTGGGCACTGCCCAGGCTCCCCAGGGCAGTGGGCACAGCCCCAAGGCTGCCAGAGCTGCAGGAGGGTTTGGATGATCCTCTGGGGCACAGGGGGTGACTCCTGGGGATGGGCCTGTGCAGGGTTTAATGTTGAACTCAATGATCCTTGTGAGTCCTTTCCAACTCAGCACATTCTGGGATTCTGTGATATTAATAAGGATGATAATTCATGTTAGGACTGGTGGAGAAGATGAGACATGGAGGGGTTGTGTTTACCAGACTGAAATGTGCAGGAACAGCTCCTGAAGAAGGGCTGGTGAGTTGTACTGGAAGGATTTTTTGTGCAGAATCATCCACCTCTTCACCCCATCATCCTCAGACACTCCTTGCCTGAGGACAGGGTGGCCTTGGTGATGATGTGCTGAGCTGGAGCTGAAGCACATGGACAGAAGGTGGTGTCACATGGACACCCTGGGTTAGTACAGGCTGTTTGGGGATGGTGATCTAACACTCCTATTACCTTGAAATACACTGTATTAACAAAGTGAACAGGACTGGAAATGAGTAGGGGGAAGGTCAGTTTAGGATAATGCACAGTACCCCCTGATTTTTAAATAATCACAACAAAGCATCTCAAAGCCTGAAGCAATTTAAAGCACGTTCCTGATATTTTTATTATTTAAATCCCTGGTTGGACAGTGCTGGAATGTGCAGTCTCTTCCTCAAGGGAGCTGAGTGATAGATGTCAGGAAGGAGCTGACAGTTCCCAGCGAGGCTCACAGATACACTAAATTAGTGGAATTAACCATGATTTTGTTGATTGTGCCTTTGTGAACAGTTCTTGTTCAAAGATGATTTAGTCTGGCCAAGAGTGCCTGGTTGGATGCTGCACTTGCTGCTGCCCTGGGGCACAAGACTGGCACTGCTGCTGCTCTGCTCCTTGCTGTAGCTGCCAGACAGGAGCTCTCAGAAGGAGTAAAGGAGGGGTAGGACAAAAACAAGCTGAAAAAGGGTTTGGATCACAGGTGCTGGCTTTGTCCAGAGCATCCCCACAGCAAGGGAGGGAGGGACGTTACTCAAGTCATTGAATGCAAAGGCCCCATAGGAGATAAATCTTTCATTAAAAAAAAGTCTCTGTTGGATTCAAAGCTGTTCCATTGGATCCTGAGAAGGGTTTAAACCTCACTTAGGCTTAAATTCCAGGGTGTGATCTGCTTATGGGAGCCAAAAGAAGTGATCATCATGACAAGAACGGGGAAGGCTATTTTGTATATGGTATTTGTCTTATTCACTTGTAGCAAAGTTGGGAAAATGAGTGGATGACAGGAATAGTCTGGGAAATGTCTTCTCTGTAAATCAGTTTTACAGACATACAAATACTATGGGGAAAGGAATTTTCAACCCAGGAGGCCCAGGAGCCTGTTTAATTCTCTCACACTGCTCTCACACACAGTTCTCCTGTAGGCTTTTCTGATTTCCACACAGAAAATTAAACTGCCTCTTCAGCTACAGTTGATATTCAATAATAACTGTGTAGGGATTGCTTCAAACTTTTATCTCAGTGAGGCTTGTCTCTTGGAAAGGTACTTAGTAGTTATTTGACAAAGTTGATTAATAAATAGATTTTTGCTGTCAGTTGCTGTATCAGTGACATTTTAAGAGTTGCCCAAAACAGATTATATTAATTATTATCTCTAAATTTGCAATAAAACTCTTTCTATATAAATGTTTAACTAGTCTTGCCTGATTATTGCTCTTGTGGGAGATACTTCAGCATAATCCAAACCCATATGAATTCAACTAACCAGGCAGGACCCAGGAATGCAGACTAAGTTTCTCTGCAGCTCACATTGTCTCTTTTCTTTTTTCACTGTGTATTTATGTCCTAATCAGAATTAAATACTTTCACTGATTAATAGTAGAAAATCAAAACCTTATTCAGACTGAGACTGTGTCCTAGGGGTGATTCATCTTTGTCTGATGCCTGCTGCTTAAAGTGAATTTGGAGCACACTTGCAGGTACAAAAGCTGCCCACGACATTGAGAAGCTCCTCTGAGGCAGAAAGTGTGACCTCTCCTCTGAGGTCACTGCCTCTGCCTTTTATCACCTCTGCTGGCTATCAGATAATGGCTTTTTCTCTTCTTGCATTGACATCCTTATTATGGAGCCAGAATGAGCGAGATTGGATCACCAGCAGCCTGCAAATTGAGAATGTCAGGAGCAAAGAGAATGTGGCTGCATAAGGGCTCAGGAAATAAATCTTTTCAGATGGTGTGGTTTAGGGCATTATGTTGATGTAACAGCAGCTTGTATGGCTGCTGTTTCAAATTAACAGGAAAAATCTTCCAATTTTCCTATCCATTGGCTATTTTATCAACACTGATAAATACCACTGCAGAGAAACAAATCACTCTGGAAGTATAACAGCCCACTTTCTGGTGGACAAGATATTTTCCCTCTATTTTCTCATAATCAAAGTACTTTGAACTAATACAGTTTTATAAGCAGGACTCAAACCAATTCCTTTCCTAAGGAACTCTGTATTAAGCCTTAGAAATTAAAATGATGAGAATCCTCTTTTACCCATTAAAGTAAAGTTACCTTCATAACTCAGATCCAACTCAGGATGGAAGTGACTTGACCAGGAAAAAGGCAATAAATTTTTTCTTTTATTGTGAGAAAGTCTGGTTTTTTTGGCATGTAAGCTTCTCATATAGAATTTTGGGGAAAATATATAGCCATAGTAATTTTTCTTAAGATTTAAAAAAAATATAATTGGCAAATAACTGTATATTTTACCTTGGCAGTCTGTCTGCTTGAACTGTGATCTTGATGTCTCATGTCTTTAGGAGGCTGAGCTCTGTCTGAACTGTATCTAATGTGACCAAAAGTTGACACTCATGGAATTTGGAGGAATGACTGGTGTTTACTGCTTAGAGAATACTGACAACTCAAATACTGATGTGACTGGTTGTGTAAGGCATGGGGTGCTAAGATAGAAAACTCTTAAATGGTGGAATCCTCAGATCTTCCTTTAAGAGTTGAGATCATATGTGATATATCTCAGGCTTTCTTTCAAGGTGATGTGAATTTTTAAAATTAATTAAAATGGTTTGCAGTGCTGTTCTGCACTCCCACATGAATTATGGTGATGATGTTGCAGAGTACACAGAGCCTGGAGTATAACTTACATTATCATTTGTATCTGTAAAAGCTACAACAGTATCTGCCTGCATAAATCAAGGGGTTTTCTTGTGCCATTAAGAAGTGATTTAGTACCCTCAGATTCCATCTGAATAGGAATAGGGTTTCTGCTTAGACAGCTGCAGGAATGTCAATAATAGCAAACCAGATATTGATTCCTGGGACAGTTTCAATCACCTGGTTTCGTTTTTGCTAAAGGAGACACTGAAATTCAAGGGCACTGAAGGATCTGTAGAAATTAAATACTCAAACATTACTATTCACAAAAATAGGGGGGGAAATCCCTATTGCTTATTGTAGAAAACCCATTTGGTGAAAGAGTTGGTGAATGGGAGTGTATTTATCTTTATCTGGCAGAGCTGGATCAGCCCCAAAGAGGGGACAACACCCCAGTGAGGGGGTAGAAAAAGTACCTCCCCCAGCTGATGGGCAATGGGGTTTCTCCTGAAGTAGCAAAACATTCTGCTGCCTAATAAGTTCATTTTATAGGTTCCACATAGTTCCTTCTCCTAAACAATATGGTGTTGGTTGCTCTTTCATTTGAGGTGGCTGAGGAAGGACTTTAAAAGCAAACATAACCCCCCATCCCAATGTGGACTTTCAGGAAGTGCATTTATTCACCTCTCTCAATATAAGCTGCAATGTGTATATTGTGAGTATTTTAAACAGAAAATGTAGTTTCCACTTCAAGGCCAGTTTCCCCATGGGGGTAACATCATCTCTGGCAGCTGGGAAGTCAGAAGAGGGCCTGAGCTGGCCCCAAACACATTTGTGCTACGAAGGGCTGATATTTAGACACCCTGAGAATCATCTCTGTGTGCTTCAACATACCCCTCCCTGGGAGTTGAAAGTCTAGGCTGCAGGTACTCCTCCCTAGTCCTCAAACAAAGCTATCTATTATAAAATAAAAGGTGATTTTAAGAAGGGAATATTTCTAATGGAAACAGAAATTCAGTGTGCACTGCTCTGCATTGCAACTAAATGAGATTGAGTAAGAATAATAATGGAAAAAGCAGAGTAAGGCTGGAACAAGATCTTGGGCTTTTCCTGTGAGTAAAATGTTTCTGAAACTATACTCCATTAAAAAAATTACATGTCATGGGACAGCTGATTAAATTTTGAATCCAAAGGGTTTGTAAATCCCTTTGTAATGATCAGTGTTGGGTGTAGATTAGAATCCCTGCAATGCCAACAGAGCCCCCTGGACAATGTCTGACCCTGGAACACTGACTGGGTTTAAGGCTTGTTAGTTTTTGTGGCCTTTTAAACAAAAAGGGGCCAGAAAATGGTTCAGTCCCAGCAAGTAAGTGTGCCCTGCGTGGCTGGTTCTAATAAAACTATCTAAATGAAAGCTCTTTTAGGGATACTGCCTGGAAGTATCCAGGGATACCACCCAGCTCCCACCTTCTTGAAGTTCAATCTGTGTTAAATGTCACTAACTGTTGTTCTTCTGTTAATAGTCATAGTGGAAATGTGTGTTAAATTGTTCCCATTCTCTCCAATGCAGAGGAAAAAAAGAGAATTTTTGAGCAAAGATATGGGATTCTTGGTGGAGAAACTAGAATCTAGGCTGATGTAAAATTCCCTTCTATACCCGTTCAAATGCATGGGTAGATCCATGAAGAGAGATATGAACAACTTCAAAACAGAAAGGGGAATAATTTCTGTTCCTCGTTGTCCTGATCACACATGACTGCAGAGAGATTTTAATCTACATATTTGCTAAGAGCGATTGCTGATTAACAGAAAGGAATAAAAAAAAATTATGGAGCTCTTTCTTCTGTTTCCTCTTACCTGCCTTAATTATTCATTTTAACTGTGTGCTGGCAGATCGGGGTTATTTGTCAGGTGCTAAATGAGGCTGAGAGGATCCATGTGGTGCAGCCAGTTAAGGTGCTTCAATATAAACCAGCTAAACATCTTCCCTACCCAAAGGAAATCTTGTGTCACAGGAGAACCCAGAACGTCCTTCAATGTAGAGAGTTCACAGCAGAATTTATCACCATCTAAAAGAGACTGATAAATTTAAATTTGTGGACTAATAACTGCTTGAAGTGGTTTGATGTGCTGCTGCTTCAGTTCTGGGGTGAACAGAGGGAGCTCTTCATTTTCTGGTGCATGAACGGCCAGATTAAGAGAAATCCAATGAGGAAATTTTATATTCTTTGCATGAGTAGACAATGAATTTTTTTGGTGAAGGAACTGAGAGCATGAAAATAGCTCCTAATTTATATGACACAGTAGACATGCAGTGTGTGAGCTGCAGAAAAGTGAATGGTATTTTGAAAATGTTTGTTCGTGGAAGGGATGTTGCACTGAAAGTAAAGAAAAGGGGAAATGGTGCTCAGAAAATACAGAAACCTTGAACATCAATTGCTTAAGGCAAGAGCAGTACAATGACAGATTACTGAGATTTCAACAAAAATAAGTTTAGAAAAGGTGGTTGTTTTCTGTTTAAAGCCTCTTGTTCTTTAGTGTAAGCATGAACTCCTGATGGTTATGGTAACTGGAAAGGGATTAGTAAAAAAGCTGAGATGAGCCTCATATTAATTATTAAAAAGCTAACAGTCAGTGCTGATCTACTGCAGAGAAGTGAACTCAGAATTACCTTATTGCCTCAAAGCAATGTTTAAATCTATGTTACCTCTGAGAAAGAGCTGTTCACCTGCTACTCTGAATTATAAAAGTATGAACCTCAGAGGGTGTCCTGAATAAAATTGTACTGGCAAAAATGCTGCATGGCAATGGAAAGTGGATATTTTTTGATTGTTTTAATTATTTATGTTTTTGAAAAAATCCGAAGTGCCCACTGTCCCAAAGCTTGGGGAAAACCATGGAATGGGGAAGGTTTGAAATCTCTGCATGACTCACATAGTTCCTGGAACTCCTCATTCTTTTCTGGTGCATAACAAGGTGTCTTCTGAGGGGTCTCAACCAAAGTGGGGGTGTCTGGAAAATGCTCCAGCCTTGTGTTCATGGCCTGGAGAAGGGAGAGGTCCTGTCTCCCACTGTAAATGGGTAATGGGAAGTGGTTTGAAATTATTTGTGGTGTTTTGTTTTTGGTTGATGGTTTCTGTGGTTTGATTTTTTTTGTTTGTTTGTTTGTTTGTGGTTTTGGTTTCTGTTTGTTGGGGTTGGTTTGTTTGCCTTTTTTAGCTACTGAAGATAAAGGGACAGATTGCAATTTTTACTAAGGAAGGTATAACTATGCAACAATAAATCCTGTTTGAACCCCTGCTGCCTTCTTAATGGCTTTACACTGGTATTAGTTGGAGAAATGTCCTGGAAATGTTAACAAGGATAACCTCTGTGTTTTCTAGAGCTACATCTACAGGTTTATGATGGTCAGCCTGTCCATGTTGTGCTACCACAATTTGTTTTAAAGGCTGTACTGGACAGCATTTAGTGCAGGGACTTTTCCTTTAGATCCTCTGCTCTCCCTTGAGCTGCCAGCATGGGAGACAGGAACTATCCTGCTGCTTGGATTATTAAAATAACTGACAGATTCATATTTACTGTGTCATTTGTTAATACTATCTTGTTAAGTCCTTCTGGGAATGAGATCAGAGATTTTTCCAAGTATCAGCTGCTGCATAGTTTCCTAAAATGCCAGATTTTAGGGCTGGGACAAGGAAGAGAGTGTTGATGATAGAACAGATGGCCTCGATGCTGACAATACACCTGACTGGGTTGGGGTGGGCAACACTGTTGTTTCAGAGGGTTTTTTGCTTCAGAAAGAAAGTCACTGCTCCTGCTCATCTCCTGTGTTGTTTGGAGATAAACACTTCCTGAGGAGACACTGGAGGTGGCCTAACAATGTGTTATTCCTCATGTTGCCCTTTGTCAGTGTTTCATTATTTTGCTTTATATTCCTTAAAAATTGGGAGATGTAAGTCACATTCCTGTACTGTCTTTGAGTGTTTTTTTACTCTGATTAACTCCTTTCTCCAAAAATTAGGATGTTCCATTATACCTGTCTCATTTTATCATTGAGTAAACTGTCCTTCTTGTTAGTTCATATTCCCCAGAAATATTTCCAGAATGGGGGTCCTGTAGCACTTTGTGAAGCCTGTGCTTTCTCCTATATCCAGTGTAGTATTTGGAGCAAGAAAACCTTTGGAGCCCAACAAAAGCCTGGATACAGTGGACTGAACTCACTGTATCTCATTGATTAATCTCTCTTGTATTTTCACTGACTGATCTCTCTGATTCTGCACCAGTTATTTACTTCTAAATATTTCTGCTGTACTGTCTGGTACACTACATTCCCAGCATTGAGAATCAGGATTCCTTCAGCAAAGGATATGTGAAAAAGAGGTAGCTGCCAAGCACAGGGATACACTCTTTTTTCTCATGGTATTAAACTAGTTTCAAGGAAGGGAAATGCATCTGTGCACTGCTGACACTGAGCCAGCAGCTTCAGTGTGGGGGAGCAGAGAGAACAGTGATATTTGTAATCCCCTGCTCAATGCAAATAAGTTCTGTGTCTCTCTTCTGGAGTTTGCTTCCCTGAGTCAGCAGAGTTCGTTTACATTTTGGTGCCATCTACAAGAATTTTGCCAACACAGCTTATTACTGCAAACATTGTGTCAGCTCTGACATTTCCCTGGGCTGGGAGAATCCCTGGAGTGGCTGTGTTTGTTCTCAGCAAGGCTTGGAGGCTCCCAGGGAGCAGTGAAGCCTTCACCCCTCCTGCCCCTCACCCTCTGCAGCACCATCCCCTGAGTGTGCCACCACAACCCCTTATGGCCTCCTATGGTGTGAATAAACACCTTTCCCACAACTGTTTTATTGTGGAAGCAGGACTGGGACCTGGGGCAGACCCAGGGTTGGTCCCCAGGCCTGGTTCCCAGAGCAAGATGCACAAACAAGTGCACTGACAGGAGGTGGGAGAGCCACGATGTGGTGACAGGGCTCACCCAGGGCACATCCAACCCTTGCACAGCAGGAATTCCACTTTAATCCAGCACTCCTGGGCCAGGCAACTGAAGCCATGGGAAACAAAGGCTATCCCTGTAACTACATTAAAAGGATGCTTTAATTTGCAGTAAAGAATCTTCTCCCCCCTAAAAGTTAGGACAGTGCCTGTTCCAGAGGTTGGGAAGGAATCAGTGCATTAGGCAGGGGCATTATTTAAGTCAGACCCAGAACTCTTTAGTCTATCCCATCTCCCTGCTTTGTGCATTTCTCTGGCTCTCCCAGGCAGCAGGATTGAGGTGATTACTTCTCCTTCTCTCCTCAGAGAGAGCGTCATCAGGGTTTCTTTTGTTTATAAACACCATTTCCTAGTTCTGTGAATTACTGTTTTGTGCAAGGTTCACCAGTGATACTCAGTTAGATAGATCAGAATATTTTGCTGTCTACCACTACCTATATTTTCCTCCTACCCTGCTTATGTATTTAAATATAATCTGCATTTATTTGTCATTATTCTCTCAAGCCTTGGAGGTATAAATATTCTCTTGCAGTGTAGTGATAGCAACAAGTTTCTTCTGTTCTCCACTGAGATGGAACAAACCACATTATTTCAGTTATGACTCAAGGCAATTTGAATTTAGGATTTCAAGGAGCCTTTATGCCCCCTGGCCCTGCTGACTGTTTTCTATTCTCTCTGTATTTTTCCTCTCATTCTCAATTTCCACTAATTCATGTTTCATAAAGCCAACGTGCCAAAAAATGGATTCTGCTCTTTGTAAAGGGACTGTGGACAAAGAAGTGGGGCTCAGTTCAGGAAGGGGCTTGTGTGCACAGTTTACACACTGTAGTTTCATTCTTGATTTCATTCCTACAAAATTTTCAAATCCAGGAGATGCATATTCTAAAACTGTCATGTGTTTACCTATTTACATTGCAGGAGGGTATTTTGCCTCACTGATGGGCCTCTCTTGTTGTTTTGGAAGTTTATATTATAGAAGTGTTAAAATAAAAATTACTGAAATGTTTCAAAATAGCTTTTTCTGAAATTCATAGACTTCGTATAACAGAGGAAGGAAAAGGCACATCAAAGTAACTCTTTTAACTAGAAGAGCTCCTTGTCTGTATTTGGGGGTTTATGGAACAGCCTTTGGCAGCTGCCTTGATAGAAACTTCCCTTTTAAACCTTGGCTTCTCTTCTTGTAAAAATATTCACAGAAATATGTTAATATATTTCAAAATATAAGAGTACCACTGATCATTTCTCACCATGAAATTGAGCTGGTCATTCTTTATATCCTGTCAGATAATTTACTGTCATTACCTCTGCCTTGAAAACAGCTGTATTCAGCAGAATTGAGCATTTTCTAAGTTCACAGGTCATCGGCAGAATGACTGTCCCATTGCTGGAGGAGCTGGCATTGGTGTCTGTGCTTGATAGTCCTGTTTTAAGGTTCCTCATTTCCATTAGTTATTGTTGGAGTCTCCAGCTGGGAGGCAAAGGGGGCCAGGCTTTCATTTCACATTTACTGTGGGCCACAATTCTGTGCTTAGTTGTTATTTTCTAAACCCTTTATTCTTTTTAGCTAGGTGCTTATGAAAAGAAAAGTTGTCAAATTAGAGATGCACAACATGGATAAAAGTTCTGCTCTAATTAACAATTACTTGGGGGCTATTGCAGTTATGGCCATTGTTCATGTCTGCTTTCAGGAGCTGGGAGTGCATCAGCAGGATTCTCTATATCAGGCAAGATTAACACATAGTGACACTCAGCAGGCAGTACAATGTACATTAAATAAAACTTAATGCCAACAAAGATAAGAGGAAAAATATACTGAATAAACACAGCAGTACTGGAAGAAGCAGCCTTCCAAATTTATCCTTAGAAAGGATAAGTAAAAGTTGTAAGAGAAGAGGGTACTGCTGTTGTTAGTTTTGGTAATCCAGACTTAGGTAATATATGAAATTTGTAACAAGCCCAGCAACAGCATTTTCGTTTGGGTGCATTTTATTGTAGCAGAGGAAGAGCTGACAGTGACTTTAATACCAAGCTAAATTCTCCTACTAAACACTGACAGATTCCATGAATGCTCCAAAGAACTGAAACCTCTCTGAAGGTCAAAGCATCTCCTTGTAACTGAGCAAGTAATGAAGAAATAAGACTAACAAGCAGCACTGAATTCAGAGCTACAGAGATTTTTTAAAATATCATTACAACAAACAATTTGATGTCTTAAGAACTTTGAATTAGTCATCAAGATTCTAAGACCTGATTTACTAAGCTGCCCCTAAATTGGATGCTGATGGGTTTTTTCCCTTTCACTCCCCTCCCTTTATCCTTTTTGGGATCCTTAGTGCTTTTCCTAATAGACCATCTTATATTATAAGGAATGTAAGCAATATCATTTTGTTGCTTCAAGGGTGTCCTGGGTGCCTCTAATAAAGCAATTTCAAAGCTGACAAGTACAGTTACTTTCATTTTGAGGTGAAAAAGTGATGTTAAAGGAGGCTGAAATGACTCAGGAGGAGGTTGGCAGACACAGGACAGTCTGGGGCTCTTGAGTTTTATTCTTTCCTGTCAGACTGTGCCTCTGACAAGCCTTCCATTTCTGTTTCCTTAAAAGATTGCTTAAAACCATGTTTCCCATGTATTCCAGTGGTCCATAACAGTATCACACAGATTAAGAGTATTCATCCATTTTGGATCTTCACTTTGGATCTTATTTTGGCAATCCCTGCCTTCTCCATCTCCCATCTGGGGGGTAAAGGAGAGCCTGGATGCACCCACAGGGCAGATTCGACCTCTGTGGAATCCCCTTCCTGAGCCCCTGCCTGTCTGACCCCCTGGGCACACAAACCTGGCAGAGGGTCCCTGTGCCTGCCCTCAGATTGTTTGCAGGGACTGGGAGAGGCTGGGACACAAATCTGTGAGAGGATTGTGAAATTCCTTTCTTCAATTGGAATAACTTTAAAAGTGCATCTAATGGAATGAATGGAAACAAAGAATGCAGCCATTATAATAAATGTTACAATCTTAAATAGTCCAAGCTGTTACATTGATGGAATAGGAGTGTAAATAACAGTACCTTGCCTCTCCTGCAATCTGCTTTTCTGGCAAGAACTGTCCAAAAAAATCCAAGTCTGGATAGTGTTTATAGTTACCCCTATGGTTATGTTGCTGTCCTGGCTGACTCTAGGCAGGATTACCTAGAGGGGACTTACCAGAGGCAGGATTATATCTGTGACTTTACATAAAGCTGCCTAGAGAGTGATGGGGGTCATCAATCCAAGTGGATTGATTACTAGAGAGGAGATCTGTGGGATACAGCTCTTGGAAAAAAGAGAAACCTCCTGTCAGTGTGCGTCTTAGGTAAAATCTTCGTGGCAGAGTTAAGTTTTTGTGCAGTGTTTAATTACTTTAATAATCAGATGAGAAGTACCAAGTGATATAAAAGAGAATTTCCTTGTTCTGAAAGCCTCCAGTCATAACCCTTGGAACGGAGAGCAATGATTACACAGGTTATGACTGTCTTTGGCTTCAGTGGGGCAAGTTCCTTGGTGCCCATGAAAATGTGTGATTAAATCTGAAGCAGAATTCTACCCTTTCATATAACTTCCTCATGGTGTCAGGACAGCTTCTAGATAAATAAAACAGCCTTAAAAAGCCCCAAACTAAATGATTGGCTAGAGGACTGGAAAAAGAGTAGATGAAGGTAAGTACATCTTAAGTGATACAACTCAACACTGTTTTTCCACATATGTTTTCTGTATTTTCTGAAAAATATATGGTTAAGCCTTGAGCAAAGATTATACATTTGATTTCCTCTCAGAGCAAGGGAAATAGTAGCTTTTTTCCTCAACTGGAACAAATCCATACATTGCTTCTCAGGGCAGCTTTCCCTGGGTACAAGCAGTACAATGCTTTTGTTGAGTCTTACCAGTGGTTCTACTTCTGATCCAAGAGGATTTAACAGCCAAAAATCACCCTCAGCCAAGAGAGGAGAGAACAAGGAGGATAAAGGGGGAGAAGGAGAGAGGAAGAAAGACACAAGACTGTGTTTTTGTCATGTTGTGATTCTGGTTAACTGATACAAAAAGGAATAGAAAAATATATTCACACTTGCAATGCACTTTAAGTAGATTATGTTCTTGCCCATTAAGCTGAATTTCATGGTAGCTGAACATTAAATGCAATACTTTTAAATTCAGGGTTTTGCTTCCTAAGTGCTGAAATTAAGCTCTCCGATTAGGCCAAGGATGTAACTCTTTTGTCTCTGAAAGAAAAGGCAGCTATGCAGGGTGAGAATTAACTACATTCCGGGGGCTTATCCTACACTATGGAATTTATCTACTTTATTTTTTTTCTCCATTAAGGCAGAGAGCTGTGTCTGTGTGTGTGTGTGCACACATCATCTGTTGGCAAGCACATCCTGTGAGCTGTGTAGGAATCATCTCTCTGAAGGCACAAATATATCTTGTCAGGCTGTTGTTGATTACTGGGATGCAAAAAACAGCCTTTTAGGAATATCAGAGCTCAACATACTGACTGGGACTGCTATTTTAATTATATTCCCACAATGCCATGCTTGGGAAGCCGGATGTGTGGGGTGCTTCAAGAAAAAAGATTCCCTCCTCCCACATTCTTCTTGTTTCATCCTCCACTTGTTCGGGCTCTTCCTGCCAGACTGGCTTGTGGCAATAGCACAGAGGTTTTCCATCTTGTAGCAATATGCTAAACATATGATGGAAATCTTTCCTGGGATACAGCCTCATTGGGAGGTCCCTCTTACTCTTAATAGACACTGTGGATGTTCATTTTGAGGACCAAAGTTTCAACTTTTTCCCCTTCTCTTCCCCTTCCCCTTCCCTTCCCTCCCCTCCCTTCCCTTCCCTTCCCACCCCACAGTGGGCCACAAGAGATTCCCTGAGCTCTGGGATAGGAAAACTGGTGTTGAAAATAAAGCTGAGAAAGAGCTGCCTGTTTTGGTTCTTCCCTTTCCTGGGTGTCGTGCCTGTAGGTATTTGCTGGGGGTGAACTGCGCAGCTTTTCAGAAGCCCCTGTAAATGTTCTCATTTTCCAGTTTCCTGCATGTTGATGTGTGTTTGAAAGCAAAATTATTGTCCAGGTTTTTCAACACAGTTCCAAAAGACAGGTGAGTTCTTTGAGGTGTGTATGCTGCATGATCACTAGTTGCCAAACACAAACTCTGTATTTGCTGCTGTTCCACCTTTAGTAAAAGATAGTTGTGTTTCTAGAAAGCCAGAGGTGGGGGAAGGAGCAGAGCAAAATGGCACAATAAAGCATGTTATCAGCACTGGAAGTCTTTTTGGACCTTGATAAATATTCCAGATAATGAATTTAAGAACCAGACCTCTGCACACCATGTGACTGCATCACCAGCTGCTTGGCAATGTAATTAATTGATTCCATCCCAGAATTGCTTTGCTAATTGGATGGAAAGCAGTCTGGTGTGCAGTACTGGGAGGGTTCATTTCCTGGCCTGCTGAGTGCTGTGCAGTGTTTGTGTGTTCAATCCTTCCATCAGGAGCAGGGACTGTGACCCCCCCAGCACTTATGGACACTTCCATCTGCACCCAGTACAGCACATGGGCTTTCTCTACTCACTAGGCTGAGCAGGTAATCTCAAGCCTGCTTGCTCTGGGTCAAGCTTTAAACAAGAGCAGATGATTGTGAAGATCACCTTAATGACAGTTTTTCCCTTTTCCTATTTGCTACTCCTCCCATAATTCTTGAGGATCACACAAATCTTCCTAATAAGCTGCTGGGAAAATCTGAGGAGCTGATTCAAGCTCCTCTTCAAATATAAAGTTGTCCTTTCTGGCTGGTAATGAAGAACTTTGACAAAGATTGTTTTCACAGAGAGCTCAGTGGTGAGACATGACTTTATTCTGTTAAATTTTTTTAATGCTGAAATTACTTGTTTGTAACACAATAAAAATGGCAATTTTAACTATCTATGCACCGTTTTACACTATGATTTTTTATGAGAATTATAAACCTCCAGCTCAATGGAAATTAATTTCAAAACATTTGCTTAGCATCCACTGAGGCATTTCTAGTCAAGCAATACCACATTTCATGGCAGAAATTTGGACTTTTGTTGGGGTATAAAAACCCCCTAAACAACAGCTGCTTTTTCCTGCTCTTTCCCAGTTAATTCACCATAACTGCAGGCAGTAAAAGGCCCTAATGCACCCCAGGCATGTGCATTCAGACATACACAGACCAGGGAGGCCACTGCTGAACAGCAGCACTGGGACTTAGAAAATATTGCATCAGTTTAAAGTGACTTCAAGCCACTTATCAAAAGATTCTTATGTTTTGAAATAATAATATGCAAGTAAATTTCTTTTAAAAAAAAGTATATTCCCAGTTTTATATATATATATATAATCCTTTTCAGTCAAAAAAAAGGTGACAATTCCCATGTCTCTGAAAACATGAGATTTAGTAAAAAACAATCTTATGCCATAGATCTATTTACATTTTTAATCAGTTTTTTAAACAGCATGACAAGTTGTCCAAGGACACACAAAGTAATGGATAGGTTATATGATTGAGACAAGCTTTGAAGATGTCTATTGGTAATGACTGAACAGAAAAACATGCAATAATGGAAATATATTTCCTTCTTGCTACCTGGTTTTTATTCTGTGTGGGTTTCATATGAAGTAGATGAAGCTTTTCTTGGTCAAAATGAAAAGACAATTAAATTTCTGAATTGATTAGTCATGAACTGTAAAGTAAATGCAACAAATTTAAGACGAGAAAGAAAAATGGTAATTAATACATAACCCCCTGATATTTTCATTCATGCTTTGTGGCTCAAGGGTGTGGTAATTTAGAGTACTGTTGCCCTCAGTGGGCAGCACCATGTGCTTGGGTCCTGCCAGGAAATTCTGAGATGATCAGGCTGAAATAGTCTGAATGAACCAAGGTACTTTCTAATCAATTGACTAAATGTTTAGATGTCAGAATTACAAAAGCAGACAGTCAGAAATAAGACAAATAAATGATTCCAGTGCAGTGTCTCTATCCTGCACACAGATAGATACACACACACAAATGTATCTTAATAAATAAGATACATAAAAATTTCTATATGTACACACCACCTTATACACGTTGTATAATGTAACCTATAGATTAGTCATAATGGTGGGTGTTTTTATGCAGAAACACTTTTTTTATGTGCTCATTTAGCCACAGTCATGACTTCCTAACGTGAGTACAACTGCCTGTGGGAATCAGCCTGTCAGCTTTGGAATTCCACCACCTCTGCCCCTGCCCTGTGTCCCTGGGCAGCAGTGCTGTTGGGGACAGTCTGGGACTGAAGGAATCACTGCAGTGACTCTGGGCAGGTTTTCTGTGGTTGCTGACCTTTAACAGGCCTTGCTGTATTTCAGCCAGACCCGCTCAGAGGGAGGTGTGTTGGCACTGCCTGGGCTGAAATGATTCTGTGCCTGTGCAGGGACAGATGTTGGTGCTCTCTGGATGACACTCAGCTCTCAGGTTCATTTGTGGAGAGTCAGTCTGTGAAGACTGAAGATCATCAGTAGTTTCACTGAAAAATAATGATTTTCCCTCTAGGCAATTCCTGAGCTGTGTGCACATCTGTACCCATTGCAAGTGGTCTGTTGAGTTTGTGTTTTGAACTCTTAACTACTGTAACTTGTTCAGAGCAAACCTGGCACTATTTGCCTCTATTTTGTCAGCTGTCATTGTTGTAGTTTTTTCTTGACAGCTTTGCATTTACTAAAAAATATATTTTTACCTATGTTAAGAAGTGTGTTACTACTCACTACTTTATGTGCAGCTTTACAGAGGGGCAGAACATAATGCAGGCTTATAGAATCACAGAATCACAGAATGGTTTAGGCTGGAAAGGACCTTAAAACTCATCTCATTCCACACCCTGCCATGGGCAGGAACACCTTCCACTAGCCCAGGTTGCTCCAGGCTCCATCCAGCCTGACAATATGCAAAGCAAATTCATTAAATGTTTTCGTGGGATCCTGGCAAAGTGCAAACTCATCAAAACTGATGTGTCCCCATTAAACCTTCCACAGCCACACCCAGTATGTTTTCTCAGAGGAAAACACAAAGCTCCATGTTCAGCTGTAATCTCTGCTGATTAGATTAGGAATTAAGAGTGTAAGAAGCCGAGGTCCTGCCTAAATTCAGGTTTTGTGTGTCCTCCTATGCATTTTCACTGTAGCCCTTCTGAATTCTCAGTTAAAAACTCTTAATCATTTGTGCTCCATGGATCTGACCCTTCTAAAACAGAAGAATCCTTCTCTATTTAATGGCCTGTGGTCAGTTCTGCAGGGTGCTGGTGTTGTGTGAGGGTTTGAAATGTGGATCCCGGGAGGTGGTTCCTCCAGGGATGCTTGTTAGGGCCTGCTGACTGCACTGGGCATATTTCAGAGGGCTTTACTTTGGATTTTTACCTCCATGATTCTGAATGCCCATTCGAGGATGGAGAGTATTGGGCTCACTCCTGAACCTCATTTTTGATTTACTTTCCTCTGAAGTGTCTTAATGGAGGTGTCATTCTGCTCTCCCTGTTTTACCTTCTGGTCCTTTTACAAAACTGAGACTAAATTCTGGGTACAATGTTGTGTTAACTATAATCACCAATTCTCCAAGTGTTTCTGGCAACTAATTAGTGCCAGCAGGGTGTGATAAATCCTTTTGTAGGGGTAGAATTGAGGTCTAAAAGTAATTTGTCCTCAGATTTTGTTGGTTACAAAATGAGTATGTTAAAAGGGGAGTTTCATGGTTAAAACTGTAGCTTGACATGAACACATAAATATAAGAAGCCCAAAGTAGGAATTGAATATTTTGAGGATGTTAGATAACAAAATTTGGTAGTAAACAGCAGCTGCTGAGACCACAAGACACTTGTGTTCATTGAAATCTCCAAACACATCTTTAGACTCCTTTGCAACACGTCTGGACCTAAAACAATTGGCCAAAATTGTCTGCACTGCTTATAAAAAGTACCTTTAAACGCACTGGATATCCCTGACCTGACAGTAATTCTTCCCTTTCCCCTGCCTGAGCAAGACTCCAATCAGCTGGCAGGGTGATTATTCACATTAACACCTCCAGATGCAGTGCCCAGCCAGCAGTCCCTGCTCTGCAGAGCTGCCAGTGTCTAATTGTTTATGCTAATGGCAACTGAATTTCTGAGGCTTTCTTCCCTCTCCCCACTCAGCTGGCATTTCAGAGCAGTAGCCTTCTTAATACATTAGCTTAATGCATCCTGAGCTTTACCAAATCTTCCATCACCACTGCTGCCTGAACCACCTATTCTCCTTGAAATCTGCACACAGCAAAAATCATTTAGACATATGAAAAAATAAACCTCTAAGTAGCCAGATCAAATCTAATGTTCAAACCAGTATAATTGCTACAAATATTGGTTTGGTGAGCAAATGGATTTGCATTGATGGGATGTCGTGTCAGGATTTTGGGAAGTGAAGGGTGACTCCCTTGAGCAGTGAGTTTGTTGGACATGTGGGCTCTGCCACAGCCCCCCTTGTAGTGACAACACAGCCAGTGTGAGAGGCAGAGTCTGTCACCACACTGCACTTGTGTGTGACACAGCAGAGTGCTCAGTTCAGCTGAGAGGAGGAGAAACAATAGATGACTGGGTAACAGGCAATTACTTCCCGAGCAACAAAGCCACGTCTCCTGAAAGTCAATCTTCCTGCCTCTGAAAGCCCTGGGTGGATGACAACACTCCCTTTTCTTTGTCAGACATGAAAAGAGCCTCAGACTGAAACAAACATTTCCTATCCCGTTGTTGCTCGTCATTTAAGCTCCAGACAGAGGAGGTGTAGGTGAAGCACAACAAAGAAATCACAGGGGTACTGTGCCTCTGAGCCTGCTGGCTGCCTCACATGCTTTAACATCCAAATTTAACATCCATCTAAACAATCCATCCTTGCCCCAGTTTAACACACAAAATGGGTAAATGAGAGGAAAAAAAGAGATCCGTTATCTTGCATAAACCTGAAGGACTGGATTAAGGACTTCTTAGCTCTAAGTATAATTATCTCAAAATCCCCAGTTTGACAGTAAAGGGTAGGAACTGAGTCTGATAGAGTGGGCAAGGATTTTTTTTGAATACTCTGAATAAAGCCTTGGGTAAATTTGTAGGGGCATAAACAGGTCTGGTTTGCAGAGACATGAAATCCTATGTAGAGTGTCTACAGATCTGCATGGAACCCAATGTTTTACTGGCTCCTCTGTTGAATGATGGAAGCCAATTCCCAGGTCTACTGTTGATTTTGGGGGGCTGAGTAGAAACTGGATCACTCATCTCTGCCTAGAGAGGGGCAAAAGGAGTAATTTTGCCTTGTCCTTTGATGGTGTAGTTCCTTTTATCCTTCTGCACAGTTCCTTCAACATAAAGTTCCTGTTTTACTTTTCACCACTTACTGGCTCTACTTTGAAGGTCACTTCAGGCTGAACACCCCTCTCATGCAGGAGGTAATGCCATGCTTTTCTCCCTGCTACTGGTGGAACTGGGGAAGTCCCTCTGGGATATGGACTGTATGAAAACACCAGGACACCACAGTGATGTTTATTATCTTCAGAGGGAACCATTTAAGACTGTGAGCTGTAAAACATTATATGGGCAGATCCAATTTTCTGTGGACTGAGAAGCAGTGGGTACAACGATGGTTGAGAGGAGTGTGTGCAAACCTATCCCAACTGTATTTCCCAGGTGTAGCAAGAGCAAATGATGTCTTTTGTGAAGCCAGATGACAAAAATCATCCACCTGTTCTCAAAAGGAGCTGTAAAATAACTCCCAAACCCCATGAAGATATGTCAATGATCTTTTGAGGAAGAAACTCAGGAACAAACAGCAGGCAGGGACGGAGGTGTCACAGACTGAGCAAATAATGTTTCAGTTCTATGCAGTGAAAATTCCTTTGATCCTGAGAGTTTCATTTGTGAGAAAATGCTTTGCTTTCCAAGGTGATGTTTCTCTCTCAGTAGATGCTATCATAAAGTATTTTATCTTCAAAGTGTGTTTTAAAAGTAAAATTGATTTGAAACCATTTTTACTCTGGGCGAGAGGGAGATGACAAAGCCTCCAGAGAAGGACTCTCTGGTTCTAACCCCATGTGTTCCCAAACAGAGCATTTGGGACAAGTGATGGTGTGCAAATGACTTTTAGGGTTTGCATTCTTATTCAGCACACATCTGAATGAATTTTGCAGTGAAAATTGGTGATTTAAGAACAATCAAAATGATCATATAAAATTTAGGTTAAGGTGCAATATTATATAAATGTGATGTATAAAATTAATCCACAGTCTGAAAATTAACCTTCATTATTAAAATACAGCTAATAGTTTACTGAGAGTTTTCCTATGTTAGTAATACCATTTTTTTTTAGTCACATGACCTTTGAATTGTATATCTGTTAAACTGAGGACACACTTCTTGCCTCCACCACTGAGTGATAATGCTCTGATGTCCCACCAGCAGGAACTGGGCTCTGCTGTGTAACTCTTTCCACTTTTTAAAAATCCCAAGTCCTCACTCCTGCCTGGAGCCTGGCTTTGAAACCTCTGAGCCAGCTGTGGAAAATCAGTGGTGGTGAAGAAGGATCCTCCAGTGACATGGAGGTGATTTAACAGCCCTGGAGCTTGGCAAGAGAGTAAACAACACATGGCACATGTGGGTTTGGTGTCTAGGGCTCTGCTCTGCTGCTGTGATTTATCTGAGGATGACACAGAAACCTGTGCAAAACACGATATAAGGAAGACAGATTCTCATCTCTCTGGTGGCTCCTTGTACTCATCAATTCCTCAGTATTTTTTCATTGATGGCAGCTAGAGAAAGTTAAAATAACCTTAAATCAGGGGAGAGACACAGGATGTCATTTCAATCTTATTACATACCTTGACACTGCCTTTAACCCTGCATTTTAACATGTGGTCCTTGGGAATCATAATTTTGCATGCTTGAAAATCTGGGAAAAAAGTTGTTATTTCTACCTCTACAGATGCATCATCTTGTGCCTCCCACTTTGGGAAAATTTCCAATTTACAGATTTCTTCCTTCAATAGAAATATTTTCTTTAATCAGAAGCACAGAAATGTGAAATTAGTGTGTTTTGTTTTTTTTTTTCTCATTTTTCTTATTTTAGGCATCTGTCAGATTTTTAGACATCCTTCAGGTTGGCTTATAGGATCAAGTGGCAAAAGTACAGTTTCCATTTAGGATTGTGCTGTTCTAAAAGGAAAGCATTTTCTAAAAAGTGTCTATGTATGTACAAAGTCTTTGTTGGTGGTATTCTGATTTTGTGCTCCCTCTAAACATTGGGACATTTCTAACTGGGGCTGATGCTCAGAGCACAGCCCACACACCACAGCACGAGTGTGCTGGAACTGCATTTTCAGTCTCTTATTGGATGTCCCATATTCTTTCTAAAGGAACATCTGGTTCCACAAACACAAGGAATACATTTACTATGAGGACTGTGATTAGTGTAGTTAAAATACTCTTCCAGTGATGTACAAAAGGCTTCCCAAACAGCTACTCTTTCTGCTCCTGTTTGCAGGGTGTGTGTTCCTCCTCCAGCACCAAGTTCAGGCCAAACCAGAAATACTTTTGATTCCCGTCCTTCCCAATGTGCCTCTCTCAGGCAGAGCTGGAATTACAACATCAAATGACCGGATATTACTTGTCAACATGCAGCTGCAATAAACCAGCAGTGCTAATTTTCCTTTCAGAGCTTTATTGTCTGTTCAAGGCAGGAGGGTTTTAATATTTCTTTGCTGGGCAGGGAGTGAGGGTCTCATTGCATAATCACTGCACTGGGAGAGGCAGATTTCAGGGCAATTCATTAAGGAGAAACAAGGAAATATGGTTTACAACTAGCTAGAAACTCCAGTCTTCTCTGTTGGGCCTTCTGTGACCATCTTTTTAAATAAAGCTTGTGCTTCTTGCCAGCAGTTTTGGGCCAAGGACTTGCACACTGTGGGTGTTTGGAGAGTGAAAATGGCCAGTCTACCTCAAGCACAGAGTGTAACTTCGTAAATAACAACAAACAGGGAGCATTTAGCACAAAATACTGACTTCTGCAAACAAGAAGTGATGGTTAAGTGTGGATTAGAAGCAAAATTCAAAATGGTCATAATAATTCAAAGTGGTCATAATAAGAACTGGTCTTCCAGCTGTCCTCACAATCTGCTGGTTGCTCTGCCATGTGCTGTGTTACTCTCTCCCATAAAGGACCTGTGATCTCTTTTGTAAAGCTCCTTTCTTGGAGACCCTGAGTCCTTGCTGTAAAAATCCCTTCCCTAGTGGAAGGGAGACACCCCTGTATTTGTCATGCAAATGTAAAAAATACTACAGTTCCTCAGTAAGTGGATTTGTCATCTAACCATAAAAACCATACTGTTCTTAAGTGAGTGGAAGCTGAAAATTGAAGTGTACCTTCGGAGTATTCCTCTCCTGTCAACAAGAGTCAGTGCCAGGTAATGGACAGATACCAATCCAGGAGAGCCAGGCTTTCTCCTTATATTGCCATGTAATACAAAGCAATTAATATTTCTGCCAAAATTTTTTTCTCTTCCCTCCTTTTCTTTTATCTGGACACCTGTAATGTGGAAGGACAAGGCCAGTTACCTTGTGCAGGATCCAGCATGACAAAGCTTCAGTCTTAGCTGGGTTTTTTAAGCAGAGGTCAGTTTGTAGCAAATTTGCAACTAATTAAAAATAAAGCTCTGATGCTTAAAACCTGTAAAGATCAGATGCTTGCAGAGCTGCTTCTGTTGAGCCACAAAACTAAGATTAGTTGCTAATGAAGAAAAAAACAATTGCTGAAAGACAAATCCTCATTTTAGGGAGAGGAATAAAGGAATTAACATATTTGCAGCTAAACCCAGCAACTAAAAGATGAGGAACTTAGAACTGAAGAGCCCACAGAAAAAAAATATCATAAAAGCACTATTTGCATTAAGAGTAGAGAACAATCATGGGGCTTTGGCTGGAATGTCCTTCAGCAAATTATCTTCACACAGGTCCTTGAAGATTGTAGGGGTCATGATGTCATGTGAGGTAATTTTTAAAAAGTCTGAGGTGTTTCAGGAAGTTCTAGCAAGGTACGTATTAAGTCTTGGAGCTAAAATCCCTGTTGGCAGAAATGCTGTCAAAGCCAGCTCAATTGCTTTCTTCTGCCAGCTCAGAGTTGGAGGCCAAGTTTCCAAAGCACCTGAGGACAGAGACTCTGTGCAAGCTTCCCAGAGGTGTCCACCTCTCCTTGAAGGATGCTCTGCATAAAGGCATCTGGGCATCCACTGCACTTTTAGGTGCTTGAACAAACAGCTGCAATGCAATCATCACCTCTAAAGCATCTCCCCCCCTACCCTTCTCTGAGAAGTTTCTCAGCATGGCTGTTTGTACCAGCTTGATGGGATCCCCTCCAAAAACTAAAGCATCATTTCTCTTCATTTGATAGGGGTAGGCTGGGACTAGACTCTGTATGTTTGCCATGAAGGTCCAGAGGAATGAATTCTAATGTGTTATTCTCTCCACTAAATAAAAATCAGACCTGGGAGGTGGGAATTGGGAGAAGCTGCTTTAAACAAAACATGAAGTTAGTAGTTACAGTGGAAATGAACAATTTGGAGTTTTCAAGAAACATCCTGTATGAACAGGAGGATAAGAAACTGTCAGGCTTGAAGGGAAGTGAATCCATTTATTAGGCAGATTCCAGCCTAATAAATTAAAAGGTGATAAATTTATTCTTGGTATAACAGATGATTTCAAGCCACCATAAAATAAATTGATGGTAGAAAGATACTGAGCAGGATATTACTTATTAGGGGAGAAGAACAAAGAACTGAGGTGAGGTTCTGGAGACCTGAGAACATCCTTCCCTTCTGCAGAGCTGCAGTCATTAAAACATGAAGTGCATGTGGAAAACTGCAGGGATACACGGGGTGTGCCCTTGAGGAAAGGGAGGTGGGAACCTCTTCAGCACTGTCAGGAAACATCCACACTGAGAAAAAAATAGAGTGAATGAAGATAAAGAGCAGATTATTCTGGGGATCAAACTTCGCTGTGCTCTGAAGAAAAGAGGGGGCAACTACAGCATGTTTCCCTCACTGCCTGCTGTCACAGACCCACATGGTTTCTGGCAGTGTTGGAGAAGAGACTGAGGATGGGTGGCTGATGCTGGTGCTTTGATCACTGACACTTCTCAAGGGGATGCTGTGCTGTGCAGAAGTCTCGGTGCAGAGCCATTCCCTCTGTCTCCAACTTCCTGGCATCACGTTCTCACTCCAGAGACCAACTCCCAGCAAAGCTGCCACACCCAGGCTGGAAACCTTGTCTTTCTGCATGTCCCAAACCTGGGGCAGCCAAGAGAACTGCTGTGAGGTACTTACACCCCACCCTGTTTCTTCCCCTGGGTGAGCTGAGGCAGCAGCTCCCCCTGTGCAGCGAAGGTGTGGGTGTGCTCTGGGGAGATGTGCTGGGGGTCAGGGGGAGCTTGTGTTCCTGTCCTGGAGAACTGCATTAGACTGGCAGAGCTGGGACACCATTCTGCTAAAAAGACAGGATTTGCCTACAGGCTCCCTAGCAATGGAAAGAGCATTTTATTCTTGCTGTGTAGTCAGCTGGGCTGGCACTGCTGCTCCCTGAGCTCTCCCAAACCCCCAGGGACAGCATTCAAAGGGGACACTCCAGGGCCTGCTGGTTCCAGGATGGTCATTCCTTCACCTTTCCCTTTAGGAGGTGGCTGTCCCTGTGGTGGGAAATCCCAGGTGGGATTTCATGCACAGAGCAGAGCCACAGCAGGAATGATTCTGTTCCTTCCTCATTTTGTGAAAGAACTCTGGTCACTGGAATAATTTTGTAGGATCTCCAGAGGTTCTAAGACAGGAATCTTAATGCTGGATTTGAAAGCACTGTCTGTATATTTCCTAGTTTTGGTGTTTTTCATTCAGGCCTGCAAATGAACCTTTTACATATCTCTGGACGTTCCTTGTGCTTTTGGATATAAGAGTGAATATCATTAAATGGGTTTATCATACAGATTTAATATTTGAATACATAACTATACAGTTTGGATAATAACTATCTTTCTATAATACCTGATATGTATTGGCAACCTGGATAACTGTTTTTGCTTTTACCTATGTCTACAATCAATTCCTTCAGAGACAAATCCCAGAAGTGCTAGGAGGAGGTAGAGGAGGTACCAATATGAAGGAAAGGAAGGCAGTTTGGGTAGAAACATTTTTCTGCCTTTTTATTTATCTGACACTTTTAGGCCCTCTTCATTCAAGTATTTGAAACAGTGACTGAGGTTCATGACTGCTGATTAATAATGATTTATATTTATTGTCAATACTTTCTAGAGATAAACTTGACTTAACCAACCAAACATAGCTGATCAAAACCTAGAAACACTTGGCGAAGAAAATCCTGTGTTTCTCTCAGAAACAAACATCTAAAGCAACAAAGCCAACAGCAAAGTTTGTTTCTGATCAGAAAGGTGTGTTAAATGCTGAGCCTGCCAGTGGCTGAAGTCACAGAGCTCCATTCCTGCCTGGACTTTGCTCCTGTGACTTCACCCCTTTGTCCTGGACAAGAGCAGGATTCTCCAGGCACGGCCCTCTCATTGTGGGAAGAGCTGCAGTTCTGCTTCTGAGCCTTTGCTCTTGCTCAGGAAATTCAGTGTTGGGGGAGTAAGCAGGTTCAATCCCTGGCTCACATGAATTCTCTATAGCTGAGGAGTCCACTGAGAAGTCTCCTTCCTGTCATACCTCCCAAAAGCCTGGGACAGCTCCACTCTCTTTCCATAGTCACTATAAAATTGAACCATGGCCACAGTTTGGTTTGGTTATTTTCCTGGCTAATGCCTACCTGGCATTTTGTTAATATTATCTTCTTTGTCAGTAGAACATTTCACAGTCTGAGCCCTACAGTAATTAAAGAGAAGAGCCCTGGTGGAGAGGCCCAGAATGTTGGGCCTGATGAACTGTATCAGTAAAGCCAAAGTAAAAAACCACATAGTCTAAAACCTTAATTTTAAGAGATATAAGTGCCCATTTGGAAATGAGTGCAATACTCAGCCTGCTCTGAACTGTTTGCTACAACATTTCTGTTACAGAGCTCCAGAACCTGAAGCCAATGCAGTAAAAGCTGTCCTGCCATGGAGGAGTGGGAGGGAGAGTGGCAGGGAAAAATCCCAGTTAGGGACCAAGGATCATGAAAGCAGAGAATAGGTAGGAAATAATGGTTTTCATGTATGAATTCCAAACTAAGCACAGACTGGCTACATATATAATGAAGTGCTATGAAATGTCATTTTGTGCATCATGTAAACCCAACATTACTCTCAACATCACTGTGAGTATTTTCTCACCAAGTCTTCAGGCAGTTCACTAACAAATGAGGAGGCTGCCACATGTAGCATTTACACTTTGCAGTTATTTTTGTACTGCTATTACGTGTTTTCCATGACTTAGGTGGTGCCAGTTTGTCATCTAGTAGGTAGCCAGAGGCTGAACAATTTTAATCAGCAGCTGCTAATTTGGCACTCACTCTTCAGCCCAATTTTAACAGGTTTTTTGAGGAGTTTAAGGGTAACCAGGCAGCCTGAGAGACAACACTTGGCACTGACTTGGTTTTGCACTGTCTTCACTTTTACCAACCAAAATGCTCCCAGTTACCAAAGTTTTCTTAGGGGTAGATCCTACAAATGCCTGGTGTTGACAGAAGCTGGTCTTGACTCTGACTAATTTCTCCAAGTTGGTAGGTTGTGACAGCAAGTATTTAAAATCTTGTTATTTCTAGTATGTGAATGATAGTAGCTCTCTCACTTTGTTGTTCTTTTATGCACAGTCCAGAGTAAATAAGGGAACTTCTTGTCTGTTCTTTCTTTAAACCTTACACATAATTTTATGTTTTCTCATCCATTATGGGCATCTTTGATTGAACATGGTTACAAAGTCATGGTCTAGTTACAACATGGCTTTTCTTGAGCTGCAGCACTTGCTCCAAGAGGGACCTTGAGGATTTTAATTGGTGTGTGTCTATTTTTGTCATTATTTCTTCCATCTAAGACATTGAACATGCTACTCTGTTTCCCTGCATTCACATGGTTTTCTGCCAAAATAGGACCAGTGACACAAGGATAATTGGCTCCTTCAATGCTGTATTTCCTTTTCAAAAAGCCTTCATGTAATAACTACAAAAGGAGAGTAGAAGCAAGTCAAATGTCAGGAATTGTTTTATTTCAGTGACTGGAAGTAATTTTTAGCCACATTTTTTTCACTAGTGGGTGCCAAAATGATATAAATTTTGATTGATGTCAGTGTGCTCCATTTGTAAATCAGTTTTAGCAGCTATGTGCTAATCTGTTGTTATGGGAGAAAATGCTGAAAAAGAGCATTTTAATTTTTTTAAAAAATGAAATATTTAAGTACTTGTACCTGACACAAAATTTATGTCCTCAATTTCAGACAATTCTGTAATTTCTATGAATTTTGTCTTTATAAATATTACAAGGTTAAGCACATTTCTGTTAACTCAGTTGTTTCCTTAGTCAGGAAGCTATTTCCTTTTTAATGGGTTGATGTGTATCTGGTAGAGGACTTTTAAAAATTATATTCCTACAGCTGTATATGACTGCAAGGCATGCCATTAGTGCAGTATAAAAAAGCATAAGAAAAGGAGATTACTTACGGAGATTGGAATAATTACTGCCTATTCCAATACCAGTGGAGCTTCCAGAGATGAGAGGAAGGTGGAAGAAAAGAACTAGGGAAGGAAAAAATAAGAGAAAAGTCCTTCACCGCAATTTGGGGTTCTTTTGCAACCAGATGTCTGTTGGAGACACGCTGTGTTAATGTGCCCCTGCTCTCTCTGGGCAGGATTGCACATTTCAGATTCTGAGTGTACACAGAGATGTAGCTCAAACAGAGGGGAAACACCAAACCAGTCATTGCTTCCTACTCCAGGAATCACTCCAGTTCAGGAAACGGTGTGAATACCTCTTAGATTCAAAACCCCACATATAAACAACACTGTGTTATATAAATATGTTCATTATTGTTTTTAAGTCAATCACCAGTCCCTGAAACAGGCACCTACCACTGTTAAACCAAATAATTCCCCTAATTTAAGTGCAGCTTAAATGCATCAGGTTGGTGTGTGTCGAACTGGACTGGAATAAATTTATTGTAAAATTTGATACCAACACTCCCCCTCTGCATTCCAGCTTTAATATTTATAACTTGCACTTAAAAGATTTATACTTAGAGGCAACAAAATGCACATGAGTAAAACGTGTCCTAAATAACAGAAATCTTTGGATTTCTCAGAAGATGGGCTCGTTTGCATTGCAAAGCTGAGTTCCGGCAGTGACTCGGGTGTGACCCAGCCCTTGTCCGGGGCTGGGCTGTGGCTCCCGGGCTGAGCCCTGTCCCCTGTGCTTGTGCCACGGGGGTGTCCCGGCTCCTGCCCCTCCGGCTGCCCCGCCACCCCCGGCTCTGGGGCACGGCCGGGGAAGGGGCTTCTCCCTTTTCGGGAGGAGTTCCCGACTAACAAACTTTCTGCGGCCGGGCAGGGTCCTGTGGGGTGCGAGACCTGCCCCGCCGGACCCGCAGCTCCCGCGGCTCCTCCTGCCTTACCCGGCTCGGCTCTGCTTTACCCCAGCACGGTTCAGCCCCTTCCTTACCCCAGCACGGCCGCTGCCTTTTCCTGGCACGGTTCATTCCCTTCCTTTCTCCAGCTGGGTTCAGCCCCTGCCTTACTCCAGTCCTGTTCCTTCCTTTCTTACCCTACCCGTGTTCAGCCCTTTCCTTTACCCCAGTCAGGTTCATTCCCTTGCTTTCTCTATGCCGGTTCATCCCCTTTTCTCACTCCAGTCCGTTTCATTCCCGTCCTCTCCCCATCCAGATTCATCCCCGTCTTTACTCTATCCCTATTCATTCTCTGCCTTTCCTCATCCCGGTTTATCCCCATCCTCCCCCATCCCAGTCTATCCCGTTATCCCCCCATCCCTGTGCATCCCTGTTCCCCCCATCCCTGTCCATGCCATCCGCACCCCATCCCTGTTCCCCCCATCCCTGTCCATGCCATCCGCACCCCATCACCTGTCATGGCCATCGCAGCCCCATCCCCGTTCCCCCCCATCCCTGTCCCATGCCATCCGCACCCCATCCCTGTCCATGCCCCCCTCCCCCGGCCGTGTCTGCCGCTCCTTATCCGAGCCGCCGCCGTGCCCCGCTCTCCTCCATGCGCCCCCGCCGCGCTTCCCTCCGTGCCCTGCGCCCGCCGCGGCCGGACGGGGCGTGCCGGGGGGCGCGCTCCGTGACCCCGCCGGGCGGGCAGGGCCGGGCACGGGGGGAGTGGGGCCCGGCCCGGGGGGGCTCGGGGCCGCCACATGCCGGGGGGCCCGGGGTCGATCCTCTTCCGTCACCCTCTGCTCTGCCGCGCATCCCGTCGAGTGGCGGGCCCGGCAGCGGGAGCGAGGGGAGCGGGGAATGCCTGCGGGGCTCGGGAACGGGGAATGCTGCGGGCTCGGGAAGCGGGAGGATGCCTGCGGGGCCGGGGATCTGCGGGCTCGGGGATGCTTGCGGGGCTCGGGAGCGGGGATGCGCGGGGCCGGGGATGCCTGCGGGCGGGGATGCTGCGGGGCTCGGGGATGCTGCGGGGGTTCCGCCGCCCGGAAAAGGAGCCGTAGGCGGATAACGGCGCTGGAAAGCCGAGTCCAGCCCAGCACTCGGACTGAAAGGGAGGGACTGCCTGGAGCAAACCCGCGGGGATGGACGGGATTAGCTGGCAGTGCAGAGGCAGGGAATCCGTGGGGCCGGATAGGGATAGGAGAACAATGTAGTCTAGAGTCGAGCTAAGAGCGCTTTAAAATGGTAAGATCTGCTTGTTACCAGGGATCTTGGAAACGTTTCCCACTGTGGATGATATATGCCCTAGTGCTAGAGAGAGAGGAAACAGGGCTGCAGCCGGTACCAAAGCCGAGGAGCTTCCATAATTGTGTGTTTACCTGTAAGAATAGGGTGTCATTAGCTTTTTGAGGTAAACAATGCAATGGTGTGGTCTGTCAGCAGTTTGGGGTTTTTTAGGATCCGAGTTCCATTGGCAGTTTCTGTCTGTCGGGCACACGCTGGACCTGCAGGATCTCGCAGAGTGGTGGCGCTGATCCTGCTGGTGAGTGAGGGACATGGACGTGGAGCTTCACGAGTGCGGGGTGTGTACCCAGACTTCTTTGCTTCCCTAGCCCGAGGTGGCTTTGTAGTCCAGAGAGCAAGTTCCCTCACGTAGGAACAGCTCTGAGCTGTTAACTTCTCTTTGGTTTAGTGGTGATGGATTCGGGGCTATGCTGGACTTTGGGGTGGATGTAAAGCTTGTGAACTCTCTGGTCTTTCTGTAAAAAGTTTCCTGCTGTCATCGATCACCTTTTTTTTTTTAAATTTTTTTCTTTTCTTTTTAAGTCTAGGGAAGCATTAAGTGAGTACAAGGTAATTGAAATCAAGGTTTAGGGAATGTTACAGGTGTGTTTCCTCATGGCTCCTCTGGACAAAACTGTAGTACCCAAGTACCCTAAAAGGCCTTAAGATGCTGCTGCAGAAGTTATCTTCTGATTCACTTTTTCACCTCCTCAGAACATTCAACTCCTTGAAAGACCTTTTCATTGCAATTCTTTATTTAATAAATGGAAACTGCATGGCTTCATTTTAGGGCTCTTTGTTGTTTAGCCATGATATGAAGGTGTGAATCTGCATATGCAGCAGATAAGCTGATTTCCTGTATGCTGGATTTTGCATATGTGCCCTCTTGGCCTCATTCTGCATCTGAAGAACCATGTGCACGTGTAATGCTGCACTCAAGGATAATAAAACACATTCTCCACTTTAAATTTCAGGAATTTCTAATGTTTAGCCCTTCTGCAAATTTTGGTGATAACATCTTTCCCCATTGGCACCCTGCATTTGCTCATGATACTGGTATTAACTTTAGTCCTGGCATAAAACCTTGGGGTTTTATATTTGACTGAAAACAAACTGTGGGAAATGTAGAGGTCTTAGTACCTAACTTTGGATGCAGGGGAACTGCTCAGAGTTTGGCAGATCTGCAGAAATCTCTCTCTCAGTCTGGCTTTAGAGCCCTTTCTGTGATAGTCTTGTCCTTTTTCTGTTGGAGGAGTTGCAACTGCTTCTGAGACAGAACATTTGTTCTGGGTCAGAAACCACAGTGGACACATGATCCATCAGAGCCTGCAGAAACATCATCCCAGTTATCAGAAACCTTTTGGACACTCACCAGTACTCGGTGTGCTCCTCTGGAATACACTCGACTGTTGCAAACTTTGCTCACCCCACTGATTTCCAAATCTGCATCACATTCATATGGACATGGGGTAGGTTTTTACCCCTTTTTCCTTTCTGTTTTTTCGGCTTTTGGGGTTCCCCTTTTTCTCCTCAATAGCACCTGACTGGCACTTGGATGTGGTGTGGGATTCAGGGCAGACTGTTATTTGCACACTCTGCAGTTCCTGCTGGCAGGGTGATGCTGTGGACAGATTACATCATTGTTGGTTTCTTCTTGTGGCATCTGCTTTTCTGTTTCGATAAAATAAATTTATATTAAAGAAAGTTCTCCACAAATAAATTATTTATACATTGGAGTTTGGTTATGGGCTGTATTTGGGAGAGCTGGAACAAAGATGACCACTATCCAGGATTATTGCTGCTTTTAGTTTAGCTTGACTTAGAACATCACAGAGCAAGAGAGACCAAGGTAATATCTGTCTCTGTGGTTCGTGGCCTGTGTGTCCCATCTGAATTCTGCCCCTTCTCAAGAAAGTTCTTTCCTAATCTGTAGGAATGAGGAGTGTGCCCTGTGGAAATAAAGTACATTAGGTAAAGTTTGGAATGGTATTCCTTATAGATGGAACTGGACAGAGTTGCTGTAGCCAGTGAGTGTTTCCCAATTTACTGACAAGGGAAAATGAGCAAGGAACCCTTGCTGAAGACAGATAGTTCTATTCTTGGATGAGTTTACACTTGCCCCAAGCTTGGGACCTCATTATAAAGCTGCCATTGGTGCTGAAGTGACAGATCTCGGCTCAGGCCCCATCTCCTGTGGCTTCGTTCGGGATTCTTGGAGCTGAAGGGATGCTGCAGTGTGGTGGCTCTTGGTGACAGCCAATTTTTGTAAGGCAAAATAAATTCTATTGCTATAACGAGGTCTCCTTTCGACTGAGAATTTTATGTATTCATAACAAGGCTTTGGGGGATGCTGTTTTCACTTCCTTCTTTTTCTTTATGGAAAAGGTGGCAATGAAATCACAGTCATTTGGATTACACAATTAGTCATAGATAAAATGCCTCAGGACGAGCAAAATTGATTAATAAGTGTTTTTTATATGGAAAATCAAGTAGCAGTGATTTTCCTCAGTGCTGGCTGCTGCAGGAGTCCCATCACCAAATGGATTCAGATCTCTCTGTCACTTGGCCAGGGCTTGCCCAGCAGTGCCAGCAGAGCTGGGCATTCCCAGTGCTGGGACAGCTCATCACACCCGGGCTGAGGAAATTCCTTGCTGGGAGCTCCCACTGTGTGATGGACCAGGCTGAGCAAATCTGTGCTTGCTGCTGGAAACGAAAGAGGTCAGGAAAAGAGGGTCTGGAATTTGACAGGAAGCACCCCATCCTTTCGCAGCTCCCTGAGTTCTGAAATGTAATAAACTGAATCCTTTGAAAGAAGAGATTTCAAATTTTCTGAAAAAACCAACCAGACAGATATTTGCCAGATACTATAGATTTTTTGACTTTGAACATATTGTATAATTGCTAACAAAGGAAATTCCTCTGTGCTGAAAGCTATTTTAATGAAAATAGTGGAATTAAAAATACATAAAATTACTGCCTAACATTTTTCAGCTAGCGTTTATAGGACAGGTAAATTTATTTGAACAATATTTTCTAGAGTTTTAAATCAAGTGTTTTACTTCTTTAGGCATAAAATCTGTCAAGAGGAAAAATAATTTTAAATTACTAATACAGATGAAGGATATCAGTAACAAATATTTTACAGCAGCATGAAAGCCCAAAGGCAGAAGTCGTGTTCTTTTACATGCTATGGAAAGAAATGAGACCTGGACTGAAGGGGCTCTTCATTCTGTTCCCATAGTTCCTATGTCAAAAAAGGATTCTGTAGGAATTTTATGTCCTGCCCAAATTGTCAGAGGCTGTTTTTCTGCTTTTGAAAGTTGACAACTGTCTTTTTCTGTGGAACAAAAGGTGCTCTCAGGCTCTGGGGCCAGAATTAATTTCTTGTTTATTCACCTCTTGCAGAGGTTTGAGGAGAATGGAGAGTTATGCTGTCATTGCCTGATGTATATATATATATTTTAATCTCTACATATGCCCTAAGAAATAGGGTCCAAGATTGTTATTGAAAATCCAGTTATATCTCCCCTGTCTGACTGTGGTTTCAATCTTCCTGATGCCAATTGAGTTAATTTTTAAGGAGGTAGAATGGCAAATTATATCTCAGTGTTCTTTTTCCTCTCATTCTGCGACTCCTTAATTCAATTTATAGTTAATTATGCAATTTATTTTGTGTTGAACTTTCAAGGACCTTAAAGCATCTTACAGTGAATATAGAGTCTCTCTGTTTATTTCCAAGAATCCTTGAATGAATTTGTTATAAATTCTAATGGGACATTTAGAATTAAGGATGGTCAATGGATTACTAACAAATAATAATATCAATGTCCCTGGAGATACATAACTATAAATATACTGAAATATATAGAAAGAAATACTGAATTATGTAATAAAAAGAATTTAAAATTAGGTAACAGCAGTAATAATACTAAATCTGCATGTCAGAATACTACAAATCTGTAAGTTGTAGGTCCCCTCTTGTTGCCCTTGGTGCTAAAACTCCTGCCTTTGGATGATCAGATCCATTTGTACCCCATCAAATATGAATATTTTGTCATTTGCTCTCCGGAGGGTTTTTAAAAGAGGCTTTTGCTGGGGAGCCCTTGGGGAGGGAAGGGAGCCCTGCAGTGCTGTTAGTGCAGGCAAGGAGGTGAATCCAGCCAGGCTTTTGTTAACCCAGACCAAAAATGCAAATGAGGAAAGGCCAGCATGGCACCAACCCAAAAAGAATATCTGTGACCCCAAATTGATTTTATCTTTCTGAAACCATTGTGTACTAGCAAGAAATACTTAGCTCACCTTGGCAAAGTACAAACCCTGTAATTCTTTGGTTTTTGTGTTTTACCAGTGAATACACAAGTCAGAGTCTCTCCACTTTATACTATTTTATTTATGAAGTGTTTGTGCATCTGCAGAACTTGTAGAAGATGATAAAAAATTTATAAATATGCAGAGGGGCAAAGTTCCTCACTGGAACTTTGAGCATTTCTCACAGCAGTAAGAAGAGATGCAGACTGGGGATCAAAATGTTTGCTGATGAACCTTCAGGCTCATGAAGCCCATGTGCAACCCCAGCTAATTTCACTGAAACCGTGCTGGCAAAGGGGAGGGCAAAAGAAGGCCCTGAAAATAATGCTTAGTTTAATGTAACTGGGAGGCTCCTGCCTGAGAGAGATTGCCATGAGATGCAGAAACTCGTGGCAGAAAAGAAATTGCACAATGTATGATTCAAATACAAGCAGATCTTATATGGAAAAAAATATATCAGCACCCTCCAGGTTGTGTTTCTCCTGGTGTCTGGTCAGACTGGCACCAATTCTGAAGTCAGACATGTTTTTTTATAAACTATTAATGGTCAAAGTAAGGGTGAAACACATTCTCTTTTTTGATAGTTTTGCCCTGTGGAAGTAAATATGCAGTAGGATAAGCAAACTGGCTATTAATTTAAAACCTCGAGAGCAGGGAAGTTCAGTTGCTGAGAGAGAGAAGCCCAGTGACAAATGAGGCAAACCAGGGCACTGAGGTGGCTCTTGCTATTCACTAGCAGAGAAATGGAATGTGGGCTTGGAGACAAAACAAAGAAAAAGGAATGGGCCTTGAGGGTTTTGCAATACAAAAATTGTACAGGGGTTTAGAGTAAAGCTTTGTCTCTGAGGGCTGGGCGTGTGTGGTGTTTAATGCAGCGGGAAGAGCAAATAGTGTGGCACAAACCAGTAAAAAGATGCCAAAAAGAACTCAGATTAGTTGCTGCAGCACTGGAGCTGCAGTGATTTCTAGTCAGCCTTGGTACATCCCTTGGACAAAGCAAGATAGTCTCAAAATTGTTGATAAAATGGTAGAGGAGCAGTTCTGAATTGAGCACAGGTCTGAGTGAGTGACAGCCAGCACAACTGGTGCTGTCTGGTGAGGGAATGGTGATGAAATATCTGGAGAAAAAAGAAAACAAGTGAAGGGGGAGGGAGCCCCAGGCTGCCCGAGGGAGTGACTTGTGATTCCAAAAGCCAGTTTTTGTTCCTTGGTACTTAAAATGACAATTGACTTTCACCAAAAGCCCAATAGAAACAACGGAGTGACTTGAACCCTGCACTGAATTGTGTCCCTGCCACTCCTGCTCTAATTACTTAGAGCACAAGCTGGACAATGAACATGGCTTTATTGCTGGTCCACACTTGGTCCAAGCATAAATGAAGATGTACTGACTGTCAAACTGAGGCTGCAGAAAGTAAAGGCCAACTAGATTTTCCTTGGGTGGTTTTTTCACTTTTTTGGTTGTCAGCTTGAAAACTGGCTGGGTTTTGGTTTTTGTTCATTTGTTTATTTATTTTTAATTCCAGTGCATGTTTTGTACTTTATTATTTGGAATAGGTTAGTATTTTAGGGACTCCTTTATTCAGGTTGTTTAAAGTTCTTACCAGTATCTAGCTGTCATTAAAGATTAAAGTACACCCATGAGCAGATTCTAACCAATTATCTTTGATCCTATTTGTTTCAGAGGTCTAACAAAAAAAAAATGGTGTCCCAAAAGGAGCATCTGTTAAATACTGTAAATGCAGTATTCAGTTTACCCTAATAGGTTTAAGAATTGAGCCTTGTTGTTATGATTTGTCAAAAAATCATTTAATTTCTGGACTTTTTAGCTACATAAATACATTTTTTTCCCTGTATGACTCAGCAGTTGGTTTTTCAGTTCTGCTACACAAAAATGTAAGCAAGTGCCTTAGGGGAAATAAAACAGCTGTTGTCCCATATGACTGTGTTTTTCCTTTCAGATCACCCAGCATCAGAAGGAAGGATATGATCCAGTGTTGATGTGATCAGGAGCATAAGGCCCCAGAAATATGGCATTTACTGCTGCATTTCTGTGCTGCAGCAGGAATTTGATTGCAGTGCCTTCCCTGGATCTCTTCCCAACAGATTAAGTTTGACTGTGAGGGAGAGTAATGATCTTCATTCTATGATCTTCACTAGCACTAGTAGTATTTTGGTTCTTGTACATCTAAACCACCTTTGGTCTTGGCAGTGCAGGGGTGGTTGTCTGGCTAGAATGAAAACGTTCCAGTGTTGAAGGAGTGAGGTGTGTGCTCAGGAACCCTCTCCCTTCTGCTTTCTCCCCCTGTGCCCTCCCCTAGTGTCTCCCCAGACTGTGTCCTGGCAGTGGCTGAGATGCACAGCTGGGACAGCTCAGGAATGATGCCTTCAGTCAACAGCTCCTGTCTTTTCCACGGGTGGTTCCCTGTGTTTAGGAACACAAGCGTGCAGAGGGAGCAAAACTAAGTAAAATCACAGTATGAAGAGCTGGTTTCCAAGCTAATATTAAACCACTTCCCAGTATTCCCTGCCTGTGTCAAAAAACCATTCAGGAGCCCATTATTTTATTTTGAAAGTCACCTTTGCTCAAACCATCATTACAGAGGAAAAAGACTCAGCCTGTGCTGCTTCTGCTTCTGGATACTGAGAGAGACACTGGAAAGGAGTCTGAGAGCATTTTTTTTAAAAAGGTACAATTATTCAGACTCTGCAGTATATTAGTAAGGTTAGCCTTGCTTATTCTGGGGCATTTGTATTGCTGATACCACCCAAGTAAATGTAAGGGGTTTTAGAGTGACACATGAAAAACTACTGTATTTCCCCAAATAAAGTTCCAAAAATTAAATGAGGGTGTTCATCAGCATATTGACTGTTGGTTATTCCTTGTATCCATGCTACCTATAGATAGTTTAAACTCCAGGTACAGCTCCTGTTTGAAGCTGGGCTAGTACCTATTGGGGCAGCTTTTAGGGAATATCTCCACCAGTAACACCAGTGGTGAACTGGTGCTGGATTGCAGCTTTGACTGCTAGTGTGTGTGGACAGAGATCAGGGTCAGCTAGTGCACAAGGGAATGTAAGTCCTGTTGGGTTCTGAAGAAATAATTTATACAATGTTAGAGTTTGGTATTTTATATGTAATAAACTCATTGCATGTCAATCTTGGCCAAAATGGAGATAATACATTTTTATTTTAGTACTAAGTGAGAGACAAGACCAAAACTATATAGCTATTAAATCTCACTACTGAAAATATTTATTCATATATACATAAGTGATGGTTCTATATGATCTCTATTACCAGATTTTGACATAAATAACAATGGAGCAATTGTAACACATTGTAACACCAGGAAGATTGGGTTTAAACTCCCAAGGTTTAAAAGAGAACACGTAGATTTGTAAGTTCCATATGTATTTGCTTTCCTGGCAATGAAAATGCCTTTCTTTTCTTGGAAATACAACAAACATTAATAATGGAGAATGAATACAGAGAGTAGTGCAATGTCAGTTTTCCAACCAGTTTCCAGCGACCACATTTTAAAATGGAAGGACATGTCTCCACTCTGCTCTGAAATGTCATATTAAATTGGCACAGACATTCCCATGAGTACTGTCCAGAAATAGCTGGGATTACCTTCCAACTGCTGCCTTTGGTGGATTTACTGTTATCTTGGCACTGTGAAAGCCAGTGCCAGCTGACACACACGTGTGTCCAGCTTGGAAAATACTGATACAAAAATCAATGTTGCGGCTTGATGGTCAAGTCAAAATAAAAAAAAAACTGTCTGTGAATATGCAGGAAGACTGTCCCTGAGGAAGAGGAAAGGTATGAAGAGAGTTGGTGCATGCTACAAAAAGATAGGAAGCCCTAGCCTATGCCTCACTTGTTGAGCTGACTGTGCTTGCAGAGCCACTGGCAGCAGAGGGACTGTGGCTGCTGCTCCTGGATTGCCCTGAGCCGCAGGAATGTGGATTAACACAGTGTGAGGGAACACGATTCCGGATGGAGCAGTTCTGGGCGTGGAGAGAAGCGTGCAGCGATTGGCAGGACTTTGTCGTGTGGACTTCGCTGTTATTATGTGGTTTCATTGTGTTCACACTGCACAGTGCACAGCCTGGACAGGCCCAGGCTTGCCATGAGTTTCCCCCACTCCTCCCCCTTTTGCCGGTGTCCCTATGCTGGTTTGACCCTCTGCTTGTTGGGCTCATGCTCCGCCCTATGTTCTGGCCCGTTCCGCTCCCGAGCGGATAAAAAGAGAGTGGGCACATCTGAACAGAGAACTGTGCCTGCATCCTTCCTCGTGTCCCGGCCCCTCTTCACTCACCTGAACAGAGAACTGTGCCTGCATCCTTCCTCGTGTCCCGTCCCCTCTTCACTCACCTGAACAGAGAACTGTGCCTGCATCCTTCCTCGTGTCCCGGCCCCTCTTCACTCGCCTGAACAGAGAACTCTGCTTCCATCCTTCCTCGTGTCCCGGCCCCTCTTCACTCCCCTGACTAGAGAACTCTGCCTGCATCCTTCCTCGTGTCCCGGCCCCTCCTCGCACCGCCACAACTGGCGCCCAACGTGGGGCCGCGACACAACTCTGAGTCACTGCTACGTGAATGGCTTTGCAAACCGACAATAAGCTGCAGAACATTAAAAGTACGTGAAGTTTGAGGAACAGGCAGAGCACAGCATTTGAGAAGGACTGGGAAATGAGTAGACGTAACTACCCAGGACACTAACGCAGTCCACTGCCAGACTCACCCACCAAATAGTACCTTGCTCTGTTGCCCTCTGGGTACAGGAAATCTGTTTCATGCAGCAAGGGAGGAACTGACAAGCAATGCTTGGGGCACTAACAGGTTTTGTGGAAAATATAACCCAAATCTTGCTCCTGCCACTAAAATTTCCCATTGCCCTAGTTAAATCATGAAATCCACTTATGCCGCAAAATTATCCAGCAAATATTACCTGCTCCTGAAAGCCCAGCGAGGATACACATATGGAGATGCAGTGCTGGATTTGAGTGAGAAAGCCCTCGATGTTCCTGCACTATCCTTCAAAATTATGGGGCTGAGCTCCTAAGTCAGCTCCAGAAATGCCCCTGTTTCAACTAGAGGAAAACAACCGCAAACTATTGCTTACCTGCACTTGCCATGCTGAAGGCAGAGGAGGTTCGGGAGTTCATGCCAGTGTGGAAGGGGGCATGACCCGCAGCCAGCTGAGGTGCTGGCCACAGAGAGCCAGCTTTGGCTGTGCCCCTGTAATCCCCTGCCCAAGGTGACCACTGCCAAGAAGAGCCCTGTGTCCTCACCTGCCCATCCTCACCTCTCCAACTGTGCAACTTAATTCCTCCTCAGCTTCCTCTCCTCTGACTCTGCAAAACTGCACTAAGGAGTCCTGAAGGATTAGACTGGGGAAGAGGAAAGAGCAGAGCACTCTGTTTTTCAGGGGTAGGAGGCAATATTGACTCAAATGAAGATTGAGCAGAAGAGCACCTACTGCTGCTTTCAGGAACATAAAATAAAAGACCACGATTTTGGCACTCCTAACTTCCATGCAAAGCAGGAAGAAATGTTTTCTACTCTGCTACTCTTTTGCAGTATTCCACGGGCCATCTTAACCACTTAATAACAGCAAAGTCCACACGACAAAGTCCTGCCAATCGCTGCACGCTTCTCTCCACGCCCGGAACTGTTCCATCCTGAATCGTGTTCCCTCCAACACAGCACTGCCAGAGTCCTGTGGGAACCTCCAGTGTGGGGTTGGAGGAGCACCAAGGCCCTCACTGCCCTGACTGATGCTCGTTCCTTGCGTGGAGCTGAGTCCTGGTGCAGCAGGGACAGTGCAGCTCCCTCGGGGACATTTGTCTGTTCAGGGGATTGTTCCTCTACCCAAAATCTTCCAGACATTGTTGGCTGGGAAGCTACTGGAGTGTGTTATCAAAGCAATAAATTTAAAGTGTGGAATGATCACTTATTCAGCAAAAAGCACCAGGGATGTGAATTATTTAGCCCCCTGCCTGTGGTGGTGGTTGGCTGGAGCTGAATGCAGCCTCAGGGTGTGTCCCCGGGGGCTCCCGGCAGCGAGTTTGAATCCACGCTGAGAACAGTTATTGCACTGATTTTCTGCTACTTTCAAAATCATTTTGTATCTGACAATGTGAACTGAAAGCAAAATGAAAATATGTCCCACCCACTTAGGGTTTTCTGTGCATGCTCTTTCTGTAGTTGCCCCTCAGGAGGGACTGGGTGCAGGTCTTACACTTGGCAGAGACCAGTTTGCAGCTGCATTTAAATGAGTGCAGATAAGCTGTGGGGCAGGAGCTCCGAGGTGAGGGAGAGTAAAGAGCACTCCTTTACTTATGGAAAGGGATCAGTGCTGCTGTGAAGAGACATATTTACAGAGACCATCTATCCTGAAGTGGCTTTTAGGCAGGCTCTACATGACCTTGGATTTGGGAGCCACTTGGTGCTTCCCTCGGAGGGCCTGGATGAAATGGGCACGAGAGAGAGGGAAACCCAGGAACTGAGAGAGTCACTGCTGTTATTTGGGTGGGTTCATGTGACTTTAGAAGCTTACAAAAGGTGCGGTAAAAGTACATCTTTATGATGCACAGAATGCCAGGCCTAGTTAATTCACCCAGAAATTCTTACTGAAGTGATCAGTTTACAAAAATTATCTTCCTGCAATTGAGTGGAATTAATTGCTAATGAAAAAAAGGTATATCAAGACAAAAGACAACATAATATATGAATAATGCATCTTTTTTGTATTTTGCCAAGTTAAGAAAAATTCTAGTGATCTGATCTTACTTATTCCTTAGAGATATATAACCCCACAATCATTACCTATGTTTTAGAAGACTTTATTAAAAAATAAGCAATTACTTGAGCAAATAATCTACTAGTTTTTCACAGACCACTACAATTTTATGTGAAAAACAGGATTACTTATAAGAAAAATCAGAATCCCAGGGAAGCTGCAGCTAGAGAGGGGATTAAGCAAAATACCTTAATATTGAAACATGACATTAGAGTCTGAGGACAAATGCAGACAATCGATAATAATGTTTGTATACAAATTGGCTTAGGTCATGTCCTGTCGTTCAAGATGAGTCAATTTGAACATTAAAGATGATTATCACTGAACAGATCTGATCTTTGAGGTCAAATTCATGCTCTTCTTCCACAGCAGATTCTGCTGTCACTGCCACTGGGGGATTCCCTGGGGACAGAGAGGGCTGGATTTCCCTGTAGCTCTGTTGCCACATCATCAGCTGTAGAGAGTGTCTCTCTCTGAGTTAGGGGACATGAATTAGAATTGTAGAAAAACAAGGCAGATTTTATTAATTTAGATTGGAACTGTTCATTGTGGGGAGGTGTGGGTGGGACAAGTTTTTGGGTGGGGAGGCTTGGGCTCTTTTCTGGAAAAGGTGGGGGTGTAAGGGAGAAGGAATGTGGTGGGGGACTGGGTGAACAGCTCCTGGTTTGGGAAGGTGGGATGAAGGGAAAACAAACTTGGGGCTGACCAAGTTAAAACTACGTTTGCCTCGGAAGAAATGCCTTGCATTCTTTTTTTTGACTTCCCACTATCTCCTCTCAGGGCTGTGAAACCCATTTCTCTGGATGACCCCCACTCAAACTGTTTATATCTATCTATATCTATATCTATACCTTTCTATATCTATATTTATATCTACATTTCTATTTATTTTTTATATATATATATATACACATATATACATATATATATATATGTGTTCCAGAGGCCTATGGACCATGTAAACTCTTTGCAGCCTGTCCTGCCTGTGGAGGAATGGGCAGCTGAATATATGAATATTGTGAAATCACATGGTTTTTTTTCACTAAGAGCCTTATTCCTGCATGATTAAGTAGTTGTGCAGTGCTCAGAGGAGGGCAGGAGAATCACAGTGGACTGACAGTCAGAAGCTGATTCCTCTTTCATCTCCTCTGCCAGAGGAGGGATGTAATCAGCATCTTTCTCTCCATTTGCAGCGTTGGAAAGTCTCTCAGGGTTAAGAGAATCCAACAGCTACTGAATGTGCATTAGCACATGTGGGTGGGCAGAAGTTTGGATCTGAATTCAGAACAGTTTATCTGACAAGGGACCCAGAGAAGATTTCTAGTTCAGTGCAGTGAGGAGAAGAAAGAGGCTCAGTAACCTTCCCTTCCTGCACACTCTGGGTGCTGCACAATGACTCAGGCAGGCATCTCCTTTGTGGGTGTCCTGCCTTTGTTCAGAGAGCAAGGAAGCCTCAGGAAGACTTTAGTTTCCCAAGGCAGCACGTTAACAATGCTCTCTCACCCCGGGTGGGAATGCAGAGGCGCTTTCCTGGGGCTTTGAAGGTGCTCAGTGTTTTGTGCTGTCTCTGAGAACCGGTGGATATTCAGTTCAGAACTTGGTGCTCTCAGTTTAGCTACCCTGGAGTTCAGTCTCTCCCGTCTTTTTTGGGATTAATATAGATGTATCAGGGTCCCAACAATAAGTAAAGATGATATAATGTTCATTCAAGGGGTTTGCCAGCCATAAATCCAGGGATTTAAAATAAAATATATACAGTAGTTCTGGACTAAAATTTGCTCATTACAGGGCTTCATATGGATGAGGATGAATGTTTTAAAGAAAAGATTTTGCAGAATGAATCATTGAAAAGAGAACAATAAATACTATTAAGACCCAGAGAAGTGGGAAATGGCAAGGTCTTGCAGAATAGTTTTAAAACAAGTAAAGAGATAGTATGAACAAAGAGACCTTGGATTAGGTACTAAAAACTGCATTTGGCTTGTGCAAGTTTTACTCATTAGCTAAACCAGCTGAAGTCCTGTGATTTAGAGGGACTTTGACCAGTAATGTGGAACCCACAGCCCTGAGTCTGCCCACCCTCAAATAAAGACACCCCCCCAGAACAAGCACAATGGATCTAGAATGTGCTGCACCTTTAAATCGAGCTGACAGAGAGGTGAGCCAAGAGCAGCTTTGCCAAGAGTGATGGAGATTCACTGTGCTAATCTTGTCCAAATACAACTGTACACATCTGTTTTTGTATTTGGCCTCTGGAGTACTGGCTTTGTGAGGACCACCCATCTCCCTGTCCGGGAAAAACACTAAATAAATCCAACACCTCCATCCTGTGTGTGGGTCAGGTGAAAGAACCCAATTTGGAACAGCAATATGAATGTTGGTGTGGGAAGGCCTGTCCTTTCCCAGCAAAATAAGGGAGTTTTGAGGCACTGCATGTTTAATACTGGCTGCTGTAGGCTGGGCTGTGAGAGGAGCACCCTGTGAGCAGTGCCTGTGTTATTGTGTTTTGGGACATGCCACAGTGATTTTTTTTGGTAGGTTCTGCATCCCCAGCTCCTGTCACTTCAGTGACAAGTAGAATAGGCCCTGCTCATAGTGATGCAGTTCAGGCTCCTTTGAGAAGCATCAGAATCAAATGTGCCACATAAACACATACAGTGTGGAACCTTGGTTGTGCACATGGACTTTCTGTTCTCTGCCAAATGGAGTCCAGTTTAGCCTCATTTGAAGTGTGTCAGCTCTTAAGTTAAAATTCTACATGAAAATGCTTCCAAGGCTGATCCCTTGGATGTTACTCCAGGCAGCTTCTGCCATGGGAATGAAACCTTCTCCAGCTTTGGGAACTTCACAACTCTCTTGGGATGACCTTTCCAGGGTCAAAGAAAATATTAACTAGATGTGAGTGTGTTTCAGAAGTCCTTTCCTGTGCTGTAAAGGACTGGAACCAGAGGCCTTGGAACATTGTGGCTGAAAACATCAGAGATGGGTAGAAATTAAAATAATGTAATCCTACTTATACAAGAAAACCAGCTGAGTGTTGGTTCATTGCTGTGGTCTGGAAAAGGGTAATTTGGGCAGCTAAATTACAGGTCTGACATAAGGACTACACATGGCCAAGATAAACATTTGCTCAGAGGCAGATGAAAGGCACTGAAACTTGAATCCCTTGACTCAATGTCTTTGTCCATCCCATATGGAGCCACGTGAGGTATGTTGTTCTTATGTTTTGCATCTCATAAAAATAAAACTTATGCTTTATTTCTCACCAGTGTTTTCTGCATGCAATCAATACTCTTTGTGGCTATGCCACAGATTTTAAAATTACACGGTAATTTTAACTTCCAGATGTGATGTGACTACCTTGTTTTAACACTCCCTCCTGTTAACTGTGTTACCCATCACTCTGGCTCACAGTGACCTGTGCAGTGCAGGTTATGCTACAGGTTTTCTGTTCACTGCAATGACTGTACATGTCATGCAGAGTTGTAAATAGGTGCAGGGGAGGGTGTCTTAATTATGTCTCCATAGATATTTTGCAAAAATATCTTGTGGCTGGAAGTTGCTGTAAAATTATGACTAGTAGTAAACTTTCATCTTTAAAATGCATAAACAGTAGAAAATAAGCATGATTTAGAATGGTTTTGTGCATGTTCACTAACCCTTGTGGTGCTGGGGGAGGTGTGTATGTGTGTGGTTGCTGTGGCACATGAAAGGGAATGCAGTGGCCAGAGGACCTTTCAGAAGGGAGTTGCACTTTGAACACTTGGTGTGTAAAGGCAAATGTGTGGGCTACACATGATGCACCTGAGATGAAAAGGGAAGTCTGGGTATATGAGCCTAAATTCTGCTCTTGAAAACAGGCTTTATTAGAGCATGTTGTTTATAAATGACAAATTTTCTCCTGAAATATGTCTACATCAAAGGCAATCAGCTTTGGATAGGTCTGTTTGGTCACTATTTAATGTTCTGCCAGATATCCTTCTCCTGGAAAGTGCTGTGGTGCTTCCACTTCCCTCAGAAGTAACACATGTGACAGCAGATGGGTCACTCAGCTCTGCCCACAGACTGCCTTGTCTGCTGGCCACGGATTTGCACTGACATGCAAAGAAATCCAGATGTTGTGATGAAATCCAAGAAAACCAGTTCTAATTAGGGTTAATTAGAAGGCTTAAATAGGCTTAATTGCCTATTTATAGGAAGGAAGTAATCATGTAGATTGTTCACCAGGATTGAAGAGAACCTCCTAATTTTTCTAGCTAACTCAAAGCTCTTCTGTTGAAGGAAGCAGAGGAGGCTGGCCGTGTTCTTTTATGGCTCCTCACTAAGGATTTAATGCTTTGTACCCACCCCAGAGGATTGCCCTGCCTGGCTTGAGGAGCAGTTTTGCCAGATCTGGGCGCGTCCTGAGAGACAGATCTGAGGCTGCTCAAGGTGTGATTGCTCAGTCAGGTGACAAGTGTCACTGCCAAATCAGCAGAATGAGATAATGATCTTTTTGCCAGCATGCTGCCTGGCACTTCTGACTGCCCAGTGTCCAGCCCTCTGCCAGCTTTCCAGGAGTGTTCCTTGGTGCCAGATCTTTTACACTCTTGACTGTCTCAGTGGATCCCTGCTGGCCTTGCCTTCTGCTCCTGCTGGCAGGTGCTGGCTGAGTGCTGGAGGCAGCAGGACTGGCCATGGTCATCATGTGTTTCTGAGCCTTGTCTGGGCTGCACTGGTCACAATGGTGGTGGGTTTTGCTGCTCTGGGTCCTCACCTGGCTGCAGCTGCAGAGCTCATGTCATTCTCAAGCTCAGTACTGTTAAGAACCTGTGCTTGTCCCATGGCAAAATACTCCTGGTGTGGGAACTCATCAGACACCAGAGCTGGAGTAGTCAGCAATGACACTGGGGGTGTTGCAGTGTCCATGTGGAAAACTTACCCAACTGGATGATACAGAGGAGACCTTCTTAGTCTCCCCAGCTGTGTTACATACTCATATGATCCATCTTATCCATCCTCCCTCCTGTTCAGACAGTAATTCCCCAACCAGGAAGGCCCCTCCTCATCTCTACACCAAGGCAAGGCAAATCCCAGAGGCAGCTGCACAGACGTGTGTGAAGAACTTCCCCTGGCTGCCCTTGGAGCAGGCTGAGGCTCCAGGGATGATCTGCAAGGGGTGCAGGACCTGCTGGTCTGAGTGAAGCCTGCGAGTTGTCACTCCTGCTTGGCAGTCTGCCAGGACTGTGGTTTTGTGAGGAAATCCTTGCTCTTGCAGCTGCAGGCACTGGTGAACTGCCCCTGGTTCCCTAGGGGAGGAGGAGGCCTGGCAGGGTGGGGTCAGTGGGATGTGTCCCCAGGCCCTGGCAGCTGCACACGGTGTCTGTGGGAGGACAGAGGAGCAGAAGGGAGCAGGATGGGACCTTGTGCCTCAGGGCAGCAGATCTGAGAGCTGAGCAGGCTGAGGTGGCTCAGCTGCAGCTGGGGAACAGGGAAGCTGTGTCCCTCTGGGCAGGCTCTGCTTACAGAACATTTGCTGTTGCACATGGCATAACTTTTTGGATAGGAGGGAGAAAGAACTTGTTTTCCCTCTCTCCTGTATTTGACCTACAAATTCACCTGCTGCTGCTTCCTCATCCTAGCAGGATGTGCTTGCTGTCCAGGGCTGTTATGGGGCAGATTGTGTGCACAGTCCCTTATCTGCCATAAACCTTTATCATAACCTTAGCCCCATGAAATATTGCAAACAGATCTGAACCTGGCCTAGGTGTTTGCCTGTCCTTCTTGGGGCTGACCAGCTGGAGCTCATCCCTGTGACCTGCAGATGGTTCTGTGTCCCAAAGGCAGAGCCTGCTTTTCCCACCGTGCTGCACACGGAGCTTGGCAGAGCTGGTGGACCAGTAGAGTTGCAGGAATCTGTCCAGAGGAGTCTGATTGAATTATGATTACAAATACTGAACTGAATCCCCTTGCAAACAGTCTTTGACTTTTGTGTAGCTGTTAAACTGTGATTGTGTGACAAGTGATTTCAACTTTTAGGTGGTCACTGAAAGGTGCCTTGTACTGGTTTGTTTCTGTGACTACTTGGGAAAATTTTGCTGCACGGTTATAATATAGAAAGAATTAACAAATAGTGACTAGTGGATAATGAGTGTGTTTGTACACAAATATTCTCAGTCAAGGCAAGGCAAAACATGACTATTCTACAAGAGTCACTGAAAATAAAAACTATTTGGTGTTGCTTGAGAAAATCCTGTTTAGTAGTTGTAGTTTGGTTTGGAAGGGAAATATTCTAAAAAAGTAGGGTTGGCCCTTCATCACCAGAAGCAGATTGCAGTTGTCATATGACAAAAGAGCAGGACTTGCTGTTTGACTCCTTCTGGCAAAAGGCAAACACAGCCCAGGAAGGCTGATCTGGACCGACGTTTGAGTAAAGAAGACATCTGGCACTGGCGTCCTTCCCCCAGAGCTCTGTCCCTGCCCTTTCTGCCCTTCAGAACTGCTGCCCCAACAAGGGCACTGCTTTCCTTTACAAATCCAGGCTTTGCTCCTGCAGAGAAAAGTCTGAAAACTTCAGAGAATTCAGCGCTAAAGTGTGGCCCGGGTGGAACGGCCCTCGGGGCGTTATTGGTGTCCCCGAACAGGCTCAGGGGCCGTGGGAGGGGACACAGCGGAGCGGATCCAGCTGGAATCCCGCGGCAATCCGAGCGGGATCCAGGCGGATCCATCGGGATACGGGGGCTGCGCTGCCAGCGGGCGACACCGGGCGGACACCGGCGTCCATCGGGATACGGGGGCAGCGCTGCCAGCGGGCGACACCGGGCGGACACCGGCGGCTACTGCCGACACCGGGCGGACACCGGCGGCTACTGCAGCCCCTCGGGCCGGGATACAGGGATCGGGCCGAGAGCCGGGACACGGGATACAGGGAACGGGCCGAGAGCGGGATACAGGGAACGGGCCGAGAGCCGGGACACGGGATACAGGGAACGGGCCGAGAGCCGGGACACGGGATACAGGGAACGGGCCGAGAGCAGGGACACGGGATACAGGGAACGGGCCGAGAGCAGGGATACAGGGATCGGCCCCGCCCCGGGACACGGGACACGGGGAACGGGCCGAGAGCAGGGATACAGGGAATGGTGAGGAATGGTGCGGAGAGCAGGGACACGGGATACAGGGAACGGGCCGAGAGCAGGGATACAGGGAATGGTGAGGAATGGTGCGGAGAGCAGGGACACGCGATACAGGGAATGGTGCTGGTACTGAGGGCAGGGACACGAGAGGAAGAGAAGTGTCCCAAGACGGGCAGCAGGGACGGGGAATAAAGAAAAGTGTCCCAGCGGCAGGAACTCCGGACAGAGGGCAGTGTCCCGGGCTGGCTGTAGGGACGTGGGATGGATGAAGGTGTCCCATGCTGGCTGTGGGGATGTGGCATGGAGGGCAGTGTCCCGTGTTGGCTGTAGGGATGTGGGATAGAGGGAAGTGTCCCGTGCTGGCAGTAGGGATGTGGGATGGATGGAGGTGTCCTGTGCTGGCTGTGGGGATGTGGGATGGAGGGAGGTGTCCCGGGCTGTCTGTAGGGATGTGGGATGGAGGGAGGTGTCCCGTGCTGGCAGCAGGGATGTGCAATAAAGCCCCCTGTGCTCTCCTGCCATGACACCAGCCTGCGTTTCACACCTCTGTGCTGGGGGACACACCCAGTGCAGTTCGGGGTTTTGGCATTTTTAGGTTCTTCGGGTTTGCTCTTTAATGGGGAGAGGGAAGCATGGACGCTTGTTAAGGCTCTTTTAGATGACAGGTCTTGGGCTCAGTTTGAGGCTCTCTGTCCTGCCCCAGTTAGGGCAGTTTGTGGGGTGCACAGTGTCCCCAGGAACATCTGCAGTGAGGGAGGTCTGATGGGTCTGAGCAGAGGGGGTCACAGGGGGCTCCCTTTGACCCTTCCCGACTGGGAATGCACTGGTTTGTAGGGACACTGCAGGCCAGGCCTCGAACTCTCGAGGCTGCCAGAAGAGCTCTGGGACTGTTTGCAGCCCAGGTCTTGCTGACTTCCTGAAAAACCTTCCTTGGCTTATGTTGTTTAGGTGTTTTTGCCTGGGGAGCTCTGCCTTGGCTCGTTCTGGTTGTTCTGGTAACCTCACCCTGAGCACTGGCTTTGAAGTGGAGGTTCCTTTGTAATGAGCAATTAAGGAATTGCAGATATTGCTGATTGATTGTGGCATTGATGAAGGGGTTAACTGGAATGAATTAAGAGAACCTTGTGGGAAAGCAGGTGGGACAGCAGGTGGGACAGCAGGTGGGACAGCCTCTCACTGAGGATAAGTGGAAGGAAATGCTGTTTTTCCCTTTTCCATCAGATCAGGCAGAAACAAAGTCAGGAAGCTGAGAGAGGTCAGCAAAGAGCTGTGGGTGTTTATTGCTCATAAAAGAACATTTTTGGTATTATTTTCTTCTTTCCCTGATGCAGACCAAAAGGGTGTCTTTATGTTTTGCTTTCTGTCATGCTTTTTCTATGGGCTAGATTCAAACTAAAGCATCTGCTGTGATCTGATCAGACTCTTATTAATTTCCTGGTAAGATTTGATGACTTGTGGTACAGTAAGATTGTGATAACTTCTTCAGTGGGGAAAATATCACCTTAGTGATGTCTTTCATTCCAGGAAGTGTGTGAAGATAAAACCACCAGAGTTTTATTTCTTACTTTCTCAAACTTGAAATGGTTATTTAAAAAATTAGGTAGAAAGAGAGAATAGGTCAAAAAAGATGTTAATTTTCTTCTTTTGTGCTCGCCCCACCTGAAATATAATGAAAATAAATATAACTATTATTTCTAGCAAAAATAGGATTGTATATCAGCACGTTTACTACCACCAGAGCATTTCCCCTGCACGTGACATAAGTCTAGCAGTGAAAACATTTACAATAAATGTTCATAGGTGCATTTGTGCTCTGAACTCTGAGCTCCAGAAACCAACAGGGCTTTACATGGCTTTCCCTCCAATCAGTGCTGGCTGGGGCACAATTCCTGTGCTTGGCAGGACCCTCCTGGTGCTATTCCAGGCTCCTCTTGCCGAAAGGAGAAAAGGGAAGAACCCACTTATTGAAGAACAAGAACTCAGAGAAGATGCTTTGCTTTCTCTTTTATGACTGATCCTTCTGTTCCCCCTGGATTTACTGTTGAATTCCTGTGTCCAGCATGTCAGTTGGACTGGACTGTGATCAGATAATGTGTGATAGAACGTGTTCTTTCTTTCTCTGAACAGTGGAAATTTGCTTTGATCAGGGGACCTTTGCTCCCCTGACCTACCTGGGACACGTGGCACTGGGCCAGGTGTTCACACTCAAAGAGTTTTCATGGCTGCTTTGATACCTATCAAAGATTCTCATCACAAGTCATTATTTCATTGAAAATTCTAATGGGGTGGGAGTAAAAAAACCTTTATTAAATGGCATGAACTTTGGCATCTGAATGTAATAAAATAATAATTTATGATATATTTTTAAGGATATGAGATTAAAATGCATATTAATGAAATGATTAATGAAAACCTTTATGAGACTCTGCTACAAGTTGCGAGTAGCTGTTTAATCAAATTCTTTCTATGGAAAAATGCATTTCATTATAACATAATTAGCACATCTATTGTGTTTTTAATATGACTTGTGCTAAAGTGTGTTGGATCTGGAGTTTGCTTACGGCAATTAGCAGTGAAGGAATTGAACTTTTTTGCTTTATTCCAGGCTTTGTAAATTATAAGTGCTGTATCTGGGGAAAATTGATATAATTTTTTTTTTTTAAGTGCTAGAATAATCCTGGGAATTGTTGGGGCAGTCTTTAGTTGCAGTAAGAAGGAAGGGTAAGAAATTGTGCTATGTGGAGCTGCAGATTTAGGGATAATTTATTTCCTGTTGCTGATGTGTGACAATCCTGGGCTGTGAGAAAGTTGGGACTTTTTTGTCCCCCAGAGTAATCCTGCCTGCTGTACAGGGAGTGGGAGAAAGCTGCTTTTACAGAAAGTCCTTTGGGGTAATTATGGCTAGTCTGGGTTCTCTTAGAGCACAGACACCAGTGTTTTTATGGTTGAGGTCAATGTGGCACAAAGCCTGATATTGTCCTCTGTGTGAAACTTATTAATGCACAGAAAATACAAATTTGAGATTCACTTTTATGTAGTAAAAAAAAAACAAAAACGGTACAGGAATATAAAAAGGAACTTTACATCTTTATACAAGGGAACTGCATACAGGCTTCCAAAAAAAACAACTTTAAAAAAACCGAGTACAGGTAATACTTAAAAACAAGGATTACAGGTAACACTATCTGGGTGATGCCTACCAAAGTACTTCAGTTACTGCACTACATAATTTAACAACTAACTTTACCTGTTGATACTCAATACCTTAATTACTGACAAAAAAATTAAACTGTATTAGTAGTTAGCATTCTTTATAATGTACCAACATGTGGAACCCCAATAGCATACACTGTTGGCTGGATTAAGCAAGAGAGAATGAACACATGAAAAATAAAGCCAAGGCTGTCATCCCAAAATGTGCTTCTTTTTTTTAGTGAAGGAAGGGATCCAAAACTGATTTGACTGATGGACAGAATTCTACTCAGTTTTCTTTTATCTCATATTTGAAAATTTGAGTGATTGCATAATTGATGTGACTGTGCATTAGTGTCCAGGCAAGTATTTTATTGGATAACTTTTTTCCAGTAGTTATCCAGTTTAGGAGTAATGTGAGACCATATTATAGTGCATTCCTGTTTCCTACCAAGAAAGAATTATGGAGTGTAAATTAGAGATGACATGAAAAAGGGAAAAGCAAAGTTGTGAGGTTCCACTATACTGGTTTAGGAAAAAAATAAAATCTAGTGTTATTTGGTTAGCTAGCAGATTTAAATAATTAAATCAACTAAACTAATACCTACAGCTCCAGCACAGATGCTACCCAGGGCAGTATCTGGGTTCAGGGCTCTGTTCCTGCTGAAGGCAACAGGAACCTGTGTTGCTGCAAGCCAGGGACAGGCCATTGTCCTAAGAGACCCGTTTTTTCCAAAAAGTGTATTTGGCTGGGGAACTTCCCCCCCAGGAACTTTCATTCTGGCCATTCTGTGGCTCTTCCTCAGGTGAGACACTAAACACACAGGGATGGAGAAGCTGCAGCTCCAAAACCTTCCTTCCACTGGTGGTTCCTTATGCAGATGAGAGTGTGGGTGTGTAGCATTCAGGTTTAGAAGTCTGCAGTACTTTCCTAGGAGGAAAATACTGGTTTTACAGTACCCGCTTAGAAAAAGTCACAACAGATTCACAGTAATGAGGCCCTTCATTTGTTTGTCCCTGAAAAAGTACAACTGCATTAATAACACTGAATAAAAACCCTATTCAGCCTCTTTGGAAATATAGAGAGACCTATGCTTCCATCTAGAGATGGAAAAGTACAGTATTAGAGTCTTAACATTCCCCTGATGTCCCCATTTCCTGCCCTGCAGGATATATTCCATGGAGTAACACTAAAATCCTAGTTACAGAGAGAAAAAACAATTTTGCTGTTAGCTAGAGCAGATTCTGTCATGCCAGAAAGGTGCCTGAAATCATCATCAGGCTGTTAAAAATGACAGATGAAACCAGATTGTGTGTCTAAAAATCCTGTCTAATTTTATCTTGAATAACTCGAATATGTAATCAAAGACTATAAAACAAAAATAATTAATAGAATGGAAAGAAGGAGAAAACATGCCTCTTTTTGAAAATGATGGAATAATTTCTAATATTAAGTGATGGACCATATGTTCCTCCTCTCCTCTACTGAGTAAGCATAAGTGTGGAACATCAATAAAGATGTTCCAGAAGGGGCAGGCAAAGCAGCCAGCTGGAGATACAGGGGGCTTAAAACATCCCTTAGCAAGGCCACTGAACCTCTCTCTCCCAGTGGATGGTGACCTTGGATACGTGGATGTTTCCATGTTGATGGAAACAGTACAGGAGGAGAGGAATGAAAGAGAAACAGGGGGGAAAAAGCCCACTTTTTAAGAATTGTCTACCTCGATGGGAATCCTAGGAGACTTGAGCAGGTCCATGAGAAGCAACTTTGGGGACAGAACTGAATGTTAGCAAGGACAGCAGTGCTGGGGGAAGTTAATACACATGGTCTGTGTGCCTTTTTAACCCTACTGTTGTCAGGTTTTTCTCTCACGTCTGTTTGAAATCCTAGTATGGCTTGAGGGAAGAGCCGTGAGTTCTCCTGTGGCCACTGACAGTCTCCTGATGTCTGTGTGTGGTGGGAGGGAGAAAACTCATGGCTAATTTGAACTTAATACACAAAATCTTCACTAGGTTCTGATCCATAGAGCTCAGCCAACATTTTAAACCTGGGTCCCCAGTCATTGAGGAAGTCGTAGTCGACGTCGGAGTCCGAGGAGCCCGACTGCAGGGAGCTGAGGGACTCGGCGATGGACTCGGCCCCCTCGTAGCCGTAGATGTGCAGGGTGTCGTAGGGCAGCAAATCCCTGTCGTTGTCAGCTTCGCTCTTCTTCTCCTCGATCATGCTTTCCATTTCTCCAGCACCAGAAGTCATAGTCCCAGGAGGCTTTTGGACTTGTGCATACGGAGAGGGAGCAGCCTCTGCCTTCCCGCCGTTCCTGCGCACGGAGTTGAGCACGGACACGTCGTAGCTGGTGGTGTCCATTTCCCCCCCGCCTTCCTCGTCATACCTGACCAGCTGCTCGTGGATCTCTGCCACGCTCCTCCCCAGCCCGCTCAGATCCTTCTTGTGTCTCTTCCTGAGGAGAAGCAGCATTGCAAGTACTGCAAAGAGAACTTAAATGAGCACGTGAAAATAGAGAGGCAAGGCAGTGAAACAAATTGCATTTAAGATATGTAACACAGTCTGAAGTGGTTTTTTTTCCTGAAGTGATTTTTTTAACACCTATTTTTTAAAGGAATAGTTAAAAATACTGCTTAGCTGTAGGATTACTATGTTTGAAGAAGTTCAGTCTGGACAGGAATTGCACCCCTGACTCTCGAGCTGTAATCACAAGTACATACATACATACATGGTGCCACAAGTTCATTGAATCACCTACTGCCTGCAGCTGGTAAATCTTTTAATACCAAGCATCAAATGCTACTTATGTGGTACTTGAAAAGTACTTCAAGCAAGAAAAAGCACTGTGCCTTCTCTGATAGATTTCAAATGCAGCAGATAAGCACTGCTCTGCTGGCTTGTTACAGATATATTTATGTATGTATGTTCACTGTACTGTTTAAAGGGCTTCCAGACAAGTTCAGCCTTTGGAAACAGGAATCCTATTGTTATTGCCCAGCAAAAATTTCCTATTCTCTAGCTACATGTGAGCCTGGCAGCAGTAAATCAAGTCTATTATGCATATGTGCAGTAACCTTTCCAGTGACTCAGCCTGCCCAGTGGAGGGAACAGCTTTGTAGCTGAGCTCTGTAACACACCAAAGAGGAAGAACACGTGAGATGAATCAAATAGTTACAGAATTTCTGGCTCTGTGGTCATTTTATAGGTACAAAGCTTTTGTAGATCTCAGTTCAGAAAGAACAAAACCCTTTAATGCAGAGAATGTTACCCAGGTCAGATCCTTACCAATGATGGTGAAGATGCAGATAAAAATGGCCACCAGTGCTTGTATGCTGACTCCCACTTGTTTGGCTCTTTCCTCACAGAAAGTGAAGTTGCCTTTTTCGTTGCACTTGCAGACACTGATGACAAGAGTGTTTGTGCTGCTGAGCTCAGGAACACCGTTGTCTGAGATGATGACAGGGAGGTAGTGGATTTTGGCAAGTTCACGATTAAACTGTCCGTATTTGACAGTGATATTTGCTGTGTTATCTGCAAGAAGTAATGACATCTAATTAAGTAATAATCTCTGCCAGATTTTCCTTAAAGTTTCCCAGTCTGGTGCTACATCTTCCCCTTAGACAGAGCCAGCCTTTAGAGAAACTCGGCTGGCAACAAACAGATTTTTTTTTTCCAGTATGTTAAGCCTTTAAAAATAAATATTACTTAGCTCAGCCAGACCAGTCACAGGTCATTGCTGCAGTTTTTCTCCCCTGAGCCCCAGTGTCCCACTTGGAGCAGCTGAGAAAGGCATTGCAGGGATACTGTACCGTAGTTCTCAATCAGGGAGAAGTTGCTGTCTTCTGTGGCCAGGGAGAATTTGAAGAACCCTCTGGGTGACAGTTCATCCTTGTCAGTAGCTGAAATCCTGACGATCACCTACAAAGATGGAAGAGGTCACAGCTTTCATTATGCATTTTCTCCAGTGATAAAATCATGTAAAGTATTTATGGAGCTGGGCTGTGTGTCCTGGGTAACCCTTCAGTAACGGGCAGGACACAGATATCTCATGATGCTCCTCTTCAAGTTCTTTCAAGGCAAGCAATTCCTTTGTAGGTCTTCTAAAAGATCAGTTTTGCCTCTTCAGATTGTAATGAAAGCATAAAAAAAGCTTTATGCTGAAAGATATGTGGCTTCTTTAAATGCCTAAGGTGGCTGTCTTCTCAAGTGTTCAACCTACCTGGGGGTGTGACTGTCATCCTTGGAATGTCACTGAGGCTGCCACACCTGAATGACATGTTGGGTTTGAAAACCTCAACCTAGCATAGATTAGATGTATAGAATAAAAAAAAAAGTGTGTAATTATGTCCCCGAGATATTTTAAAAATTAAACTAAGGGTGAAATGAATACCTTCTGTGTTATATCAGATTCCCTCAAAGAGTCCAGACTCTGACAAAGTCTCTTAATGAAACAAATATTAAATGTATGGGCTGATGTCCCGGTTCTGGCCCAGACACTGATGTTATTCTACCATCTTACTTCACTGCTGGGGGCAGGGGAAAGGGCCTCTCTCTGTGTCTCTCCTGAGAAGAAAGGGCATTCCTTTTGGGCTGAGGGAAGTGTGGGGGGCAGAGGGTCTGTCCACCACTGCTTTTCATTGTCCCAGGCTTGCTGAGCATTTTGCCTGTACATCACCCTCTCTCTGTACACTTGCAGTCAGTATTGCTGATGGTACTGTCTGTTTTCTTATCTCATTGCTGTTTCCAGTGAATTGTTCTGATCTCAATCTTTGCCTTTTGGGCTTCCAGCTGGAGGGAAGGGAGTGCCAGTGGGAGCACTAAACTGGGGAGTACCATTTCTAAACCATGACACAAAATGTCTTAATTAAACAAATGTTACAACATGTATGGGCTGAATACTTGTGTCTGAGGCTGAACATGTAAATCCAAAATACTAGCATAACACCATTTTTGCCAAGCACTAACACTGTTGTACCTGCAGATATGTGCACTCTGCTGACCACTACAATGATGTCACGTGCAGCAATGTTTCTCTTGCTATTTTAAAGTGGTTTCCTTCTCAGTATCACATATGAATATTTATGTGATAGAACCGAATTGCTGATTTTTGCTCTGCAAACTTGACTGTCCTTCATGGCTCAGCTGCTAATGCTGCTAATGCACCTACAGACTCGAGAGCCTGGAGGGAGAGGAGCAGCACAGCCCATGTGTGTGAGCAGATAAAAGTCAATATTCCAGCAGTGTGATGTCCTGAAGAGATTTTCCTGTCCACTGATGCTTTGGGAATCAGTGAAAAGTGCAGGTGTTCCGGTGCAAAAACTTTTATTAACAGACAACTTTCACTTGAGCTTACAAGTAGTAATTCAGGTTTTGGGGAAAAACTCTCCCGGTCTCACCTTTCCTGGTGCAGCATTTTCACACACTCTGGGTTCCTCAGGATAAACAAGTTCTGGAGCATTATCATTTTCATCACCAACTATTACATGAACATGGGCATGTGATTCTCTGTCAGAAAGACGACCTAAAATGACAACAACAGTGCAGGTCTCAGATGTCTGGAATCCCAGGGCTGGCTAGATCCCCCTTTCTACCCTTTGTGCCCCCCTTTGTGCCTCCTGCATGAAAAATATGGAGAATTTGTAGCTCCATCTTTAATTTAAACTTTTCCCTTGACATTTAGATATTTCCCTACAAAACTTTCCTAATGGGTTAAATCATCAAGGATCTTTGAGGAGTAAAATGACCCTTTTGAAGTTCATGGCTTCCTGATTCTTCACACTGTGTGGCTGTGGGAAGATTTGGAAGATTATTATGCAAACCCTGAAGCATCCATGTAATTTGTAGCTTAGGGGGAACAGGCTGGCAGGTTGTGGCTTTCCTTTTTGATAAGCTACAGCCCTGCTGGAAAGGTGTTCCCTGATTTCTTTCAAACAGGGAAGTGGGTGGCACTTACCATCTTCAAGGACTTCCTGAGCTGCTACAGTGATGTTGTATGAGGAGCTGAATTCTCTGTCCAGGGGCTTGGGAAGTTGAATAATTCCAGTATCAGACACCCTGATATAGTCTCCATTAGGACTTGCTTTTCGTCGAATAAATCTGTTTTTTGTTTAAAACAAGATATGTCAATTCCAGGGGCTAAAACTATGTTTCACTTCATTTCTTTTAGTGGAAGGTCAGAGAGTTCTGGTGTGACAAATTACATTAATATCTTGACCAGGCAGGCTGAGAATATTTCCCTAAAACTATGCAAGCTGTGAGAGTGAAATACATCTCTTGAAAGAATTTCCAGATTATTGTACTTTGCTGTTTCAGAAGTCTATTTTCTTCTCCAAGCACATGCTTGGGAGACTTCTTACAATAAAAAGTATAGCACTAAACTGTAGCCATGGGAAGATATCCAGGATTATACATTTTGCCCTAAATGTGCAAATGTTTCATCAGTAAGTTCATGTGGTAATTATAGGGGTAAGTGTAATTTATGTTCAGTTTTTGGTTACCATATATATCCATGGCTGCAGTGCTGGAAAAATTAAATTGTATTCTTTCTGGTTTTTGTTTGGCATTCACATTTTGAGAAACGGGGCCCAAGCCTCAGTTCTTTGTCAAATTCTTGGCATCCTAAAGAATTCTTCACTTCAAAGTAGAATTACTAAAACTGGTGTTGTCTTACCTGATTTTCCGTTTAGCTGCGTCGGGGTCGTGTGCCCAAACTGAACCAAGTGTTCTTACTTCTGCATCATTTTCCATGACTTTAAATTCATATGGTAGTTTAGTGAAGACAGGAGGCTCATCCACATCAGTGACTTCAATGGTGACTGTTGAAATGCTCCTCGAGCCACCAGATTTAAAATACCGGAGATCAACGGTGGGATCTGTTGCTTCAATGTCAAACCTGTATTCTGCTACTTTTTCAAAGTCCAGGGGCTAAAAAAAAGACAAATACAGAAATTCTTCCATTGGAAATGTCCAAGCAAATGTTGCATTAGCTAGCTGTGCAAACTTAAGCTCCAAGCTCTAACTCGTGTTTGGAAACATTACCAAACTGCATCTTGGCTGGACTGATGGGAGAGCATTTCCCAGCTGAACTTCTGTGTCATAGCGTGGCTTTAACAACCCCTGGTTTGGAACGGACTCATCCAGCATTCTAAGTTCAGTAAGTATTTCTTGGTTTCAACACTTTTCTTTTCATAATCCTGTAACAACCAAACCTGGTTAAGCTCCTTTTCCCCAAGGGCTGGGGACCAGGTTGTCTCTTGGCAAAGCTTTCTGTTCTGAAGGCATTCCAGGCAGACTGCATAGCTGCACTGACTGATAGCTGGGGCATTTAGTGATAAATGACATCCTCTTCCCTGTTCTTCCCATTGCCTGAGATTGTAAAAGGAGTCACACAATGGGAGGAAGGCTTGGAGCTCGGGCAGCTATGGCTCATTTCAGTCTAGGGCCTTTTATGATATTGCCTGAGATTCTAAAAGCACTCTGAGATACACAGGAATTAACTGTGGTGACTCTTGTTTTCCTCTTTGAGCAGACATTGCAGATGGAAGTGATAGTACTTACCTAGCAGCTGAAATTTTATCTCACATGGCTGCATATTTAACATTATGACATGTGCATGGCCAACATCACATTATGAAACAGAGGGGTGAACTCTGCCTGCTATGTATTAAAAGAAGAGCTGATTCCAAATCCCTCTGTAGTGGGGAGTGTTTGTGTGGGGTCTCCTGCTGCTCCTCCTCTGGGCAGCAGTTGCAAGCACTGCATTCCTCAGGTCATGGGAAGACCAGAGGAAGGGCTGCATTAGGTGAGGGAAAGCTGCTTCCTCCCGATGTGAGCCGAGGACTTCACTGCCAGTCTTGAAGTACTTGGTAGTTTTTCCTCCTTCTTAACGACATTTCTAGTCTTAACAGTTACAGAGAGATATTTGGAAGTAAAAAACACATTCCTGTCAACCTGAGGATTACAAGAGGTGATTTATAGTCCTCCCTACTCCTTTTTTTAATAAGTCAATGCAATCAATGAAGGCTGGTTTGGCAGAGCTCTGCATGATGTAGGAAGGTCCCTTGATACAAATCAAGTAGGTTTGAGAATTAAAAAAACCCAAAGAACAAATGATAATATAGGCTTTGGAGAGTCTGGGCCTTCTTAATGAGTTGTAAGAAATTAGTGGGGAAGCTCTGAAAACACTCTGAGGAAGGTAAGGGAGCTGTGGCTCAGACTGGAGCAAATGGCAAACTGTAAAGAGCACTTTTAGAAGTGGTCAGGTGGACTTGTTTGCATTTTCTGCTTTGGTTTCACCCTGGCTGCAGAAGGGAAGGATTCTTTGACTTGGTCAGTTGGTTCAACTCTTAAAATCACTGATTCTTTGAAGCAGCCAACTACCTGAAGTTTGAGAGGAGCCCAAGGTGTGTAACCTGAACATCTGAGTTAGTCCCCATTGCACTCTGCAGCAAGTCTACATTTTTTCAGGACTGGAGATTGAAATGGACTAGAAATCACCAGCTCTTTTTCTCACAGAGCTTACAAAGCAGGTGTTCAGGATTAACATATTTCATACTGACTTCCACACACTTCCACTTTTCCTGCTGCTAATGCTAAACCAAATCAAACAGTCCTGTGAAAAAACCCACAATAATCATCTTTGTTACTGGGAAAATTACCTTCTTTGGCCTAATGATTCCTTCATTTGTGTATGGATTTGCTACAATTTCAAAGGTGTCCCTGTAATCTCCTCGGACAAAACTGTATTTTGTGTTTCTATGTTGTGGTTCATCGACATCTTCTACTTTGACTCTGCCAACTTCTCCTCCTACCGAAATGTTTTCAGGCACTTTAAAGTGAAATGATGCTGTTAAAAAAAAGAAAAAAGAAAGACATGAAGAGTGTGTTTATGGAAAACTTAGTTAAATTCGTGCTTAGCTTAGAAATGTACAGAAAAATATTTCACTGAGAATTCAGCATTTATATCTCTAAGACAGTACTTTGATGTATTTTTTCTAAAAGTATAAGTAATACCCCAAATTGTCAAGATCTTGTCCAAAGTGATGAAATTAATAGAGATTTTTGTTTTCTGTTCTAGGGGTGCAAGTTGGGACGAAATACAGAAGACCTTCAGAATATGCAAGATTCTTTTGGCCATTTTTAAGATAAGTTGCACTGTGTTGAACCAGGACCTAAATTCGGTTTAGTTGTGTCAATGCCTGGATTCCAAGTGCTCCAGAACTTGCATTCCACTCACAGTGTTTGAACACTGGGAAGTTGTCATTGATGTCAGATAAAGTGATGACGACTGTGGCTGTGCTGGAATCCCCTGAAGTCCCTGGAGCATCTTTTGCTTTGACAATAATTTCATATGTTGATTGAGTCTCTCTGTCTAAATCAGGCCTTGTTGTAAAAATCACACCTGTGAAAAAATAACATTGAATATGTTTAGATTTTGCATGTCCATCATCTCTTAACTTTGATAACAAGTTTTTATCTTATGCCACACATTCAGCTCTAAGTAGAATTTTATCAGGGGTGTTTTTCTGAGGTTAGAAATGTTAAAAATCTTTCTGCATGATGGAATATTAGGAGATTCTGTGTAATATTTAAACTGATTTTTTCTGCTTAGAGCAGTCTGACAATGTCTAAACTTGGTCACTACAGCCTCTAGAAACTGTCTGAGCACCTCTTTACCTGCATTATTTGCTCTATAAGACTAGTGTGGTTACAAGAGATACTGACAGGAATTCTAAAACTGGGTAAAATTTAAGCAGGAAAGTATAGGAGATTGAATGATTATTGATTATTGAATGCTGCTTCAAAATTTATGTATTTTCTTTTCCTATTTGGTCAAAGGAATGATATCTCTGGTGAACTGAAAACATGAACTCAGTTCCTGGTCAGTCTTTTCATCAGTGGGAAAAACATGACCTTTTATCTTCTCAGTTCATTAAAGGCACCTGGTATCTTGACTTTTTTAGCTCATTTCCAGATTCAGGTGGTGACACTGCGTGGGTGTGAATGAAAAAATCTTTCTAAATCATGGTTAAAATTATATTGCTTTATTATTATTCCTTTTTTTCCAGAATGAAGAAGGCTTAAAACCCTGTGTTTTCTTCACAGGGTAGGGTAAGGACAAAGTGTAAGGATATTCATGTATCTCACTTACCAGAGTCATCAATGGTGAAATATTCATCTCCTTTAATGACTTGGTAACTCACCGTGGCATGACCTGACACTGTTGGGTCATCAGCATCTACAGCTGTCACTTTGGTGACTGATGTTCCTAGAAAAGGATTTTCAAACAGCATATTTAGTATGAATTCTGCATTTTAACCAGAGACATGAAGGGAGATGACTGACAGAAGAACATACCTACTGGTGACATTTCTGGGACAGATCCATTGAACACCTTTTGTACAAACACAGGGACATTGTCATTGATATCATAAACCTTGATGATGAATTTAGATGGGGGTTCCAGTGACTGGTTGTTTCTTCTGTCAATAATGAGAGCTGTCAGCTCATACTCTGCTTTCTTTTCCCTGTCAAGCCTCTCAAAGGCATAGACATCCCCACTGGTCTCTTCCACTTTAAAGATGGTGTTGGCATATTCCCCTTCGATGATGTACTTGGCGTTGTTGTTCCTCACACTGGATGTGATCTGGAAGGAAAGGATAATTCAAAGAGATAAAAGTGGGCTTTGGCACCTGGATGCAGCACAGTTTCTCCCAGCAGATACACAACCAGGATTCCTTCAGTTCAGCTGGAAACCAGAATGGCCAGCAGGACTTCTGCTGTCAGCTGGAGAGTTACTGAGCTAAAGCCCCAGAGCAGCTACAGTGGGGTTACAGGATGAAACTTGCCTCCAGACTGAAACTTGGTTATATATCAAGAAGCATTTTAAAAAACATATCTTGTATTTCTTGAAGATATAAATGGTTCATGCTGTTAACACATACGAATCATTAAGTGCCTGCAATAACACACACCATCAGGTTCACTTTGAGCCAGTCTGGTTTGCAAGTGCCTTTCTGACCCTACCGGGGCTTTTGCTCAGGTTACACAGGGTTACAGGGGCAAATCTGCATTCACAGCTGCTGACATTGTTTAGCATCAGTCTCTTTTCCTTAGCATTTAGCAGGATTCCTGCCACAGCTGACAACTTGCTTGTGTTTAGTCACATGCAATTTTTTACTGGTCAGCCTTCAGGCTCATGCTACGACAGTAAGGTTAAATGTCACCCCATAGATTTGAAAATTGAAGATCACATGCAATGAAAAAGGGATGGAGCAAAAGGAATGAACATTAATCAGTTTTAAAATGTAATTTAATCCAATTCCAAATGCTTTTGTGCATTATTTAATCTGCAGATAATCTGGTGATTCTTCCCTTTCTATACCTTCACCCATATAAGGACACTGATAGAACATTTAAACCATAATTTTCCATGCACTATGTAAGCATTCTTATTTCAGCAAGCTATTTATCAGGGATTTCTGGGTTTGGCCAAGAGTTTCTGGTCTTTTGTTACTGATGTTATCATAAATTTCAGCTGCTGAGCATTCAGGATTTGATTTATCCCGTAATTGTCATTTACTGTCGAATGTTTTTTTAATTTCAGTTTTCTATTTTGAAATGTGTCGCTAATATTTCCTTCCCTTATTCCACATATTTCATCCTGTTTCTGGCTGCTGGAGAGCAGGTTACAACTCTGGAGATGTAACAGGAGAAATAACCACCCCCTTGTCTCAAAGTCTGTGCCTTCTTATTCCGTGTAAAAAGTAGAGACTTCTGAGAATGCCTTTTCTAATGCTGAGGATGAACACACAAAGGAAAGCACCCAAGGCTGGGAAAGATAAAATCAGGATGTATCAGCATATTCCTGCAGCTGTCACTCAGTTGTGCTCCCGTGGCCTTTCTCTAAAGGGTTTATCAAGTGTTCAGAGCTGCAGATGTGCCCACGCAGCCCTGGCAGAGCAATCAGATGCTGCTGCACAAAGGGAATCCTCTGCTTTAGAGCAGCTCAGCAGTGGAAGTGTTCTCCTCAGTCTGGGCTGAACTGGGCTGAAATGGGCCCCAGATGCCCTGTGTGAGCTGAGAGGACCCTCTGGCCTTTGCTTTGTCCCTCGTGCTTTGTGCAGGGACCAGCAGTGATGCAGAGGAGTCTGTTCCCCTGTGACACAGCCCTGACTGATGGGATTGTTCACCTGGGAGGAAAACCTACAACTGCATCTGTCACAGTGGCTCAGCTTGAAAGACTAGATTGGAAGAACTTTGTCTGGGTGATACGCAGTTAACCACAGGATTTTATGAGCACTGCCCTGAAGAAAATGAGTTTGCAAGCAGGTCAATGCTCATTATTATTTTTAAAAATTGTTTTCTTTCCCTTTGTGAAACAGTTTTTTTGATTGTGTAACAGTACTGCTAAACATAACACCTCTGTTTAGTATCCAGGCTGAGATGTGAACTGTGTGTTTTTTAATGCATATGTTTTTATTTGCTGATCTCTGAGGTTTCTGAAAGAATCTTGTGCTGCCAGAAAAATACTGACAAACATCAAGCACCAGACTCCTTCCTGAGTGTGCCCTGTACACAGTGTTCTTGCACTGAGGATGCTCCATACCTGCCATTCCCTAGAATTTATTTGTATTCTCCAGAAGAATTAGAGTCCCTTTGACATTGTTATTGATTTACTCTTTGCCCAAGATTTTAACACTTTAATACCTAAGTAATAAATCCCATTCTATTTTTTTTTCTCTGCTGCCCAGACTGCAAACAAGCAATGCTTTCCAAGATCCTCATTTGCTGCTTTCTGCTCATTCTTGCTGACAGATTGCTGCTTACCTTGCCCACATGGTGTGGCAATGGTGCATCAATCTCCTCTTTGATGTGCATTTGGTTCCATATCCAGTCTCTCTTCAGCCGTTTGTGACTGGCCTTGTTTGCAGAAAGGTTTTGGGTTTTTTTCTGACTTTCTTTGTCAGCAAATGCTAGAGTAAAGAACAATGAATGGAGTAGAATAATGTAGTCCATCTTCTTCTGCAGCCTAGAAAGTAATATAAAAATGAAAATATATAACTAACGACAGAATGAGATTAAGCAGAGAGAGCACATGTAGAAGTGCAAATGGACATTCCTTCTGTAGGGGAGTTTAATTACTTTATTTCTTTGCATTTGCCTTAGCACCAACATTTGAAATGTCAGGCTTCTTCCTTCCATGAAAGAGTTTTAACTGTAAAAACAAAAAAAATATTTCAATGAAATAAAAAAATGTGTTTTGAAAGCTGGTGAAGAGGTGACTTGAGTGACCATTGTTAGTCTGAGGAGCAGATTGAGCAGAAAGATCCCTATGGACAGTGCTGCCCATGGCAGAGGTCAAAGTTTGTGTTAACTCCACTTGAAATGAAATGTTCCATCTTGACAAACCCCAGTGCAATGTTTTGACAATCCCTGACACAAAATATGCTGTAGTCAATGTCTTCATATGGAAAATATTGACTTAAAATAAAAACTGGTTTTTTTTTGGTGGAAAAAGTGATTGGTGTGAGATTTCCAATCAATTCCAAGTACAATACAGCAAATGATCTTCCTCAAAGAGCTCATTTATTGACTCAATTAATTGTGTTTTGAAACTTTTGAAGACACACATGAAGTTTCCTTATGCCCTCTTCTCAGGCTTTACCATCTACAAAATGATAATTTGTGAAATGATTCTCAGCTGAAACCATATTTTTGCATCATGTGTTAATATTAGCAAACTTCAGGTCTGACTTTCATATCAGATTTGAGGAATTATTTTAATGTAAATTACTAAATTTCCCTTTCCCAATATAAAGGACTGTCAGGGAACTTTAACACTCAAGTAATCAGATTTTAAATTGCACATAAATGACTTTCCATTAGCTTTTAGGAGCTGTCAGGTGCACATCAAAAATAAACCCGTTAATTGTGATGAGAAGTTGACATCACACAGGTTGCTGGATGTGAGATTAAATTAATATTTTCATCAGGAAGGTGCTGAGACATTTCCAAAAGTACTCTTTGGTAACCAGGCAATCAGTGTTATCCTGTGGTGCAGCATCACTGTCAGGAAAAAGATTTTATTTACCATGAAATTTTGCTTTTCTGTACTTTTCTCTCTCCTGCATTGTTATACATAAGCTGAGGAACATTCCTCCTCTGTGGCTCTGGAGGAAGTGACCGAATAAGGTGGCTTTGAAGTTGCTTTTGAATAGCTAAACTGTGCTTAATACAGTTTTCTGGATTCAAACAAAACCTTTTGATTTAGCTAGTTTTTTGTATTCTATGCACTTTGAATATTTTTAGAAAAATTAGTAAGATTTAGTTGGTTTTGTATGTTTTATTTGTGTATATGGACACTTTACAACTGGAAACTGGAAGGCAGTGATTTGATTACAAAACATGGTAACCAAAGGAAGCCAGTTGGCTGATGTCAAGTAGTACAGGCTGTGGTTTTGCAAAAACCAGAGTGTAGTGTTTAAAAAGTCTCTTTCTCTTGTTGCTCTGGTAAGTGGAGCTCTCCTGTACTGCTGTTGGGAACTTGCCCACTAATACAGAAAGTGCTGACTGAATCTTTTTAAATATGTTTGCATTTCAGCTGAAACTTAAGCAAGCCCTTTAACTCAGCAGATCCATTTGTGTTCTTAGATTTTAAGGTGGCTTCACTTCCTTTAACTCTTCATTAATGGTTTCCTTGTTAATACTTGCTCCTTGGTAAGTTAATATTCCTTTGTGGGTAATTTGGTGGAGCTTGGCCTGCCCTCTGGTTCCCACAGGCTGGGATAGCAGAACCTCCTGCAAAAAATGGCTCCTGCCTGGCCTTTGGCACCTTTCAGAAGTGCTCCCGTTGGCAGCAGTGGCAGTGCCCACTCACACTGTGTGTGCTCTGCTCCATGGGACAGGCTGGCTCTGAGGACACTTCTAGGATACCATGCAGGTTTGGCATTTGGCCATTGTGGAGTCTGTCACTGAATTCACCCCAGCATCTCAGAGTGCCCTTCGTTGGCAGCACACACGGGCACTCCCGGAGCAGTGAGGGGACGAGGGCACTGTCCTGGTGTGAAGGCCATGCCCCGTGGATGGCAGCCCTTGACAGGTTGTACTAAATGCTCTCTTTTCTGGCCTTGATAGTTTTCCTTCCCAGCAGATCTCACTGGAAATGCCAGAGGCAGTAGCAGAAGGCAGACATTCCCATGCCTGGGCAGGAGAACGAGTTCCCATGGAGTCACAAGAGAGAAAGTTCCTGGGGGGTGCCAGGGAATGACATTTCATCCCTTCCCATGCCTGCTGTGGCAGCCAGGACTGAGGAGAGGAAATCACATGCACCCCTGCAAATAATGACCCCTGTGGCCACAGGCTTCTGGAGAAGGGCAAGCACAGCCTGGGCTCTGCCCAGTCTCTGCCACGTGGCTCTCCCTGGTTCTGCCAGGAGGTCCCTTCCCTGGATGCTGCCAGGAGGTCCCTTCCCTGGATGCTGCCAGGAGGTCCTTCCCTGGATGCTGCCAGGAGGTCCCTTCCCTGGATGCTGCCAGGAGGTCCTTCCCTGGATGCTGCCAGGAGGTCCCTTCCCTGCTCTCCCCTAATGTACAGTCCCCTGTTATCCCTCTGCCCTTGACTGATTAGCCCAATAATTCAAACTTCTTCCAATTTAAGCAGGGACCATAAATGCTCCTGAAAGTTAGCAGAGGAATGGTTTATTCAAGCAGCTGAGTTTCGTGCATTGCTCTTAAATTTTCTTTTGGCAAATGATGGGTTTTTCCATCCGTACTATTCATTTTATATGTTGAATTATTTTAGCAAATAACTCTTGGTCTGCAGGGTACTATAGACAGTTACCTGAGAAATTCTGGTATTCAAAGTGATTTAATGGAGATGTGGCTCATACAGTGAAGTTTCTTCTTGCAGACTGGAAGTAATTATTAAAAAAAAGTCAGGTGGAGATACAGAAAATACTGTATTAATTAAAAGTTTGCGTTTTACGAGTTGTTTTGGTAAGCAATCAGCTGCAAGGGTGATGAACAGCTAATATAAATAAGGTCTCCATATAATGAAAACACTGGAAGAAATATTCTTATGGGGTTTTTTTTATGGTATTTACCTCTCACTTGGTTCACTTCTCACTCTAAAAGTGTATATTAACGCTTATGTAAGGTTAGTTTAGTTTTCAAAGAAATTAGTTCTATGCTTGCACGTTAAATAGAAGTTAAACCAGGTTTCTGTACAGAGACTTGGGGAAATGAGACAGTTACATCTGAAATTATGTATTTTTCTGGTCGATCAGACTAAAACTCATGCTCATCTTTGAGAATTTTTCAGCACCCAAAAAACCCAAATAGTGGTAGAGGAGTCATAATGAACATCCTGAGCCACTTTGAACAAATTTCTATCATACACCAGAAAAGAAATACATTGTCAAAGGTTTGTGTCCCTGTTGTTGAGATAATTTTCATACCTGGTTGTGAGGAAGGCTGGCAATGAAAGATTATTTTTGCTTACACTATCTTGGTTGGGATCTGAATGATGCAAATGAAAAAAAAAACCATACAAAAAAACAGGGTTTCACAGAGTGGACAACACTGCAAATTTTTTTTTCAGATGTAAAAAATATACATTGATACACTGTCTAAACACTCCCAAATTGCTGTGCTCAGTGAGGATGAGGGGCACAGAGAGCAGGATCTGCCCCAGTAACACAATGACTCTGAGGAGCCTGGTCATACAACACCCATTTGAACATTAATTTCTCATATCTATGATGTATAAAACCAAAAGTAAATGTGTGAAGGCCATGAGCCTCAAGAAACAGAAAGTTAGAACACCACACACGGAAGGGGGACAAATGATCTTTTTTTCTTTGCAGTGCCTGTAGTTTTGCTAAGGAGACAAAAAGAAAATAGCCCTCACAGTGCCTAATCTGCCTTTCAGGGGCTGTAAAGGGCTGTGCAAACACACAATAAAGCTCCTCGTGTCTGTGAAAAGTCCTAGAGCCACTTAAAAAGCATTATCCCTTTTAAAGATGCGTTTGAAGCACAGTGATCTCCTGACAGGGGACCAGGGTCAGGAGTACCAAGAGTCTCAGATTGTATTCTCCACCTCATAATTAGTCTCAGATTTTGCTCTTTGTTCCATAATTAGACAATATTGCTCCAACCAACTTCTAACACCCCTGAGAAACACCCCAAGTGACCACATGGATATGTTTGTTACCTTCACTCCGGGTTCTCCTCAGCATCTACGTGACCCTCCTTCTCTCCTGGAGCTCAGTGAGAGGAGCTGAGGGCTCACAGTAACAATGGGAAGCAGGGCAGGGCTTCAAACTCTAGTGACACCACTGAAAAAAGCTGTCTGAGGAAATTCTGCAACCTTTGATATGAAGCAATCTTTTTTTTTTTTGCATTTTCAGGTATGATTTTTTTCAGGGTGGTCACTTGGTGGTTTTCTCTGTTTTGTCACTTGTCCTCAACACAATGACCAAAATAGGCCTTTCCTGAGAACACTGCTGCTTTTTCCTTTCTGCTTTATTGAGCTGATTTAAATGGGCCTGACTACCTGGTGTTATATTTTTGATTGCCTTTATGGCAATTTTATGCATCTGAGAAGTGGTTTCCACTGATGACTAAAGAGTCTGGAGTTCAAATGCCTACCTGCAAACTGATTCTAAAACGACATTTTATATGCATGATGGTGCCTTTAGGTAAATAGCCACTTTGATAACTAAACAATCTAGAGTGCAAATGCCTGCCTGAAAACTCATTGTAAAATGACATTTTATACATCTTGTGATAGTGCCTTTGAATGAATAGCCACTTCAGCAATGTCTTAAGCAAACTTGCTACTTTAAAAATAACCCCACACATCACTCAGTGCTGTGAGAGCTCTTTTGCTGCATTTGGTGCTGTTCAGTCCTCAGCGTTGATGGTGAGGACACAATTCAGCACTTCTGATTTTCATTCTGGTTTTGGCTCCTTATATTTTTTTTTCCTAGGGAAAAAGAGAATTAATTCTAGTCTGAAATTGTTTTGTGATTCCAGCTCCAGGTTTCTGGTAGGTCTGGGGAAAATGCTTATTTTAATTATATATTTATATAATATATAATATAAAAATATATAGATTTATATAACATATAATATTATACATTATATAAATATATACATTTATGTATAATATTATATATTATATTTAATATTATTAATGATTTTTTCCCCTGTTTGTTCAGCTCCCCAGAAAATCCCCTCCTAGATGATACAAAATACAACTCCAGCTCATGGGTGGATGGAGTCCTCAGCAAGGACAGATTCTTCTTTTGGAAATGAAGACAATTGGCTATAAATTGCCTACAAATACTTGGTGTGTGTACATTAAAGGTTTATTACCTTGGTGGAAAGCAGGCAGCCAAACTGGGCTCCTAATCTTTCTCTTATCTCAGATACAGAACTTGCTAAAAATGGGGAAGGCAAGACCTGAGTTTTTTCTTTTTTTTTTTTTTTTTTTTTAAGAAACAAAGCCACTCTCCAAGCTCGTGAGTGGCAGCTTGTGCACTGAAGATGGGTGAGCAGCAAGAATGAAACCACCCAAAGGTCCTCCCAGAGCTTCCTGACACCCCTGCTTGCATTTGGTGAGTGATCTTCTGGTTCAAAGGGCTTCAGTGAATCCTGAGAGAAGGGCACATGAAAAGGCAGAGTGCAGACTGAAAATAAGAAATGTACGACCTGAGAAGACATTTGTTGTAAACAGAAGGATTTTAGAGAAATGAGTGAGGAAGAAAGATCCTGTTTGTTCCTTGGCAAGACACGTTCATGGAAAAGGGATGTATAGACTGGCAGTTTGTTTGCTAGAGAGCACCTAGACCTGGAAGGTCTGGGTCTGGAAGAGAAGGGGGATGAGTCAGGTGCAGGATCAACTCTGGCATCAGTAAATTCTCCTGACTTTGCTGCAGTTGGTTTTACACCAGTGATGTGCCTCATAATGTCTTAGCTGGGTAGATCCACTGAGGCAAAGCTGCTGGCATGAGCAGGGAAAGCCCAGCCTGTAGCAGGCTTGGCTTATTCTCATCTGTGCACAGGAGAGCTCTGTGTGGGCAGGACAGGTCACAGCCCCACTCTGGCTCACAAAAATCCTCTGCTGGGAAATGCTGGCTGAGGGAATTCTGAGGCAAGTCTGTTGGACAGTCAAGCACCAAGGCCAAAAATCTCAGAGCTTGAAGGATTAACTGATTTCTCTCAATTTCTAGTTAACCTCCTCTTAATGTGCATTTTCCAAAAACTTTCAAAAATAGATTTGCAGTTTGGAGGGTGCTGTCTGTGCTCCTACATGACTTGTGTCTGATAAGGAATGGATTAGTTATAAAACTAATTTTTTTTTTTTTTTAGTGTGTCTTGCTGGTGGTGGTTCAGGTTCAATTTCTTGTTCTCAAATAACCCTTTATTTGGCTTAGATCTTGGTTTACCTGTACATAACACCTGTAGAGCTCGGAATCAGCTCCCAATTGGACTACTGCTGGAATTCAAGAAAACCTCAAACAGTATCTTTTCCTTAAAAAATTTGGAGGAGATGGGCTGATAGATTGTGCCTGGTTGTTCTGTGGTCTTTACCTGTAGCTTTTTGTGGATAGTGTTTGCTTAAATCTGTTTGGGGTCTGAAACATTTCTGTTTGTGGAAATTAATCCCATACCTGCTCTAGTAAAACATGTGGCTCTACTTCTATGTACCTGTAGGGTCTGTACAAAAGTAAACAACTTCCACATAGGTCAAGAGAAACCAGGGCTAATTTTCATGTCAAATTTTCATGTCATGTCAAAACTCCTACACAGTGAAGTCAGTCAGCCAGGAGGGACTATTTCTCTGGTTCATGTGCACAAGCTTTGATTCCTATTCTCATTTCTAATCAAATAACTTTTCTGTCAATCTACAGTAACCTGGTTTTTATCTGAGTTTCTTCCTTGTGAATCTAATATTTGAGAAACAAATTAAATATATGTTTATGTTTTAGTTATTGGGTTGGTCTTTCCATGGACTTTAAGGAAGCACTAGTTTTGGACTAGCTAAATAATTAATTCTTGAATGACTTTTGTTGTTGAAATGACTGCACTGTGTAAGTGGTGGTTGTTTGCTGTGGTGAGGATGACACACGATGGAGGTAAAACAATACTTTGAAGTCATCAAAATGAGTGCTGAGAGCACACACTTTGTGGTCTTCTCATGAGATTGGTTGTGCAAAATTGTTGTTTTAAAGGATGGCTATTTTCCTTTCCTATGAGCGTCCTGGTTTGTCTAGCAAGTACCCAGGAGAGAAACAAGGATGAAGGTCTATCAGCCAGAGGTCTATCAATCCTTGGGTGACTCTTGAGAATGTTCCTCATTTCCCACTCTCACATGCAGATCATGTCTCGTGGCAGGTGCAGAATCCCTGTCTTTGCTCATTTTTCATGATAAAGTTAATTGTCATCACAGAGACTGTAGAGATGCTTGAGTGCTGGTGAAAACCAATTTGAAATGGAGCAGATACAGGATATGAAGCACTAAAATCTGTGTGTCCTGGTGCTGCTGAAGGGTTCTTACTCTTCTACTACAGTCATATAATGCTTTACTATAAACACTTTCCCTGAAGTGTCCCCAAAGTGGATTAGAGTCCTTTAAAGAAGAAGCAAATGGCATTGTCCAGTCTTTCCATGCATAAAGCCTTTTACTTCACATACATATGTGTCATTTTACTTCACATACAAATCTGTCAGTACAAAATACAGGGAAGAATAAAATGTGCCTAAGCACAATGCCCAGGATGAACCCAGCTGTTAAATATGTTGAAGCTCAATTGTGATTAAATTATTAAACTAATTTTTGATGCTGTTTCATAACAAATAAATATATTATCATAAACAGAAGGTTTTGGCATTCTCTGAGTTGTTGCCAGCATGGACAGCATGGAGTTTTAAGGTCACAAACTACTCTGCTATAGCTGTTTACAGCTTCTGCTCTCTGGGAGCAGGTTTACGAGGGCTGAAGGACTCCTGAGGAGCAGGAGTGTTCTGGTGTTTAGTGAATGTGCTCAAACCCACAAGCAGAGTTTAGGTATTGGTACAGAACATTATTAGCTCATCATCCATGTATCATAAAGATTCTGTGCTCTGTTGGTTTGGAGTGTTTTTTACTATCAGGAAGCCCGTAGTCCCTGTGACTGGGATGGCTTATTTGCTTTGCAGATGTTGCAGGGGTGAAGCTCACAGTCAGGTGACAGAAAATTTGTTCTTGGCCACATCTTTTGATAACAGTTGCCAAATGCTGTTGAAATCTGAGCTATTCTGGGGGCTTAACTTTGCATTAGATACAGCCCTGTTCTGAAGTGAGCTGATAAGGTGGGTGGGATAACCCTGCATCACAGTCTGGAACTGCAGACATTTCCCCCCATGAATTCTTTGTCCAAAGTAAAGAGCCCAGAGGAAAATATCTCCTGTCCAGATTAATTATTGATAAAGACAGATGCTGCAAACAGTGATGAAGTGCCAGTGTTGCAAACAGGCAAAGAGCTTGTTCCCTCCCTGGATTCCTAAAGCCATTTTCAGGGATGATCCCGCAGTCAGGGGCACTCACTGCTCAGAAGGGCCTCGCTGACTTTGACAATGATCAGTCTCAGGGACATATTTACATGGTTGTACATCCAGCTTTTTTCTCTCTTGCTCTGAGCCAATTTCCTTTTCTTTATCCCAAACTGTGGTGGCTCCAGTGGGAGAGACAGAGGTGCAGGTATCTCAGCACTGAGCTTCCCTCATCCCCAGCACCACCCAGGTGATGTTTGGTTTTTGGGGAGTGGGGGGACAAGGGAATCCTTCAAAAATTATTTGCTCCTTCCAGTGCAGAAGTGGAATAGTTTGGGCATACTGGAGTTGTTTGTTGTCATTTAAAAGACTTCTCAAGCATCTCTGACCAGGAGCTTTGTTCCCTACAATAAACTGTGTGCACCTTTCAGAATGGATCTGTTTTGGTACTGCCCTTGCTTAGCTCTGCTCTGCACAGAGATCAGCTGAAGCTGTCACTGGATGTTTGAGAGTTAGGACAAGCTGAAACAAAATAAGGTACACTGTAAGAATAATGTAATGAAGAGCTTTCTCCACTTCCCCTTTGTTTCCAGATAAAACCTTACTATCAGAGAGGCCTCCTAGCACAGAGCTCCAGCTGAGTCACTCTCATTAAGGAGAAGTACCAATCCTTTGAGGAACCACATGCAATAAAAAGGATTTTTTAAAGGTGCAATGTAGCTGTGTTTACAGCAGATAAGATTTTTTTGACATTTTCCTTTAACAAAAGCTCAAGAGCAAAAGTATCTGTCTGGAACACAAGCATCATGCCCAGGTCACAGTAATTGGTATTTACTGCACTAACAGTAATCTGAAACAGAGAAACCATGTTCAGCTGGCTCTGTGTGCTCATTCCTTTGTCCAGGGTATTCTCCTGGGGAACTGAATGCATTAGTATTTCCTCTGAAAATTATTTTTCTGGCAGATAAAGAAAGCATGTACATATACATAAATCTCTTGTTTTCTGTCTGGGCAAGAGGCTAAAAAAACAGGGTGTGTCTGGATAGATTTTGTTTAGTGTTCAGTATTTTTCTCCCTTTTTAAAATGTCTAATTCAAATGTCAGTTCATTCTTCTCTGTTTCCTGCCCTTATTCAACTAGACTTCTAGACCAGGCTTAATTAACTTTAGACCTTTTCAGCCCACCTCTATAGTTACGGTCCTTTCCTGGAACATTTCCATTGTTATAATCTCCATGTGTTGTGAGATGATGCAAATGATATTATTACTGCCCTAGTGAATTTACAACGAGCCTTTCAATAGTTCTACTTACAGCTTAGCTCTTGTCAGGAAAATCTCATCTGGAAATCAAACTAAAACTAGGGAAGCAAATTGCCAGTTTGATGTGCTGATAAAGGGAAGCCAAGAGCCTGAAAATTTGAAAATTCAGGGAAGCTTATAAAGATGAGGAAAGCTGTTGTAAGTTGTATGACTTTTTTTTGTCAGTGTGGATTTGTTTCCATGTGGAGTAATTGTGTTTAGCTCTGTTGCCTGTGCTCTGGCTTAAGGAGATCATCAGGCTGATGAGTTTTACCACCCCAGAGCAGAGGCCAGGAGGAACCTGTCCCCCCCAGGCTCGAGCTGCTGCCTGCCCTGGGAGTGATGCTTTGAGTCCCCTGATGTTTGGGCAGTTCTTGTTCCCAGCAGTGCTGCATGTGTGGCTTTGCTGCCCGAACCCCAAACACAGCTGGAGATATTTTCTGGGCTGAGGTGGGATTTTTTGTCTCTTTAGTGGCTGTGTAGGTGGAACATTTACTTCTCCCACAGCTCACATTTTAATCAAGGCCACTGAAAACCCCTTTCCTGTGTGAATGAACCCTTTCTCATCACGCAAAGAAGCCCAAGATTAATCCATACAAGGCAAGTGATACAGCTCACGATTTCACAGCAGGAAAATGAGACAATATATTCCACAGAGAAATGTGCCCCTTTCTTCCTGTTTGAAACTGAAGTCATCTCCAAGTGCAATTACTATTCAGTAATTCAGTACCCATTCCAATCCTGAACTTTTACCAAGGCTGCTGCTGGCAGATCTAGGGTACAAAGCAGATGTGTTTGTTAAATGGTGCTACAGAGATCTGTGAGAGCTCTCTCACTGTCACATTGACATTATTTTCTTTGCAAAACGAACCCATTACAAAAAGCATTTCAGCTCTTTGTGCTCTCTGCTTTCTGCCCTCACTTCTTAATTTCTGTGCTGGGTAAGTGTCTTTGGCAGAGTGCATTGGTAGTCTGAACAATATTAAAATGTGCATGGTGTAGCAATATTTGTTTATGTTTAATGAGAGCCTAAACACCTAAATTAACAGTACTGAGCAAATAGACAATATATGCTATCAATTATACTACTAGTAGACTATATATAATGTATACTATTTCATTGTAGGTTTCTAGATCAGGTGGTGAAAAGTCTGATTATTAGTAGTATTGATTGCTTGGCCTAATTCTAACATAGAATCATAGAATCTTTGAGGCTGGAAAAGACCTTTAAGATCATCAAGTCATGAGTAACTGGTTGTCTTGCAGATAGATCATGTATATCTGAAAGATAATAACAGTAAAAGCCACTAAGACAATGCAAATCTCTTCTGAATTCAGGTCCAGGACTGGAGGTAGGGGGAGGGAGTATTCCACAAAACGAATGGAGATGGTGACCTAAAACTGTGCCAGTGGAGATTCTGCCAATGAAGTTGAACATCTCACAGGAACCATTCCCATCAATGGCAGGATTTCCTCTCATTTGCATGAGAGCAGGAGCAGGCCCTTGGTCTGCTCAAGCAATGTGTTGTAAGGCAGACTTGGGCCTCCTAGAGGATTTCCAGAGCACAAATTCATACCAGATAGCATCATAAAAGGAAGGGGAAAAGGAAGACTGGTCCTACCAAAGGATTGCTTAAAAATGTGGACAAAGGCAGGAGAAGGAATTCAACTGTATCTTCCAGACACAGTGTGGAAGTGGAATTTCCCTTTGCACTGTCATAAACAATAAGGCCCAGGGCCCCTGTGTGCTGCAGATAACCCACCTTGTGCCCCCTGAGCTTTGCCAGGTGTCAGGAGAACCATTCCAGATGTTGGGTTTGGGGAGAGAGGAGGATGCAGAGGATGCAGAGAAATGGTGACTTTAGTGGGGACAAAGCCAGGTGGGCTCCTGTGAGTTTGTGGAGACTGACAGGAGGCTTTTTAAAGGAATGTATAATAGAAATGGGGGCTCTTTCTCCTCAAGTTTTGGCTGGTGAAGTTGGACAGGAGCAGAAGGATCTTGATGACAACTAGACTGGGACAATAGAACTGACCTCTTTGGGTTTTGAAAATGAAGATTTAAAACAATTTTGGTTTTGTTCTACCTCTGCCTGTGACAGTGCTCTGTACCCCCTCTCATTCAGACAGCAGTGTCAGGACACAAGAACACTCTTTGCTCTCTGCTGCTCTTTGGGAAGGTACATGTGCCATTTCTGCAGTGTGTCCCAGGTAACCTCTAAAATACCAGTCATTTTTCACTGTAAGTTCTGGGCCTTCATAGAAAATACTTGAAAACACTTTCAGCTGCTAATCTTTTCTAAGAGTTTTGCTGTCTGTCTGACACAAAAATACTTACTGGTGTCCCTGCACCTGCTTGCCTCTGGTTTACTGGTTGTAAATATTTACTGGCATAGTCTCAGGGTAGCAAAACTGAAGTGTAGACAGTGCAATGGATGGATTAGTTGTCCCTGTGCCCTTCTCCTGTCTTTGCCAACCCTGAAAATCACAGCTCTTGAACTGCTCCAGGCCCTGTGAACCTCCATGGGGTTTATTTAGCACCCAGAAGGGCTGGGCCCCAAATCTCACTGCCTGCCCAAGAGATGTGTGTAGCAGCATGTGTATTAAACAGACTCATGGCACAAACAACATCCACTTCAGAAGTATGAGAAAACTTAAAATATTCAGCAAAACCTTCCATTCAATATATGGCTAGTTCCATTCTTGTTGGCAAATCTGAAATTCATATGAAGGTGTGTGGAAATCAAATAGAAGGGCAAATTTGTATTCCTGCACTGAAGAATTGCAAACAGATTCTTCCAAATTTTGTATTAATTTTCCCATATTTCATGGTCAGGCTCACTGCAGTGACCCTGAGACGAGCTCAGGGTGCTAATGACACCTAGGTCGTGGGTTTGACCCCTGTATGGGCCATTCCCTTCCAATTCAGAATGTGATTCTGAGGGATTCTGGTTCAGTTTGGGAGGTGGGCAGCACATGCAATGAGGGTGTGTCAAGGGGCTCAGTGCAGGGGGCTCAGGGGCAGCTCAGGGTGGGCTCTGGGGGTGGGAGATGAGTGGAGCCCCAGGCAAGAGGCCTGTGCATAACAAAGGGCACAGGTACATGTGCCCCAGCCAGCTGAGGGCTCCAGACTCTGGTGTGCTTGGACTGGGAGGGGAGAACAGCCCAGGAATTGCTTTGTTTGGGAGGTGACAGCTTGGGCTGTTTCTGTGTTACTGCACTGGGCACAAATAGCTTTATGGAATGAGACATCTGAGGCTCTGCCATGGGAAAACTGGGGTGGAACTGGTGAGGAAACTGGTCTGACAGTGTGGGGGGGGTGTGGGGAGTCCAGCAGGACCTGTTGGCTCCTGGAGCCCCTGCTGTGAAGGGGTCCTGTCCCAGCAGTGCCAGTCTGGGGGTGGCAGTGTGGCTGCCAGAGTGGCTCCGGGGTGGTGGGCAGGCAAGTTTCCTTGACAGATGTACATTGATTTTGCCCATCCTTGTTCCCTGCATCAGTTGGTGGGATCCCTGGGTCTGCAGTGGGCTCTGTGCTTGGACAGGCTCTGGAAAAGGATGCCTGCAAGTTCCTTGGCAGCCAAAGTGGGGGCTCCTGGCCATGACCTGACAGGAGAGTGTTCTCTGCTCTGTGTGTCTGCAGTGCTGATCCACCTGCACAGGCCCTTGGGATGGAGTGGGGGCTGAACTGGGATCCATGGGGGGATCAACAAACTCTTATCACAGATCAAACAAGGATCCAGCTCTGGGCTTGCCAAGGTCTCTTCTCCAAGCTCAGACTCTGCTCAGCTCTTCACAAGCACGTGTGGGGAATTGTTCTAGTCATTGTGAGCTAGGCATCTCTGCCCTAGCAAACCTCCAGTTTACACAATAACCACTGTCTGCTGTTCCTGGATAGAATGGAAACCAGACACATCAGGGCTAGACTTGGAGGGGTTTTTGGTTTGTAAACTCACAAGGATAACAGGGGGAAAGACATTTATTTAAAAAAAAATTACACCAAAATAATTTCATGTCCAACAAATTTTCTCACAAAAACAAGGAACCTCTTATTTTGTTCTTGGCACTAACATTTGAAGCTCTGAATTAAACTTCTGGAACCTAAGCAAAACCCAGAAATACCATGAGATGCCTTATAGAAAGCTCAGGTGTTAGAATTAATCCTTTATCTCGACTCTGTGAACCTCTGTTCTTTTAGAAAATATAAAATATTGCCTGGCCTGATTTAAACCTGTAGGTGTGTAGACACATACCCTGATAAGAAAAAATAATTAAAAAAAAGTTTTTCATTTGAAATATTAATTGAAGTAATTGATTTACAGCTGTGCACTGAAGGCCTTTGTTCCACAAGTGCTGTAAATCAGAGCAGCTTCTAAACCATACCCCAGGATTTTTGCCTGTATCCTGTTTTCAGTGTAGTTTCCCTCAGCAGAGGCAGGATGTGAAGCAAACCTGGCATCAGACCTGTTAACTCTGCTCTGCCCCAGCTGCCTCCCACCTCCCACCCTGGAAGCTGCTGAGGGACAGGTATCCCTTTCATGGCACAATTTCAGCATTAGCATTAGTTTTAAAATGTTTGAAAAAGAGTTCTATGGTCCTATGCTAAAGCAAAGCTTTGGGAAATACTTCTGCTGTAGCAGCCTGAAAAACAAAGCCAGGTTTGTGGGCAAAGCAGGAATGATTTGTTAATGGAGTTGATATTTTGCTTTCAAATTAATTTGTTTTATTGTTTGTAATTTCACATTCTTCTCTATGGTATACTGTACTATTCTAAGGCTTTCATATGCTAAATTAATCCAGTGTCCTTTTCTCTTGTGGGTCACCCTTTATTTAAGGATAAAAAGTACCTCCTGGAGATACTGCAGATAAATTGCAAGTCAGCATTTCTGTGAACTGTTCTTACAAGGCACAAATTAACCTAAGATGAGAAGCTTTTGTAAATCACTGGAGCATCCTTGCTTTTGTCTAATATTTTATCCTACATGAACATCTGTAATACTGTGTGCTTTTACAAATGCTGATCTATTGATTTATAATCAGTGGAGGCAGGGACACATTGATTAACTATGCCTTTGTTAACTGCAGTAGCAGCCAACTTGGAAAGTCTTTGGTAGCTAAGAATGCAAGAGATTTTCTTGCAGAGATTCATCTTCCACATTTTTTTTCCTTGCATTTCTTTCCTACTTTTATCTTTATTACAGTGTGACAACCAGCACAGTGAGGTACTGTGCACACTGACACTATTACAGCATAGAGTTCTTACAGAAAAAAAACACAATCAGTTCATCTCTTATGCATAAATGCTTCATCTCTGCAGGCTGTACAGGGAGCTTGTTAGTTCAGGGACCTGTTACAATAGCTTTAGGATAAGATAAAAGCCTTTTCAACCAACTTTTTGTATCAAGCCACTGCTCATAAAATACCTCATCAGAAAAAGTAGGTCATTTTGGACCACTGAGATCAAGAAACCTCTGAAATAAGAATTGCTGGTCTTTTAGAACAGGGTCTGTAAAACCTGGCAGCCCAGGATTAGGGTGCTAAAGCACCTGGGCCACTTTAAACTTGAGTTTAGGAGACAAAATCACTGACCTGTTTATGTAAACTCCCCTCTAAGCCTTAAATAAATCTCTTGGCAGGAGCGATGTGCCAAAGCTGGTACATGGTGGCTGTCACCTCTTGGCACTGGGCACAGTAAAGCCATGGCACCTCAAAGACAGATACCAAGACAACCCCCAGTTTAATCACAGGATCACAGAATGTGCTGAGTTGGAAGGGACCCCCAAGGATCATCCAGTCCAGCTCCTGGCCCTGCACAGGCCCATCCCCAGAGTCACCCCCTGTGCCCCAGAGGATCATCCAAACCCTCCTGGAGCTCTGGCAGCCTTGGGGCTGTGCCCACTGCCCTGGGGAGCCTGGGCAGTGCCCAAACAGCCACCTGATAATAAAACCTGTTACAGCAAATCATAACCCAACACACACCTGCTCCCTCCAAACAGTTCTGGACCTGTAACTGTCCACACCACAAGGGAAATCCTTTCCTAAAGGGTTTACAGGTGCAATTTGCAGGATCATTTCTGTCCCTTTTCCATTATGAATGCGCATCAACAACATAATCTAAATGTTCCTCCAAAAAATCATGAAATGTCTCTTCTTTTAAACAACCTGGGAGTATTGTATTATAGCCCAAGTTAGCCAGAGATTTTCCTCTTACAGTGTCAGTTGTAAACAGCTCTACTGTTGTCTGCACTTGGTGTGAGTGCCCTTGATGTGAGGCCCAAAGGGATCTGTGGTTGTATATAAAATTCAGAGCCTGTTTGCTGGTATTTCTTAAACTATTTTACACACTAGAAAATAATTTTGGTGGAGGTAAAAAACCTTTGCAATGAACTTCACAGCTGAAGGACAGCAAATAACATTCATCTCTTACCTGAGTCAGAGCTGGCGAAGCTTCGGTTTGTCCCCAGATCAGGCAAACTCGAATCAACAGTATCCCAAAATGTTAAGCAGTACACAAAAAATGAAGATCAAATAGCAAAATCCACTTCTCTTTTCGTTAAGCAATACTGGGAGTGTTCAGCTCTCCAGTCTCCAAGGTTTTCCAGCTGGGAGTCAGCCTTTTCCCACCCTGCATCCCGGCATCCTGTTATTGTTCCAAGTTTTAGCAATACAGTGAGAAAAGGGAGTGGAGGAAAAGGAAACAAGATAAACTTAGCCTTATTATTGCTATATCTACTTATTTGTGAGTGACTCTAATGAGGGAGCTGAATAAAAGGAAACTGGCTCTGAGAGAAAGACCAAAGTTGGTGTGTTATTTAGTATTGTTTCAGAAAGAGCTTTAGGAGTTGCAAATCTGAATGGTACTTTCAGGGTCTGATATTTGATCAGCACAAATTATGTCTGTTTTGCACAAACAGGATTTTCAAAGAAGTTTGGAGGATTTTTATACCTGGAAGCCAAAAAGGTAGAGCCCTCATACGAATGAGACTGAGTTCCTCTAAAGCCCTATCAGCCCTGAACGTAAAAATGAAATTTAACAGGATTTTTCACATGTAAAGTGAAAACCCTGGAAACAAGACAGTGTAGGTGGGCCTTCTAGAAGGAGAAAATATTTGTAACATCTTGATTATGGTGAGTTTTAAGCCTGGAGAGCACTCAGAGCAGACAGAAGGGAAAGCTGCAGCGTTTGGGTTACATTTCTGAGGGTGACCGTGGGGCAGTGGCACTGGGGGAATTTCACTAAAATACAGGTGTGGGGGTCTCCTGATGGACCAGTGGGCTTTTCTCCAGCCTGTGCTGAGTGCCCAGACCCTTCTGTGGGACTGTGATGGATTCTTCAGAGCCCCCTGCCTGTTCCTGATCCCTGTCTGCCCGTTGAACTGAACACAAAGGTGTAGCTCTGGCATTGTGCAGTACAAATGGAGGAGGAATTTTTTTACTAAATAATGCAGAAGAAAACTGAGAAGTGTGGGACTTAACTCAAAACTTACTTTTTTGAACGACTTACAGTAAATGTAGGCAAATGTTCAATGTATCTTAAGTGGGATTTAATAATTTTAATTATTAAATTAAATTAAATTTTTAATAATGTTCCACAGTTATATATTCTCTTGCTCCTATTTGTCATCACAGTCCAACACAGGTTCTGGCATTGATTTCCCTTGGCTTGCCAGAAGGCTGAGGTTGGTCAGATTTTTTCACATTTCTAGGATGTACAGCAGCAAAAGTGAATGGCTTTAAAAAAAAAGTTACATTAATTATTAAAAAAAAAAATTAAGCAAATAATGAGATGACATTTTTCAAAGTCTTATGCAAGGAGCCCAAGCAGAGTCCAGTTTCCTCACACAAAAACCAGCCGTTGCTGTGTCACTGCTGAGCGAGGGGCAGGGAGGATGCTGATAGGAGTTTTCCAGGGAAGCTCAGCTATCTGATCAGGATGCAGCTCCCTGATAATCTGGTGCCTGCAGCAGACAGCAGGCCCAGAGATGATTTACCCTTGCAAATGTATTCACAACCGTCCCAAAGCCTTTGATGTCCCTGTCTGTGGGCCTGGGAGCTGCTCAGCTGCTCTAAACAAAGGGCAAGGGAAGGGAGCTCATCATCTCCACTGCTCAGAAAGGAAAGAAGGAAACCCCAGTGTTTCACAGAATTGTATTTCACAGAATATTCTGACTGGAAAGGACCCACAAGGATTAGTCCAGCTCCTAAGGGAATGGCCTGTAGGGTGTTGGACCCACAACCTGGTGCCATTAGCACCCTGCTCTAATCACTGAGCTCATCTCATAGGCCAAGGTTATCCAGGTCTGTTTTATACCTGCTACATGAGCTCTGTATTACCTGATTTGTTTAATCTCTACTGAAAAGTTCAAGGAAACAAATGAGAAAGTTTCTAAAGGCCTTTTCACATGCTCTTTTTCAGACCTCAGTAGAATAACTGAAAACCATTTATGAGCTTTGAGGAAGACACTTCCACTGAAATTTTAGAAACCTGATTTATGATCTAGACCCTTCCCCAGTATGCTTTAGAGATTACATCTCTGCTGAACTGATTCTTTAAGTCCTCTTTCTGACTGTGAGCAAATGTCCACTGAGATTTTATGGAATGAAGAATCCATCCTTGCAGCCCATTCCAACAGGCAGCAAAGCTCCTGATGGCTCAGAGCACCCCGTGTCCTTTGGCATTTGCCCTGCTGTCCCTCCTAGGCAGTGAATGTCACCACATTTCAGAGCTGCTGACTGAAAATGTTGGCAAGCAGGTTTGCTTGTAGGGCTGAGACTTCCAGATTTATTTCTCTTTATCATTAGGGCCAAAGCAATAGACTTTGGAAAAACTCCTTGATGACTGGTGCCTTTTGCAAGCATGGGGGTAGTGTTTTAAACAACATATTATTAATTCACACCAAGGTCTGCTAATGGGAAAAATCCTGTGCATGATCAGACAATATTGGCAGGTACACTTACTGTTTAGGTGCCTCATTTTGTGTATGAACTCTTGACTTGTGAAAGTGAATAGGAACAATAACATCTAACAACTTTCCACTGTCTTTGTGACTCCTAGATGGAGATGGTGGCACAAATAAAAGGAGTGATAGTTATCTCCTTGGAATTTCACAGTATTTTCCTCCTGCTCTCTTTCCCAAATGCAACCAGGCCTTTTTCATTGGTCAGTTCAGTGCTACTGTATGAGCTTTCCATGTTATATCCAGCTGCCCCTACTGGATCATTTGCTTCTTTCCATGAGCTTTTCCCACAGATGTTGATTAGCTGCTGTTTTGGGACTTTGTGGCACATGGCTTAGCTCTGTCTGGTTCAGAGCAGCATCTCTTTCTATGAAACTTTATGATGTTAGCCTGTGCTACTTAAATGCAGGTGTCTGAGCAATCTGCCAGACTACTTATGCTAGTAAACTTTAAAACAGTCTTCCCTTTTTGAATAAGGGGGTAAAACTCAACTCTGCTTTGAAGGTGCTTGTGCATAGTTTAAATTTGACTTTTCTGGGAATCTAAAGTAATAACTGTCATCTTGCTCCTGCTGAGGGGAATAATGTGTTATATTGGGCAGAAACAGAGCCCTCATGCACTGTGCTGTCTGTGGAACCTGCCTGCTCTCCCTTGCACAGACACCTGTGAGTGGGTCAGTGCAAGTTAATAGGATTGGTACCTGCACGGAATAAATGTGACATCAAAACTTGCATCTTCCTTCAGAATTATATTTTGTCTGCTCCTGAGGAGGCTGGTCAGGTGAGCTGAAGCTCCAGTTCCTCCCTTGCAGCCAGGCAGGCTGACTGCAGTGGTGACAGCTCTTGGTTACAGCTGGTTTCAGGTTTTCACTGTAGTGCTTGTTCTCTGCCCCCTCTGATCAGGGCCTGTGGAGGTCTCCTCAAAGAATTCATGGAAACCACAGCTGCAGGAACACATTCATTGCTTCTCTAACCACCACAAATCCCAGCGAAGTTGGTAAAGCAGCCCATGGCGATTTCTCTTTTTGCAAGTAATTCCATTTCTGGTGAAATTCCACATGATAAATAAGCCCTTCTTAATAAGCACAGTCATTGAAACCAAAGACAGCTATTGACACAGCTGCAACTAAGGATTTTGATTCTCAAAAGCAATGTCCTACTATCTGACTCTCACTGGGGAAGGGCTTTACCCTTGGCAATAGAGCCCAGGAATGCTTTTGTAACAGTTTATAAAGGTTAGACCTAGCAGTCTGTCTTGTTAAACTCAGACCATTACAGACACTGTGCAAGTGAAGGTCTGCCAAGGTTTGAAATTCAGTCACAGCAGTAACCCTGTGTCAGTATTTTTCTGACCAGTCAGGAATTATAGGAGAGCATAAGCTTTCCTTCAGTTATGAAAATAAACCCCAAATGCTCATTTTGAACAGCTCAGACAATCGTGGTAAAATCCCTCCCATTTGAAATGTGCAACTGCATCTGACTGTTGTCTGAAGGCTCTCTGGAAGAAATATTACTTAAAGTTTAAAAAATAACAATTACTGCTCCATGTGGAAAGCATAATCTCTGCAGCAGGTTGTGTTGTTATTTCTGGGCCTTTTAATCAGGGCAGTGCAGTGCTCTTAGTCATTTCCACCTGGTAACTGGTTTCCTTTTTGTCACAGCTTGAGGTGTGTATCCTGGAGGGAATCTGACTCAGCTTCCTTTTGTCAGGTTTGTTAAACAAAAGAATGTAGCTCTGACTACTTTTTTTTTTTTTTTTTTTTTTAGTAGAAGTTGTACTTAAAAAACTGCTGAGGAATTTTAGTTAAAGCTGGTGGAACTGGATGTTTGCTGGGGATATGCAATAGCATTTTCTGGGATGTTTCCAGAGCACTGTTATGGCTGTACCATACGCATTTCATTAAATTAGATCTCTTGTGGAAGGGCCAACTCTGTGCTCCTTAATCAGGTAAATCTCTCATCAAGTATGAGACCTCTGGCTGCATAAAGACTAACGACTGCAGGGTTTTTTTCTAAAATGTTCAGCAGGGAATGATCCCAAATGATCTTGTTTCCTTGTTTGGAAATGACAGGAAAAAACAGATGGCAGAAAATGCACCCGCTTTGTACAAAAGCTCAGTGACACTCTGAGCAGGAGCTGTAAAGTGGAACTGCGTCACCAGTGAGCTGAAAGGAAGGAATCATGAATCCCTTTGATTTGTGCAGTGAAGACACACAATCCACAGGAATTTGCAACAAGCAAGCCTGCAGGCTAACTCAGGCACCCTGACCTTCATCTGTGATTTCAGTTTGAAGAGCAGGAAAAATTTCCACAAAGGTTTCTGACAAACAATCTTGATTTCAGTGAAATCTTTTTCACACAAAGAACATATCTGCTTTAATTGGCATGTCTCTTAAAATAGAACCCCAAACCAACACAATCTCTTCTCCCACTGAAACAAAAATGATGAAAATCATCACCTTTCATTCAGTAACTCTGCTGGTTGTTTGTCGAAGCAGCCCAGCTTCCACCTCTGACTGGTAGTGTAAATAGGAAGGTCATGTTTTGGTGTAGAAGAGATGAAATGAGAGGGATAATATCCATCTTAATTTTTGGTAAAGTCTGCAGTGCAAACACTCTTTATGACTGTGGGTTAATTCAGAAAATAACCAGAAGCAGAGTATGCAGCAGGCAGTGGAGAGGTGATGCTCTGGGGCTGCTGAGGCAGGAGGGACTGTGGAGATTTCCCTCTGTGTGAGCCCTGCCTGTGCTCCCCAAACCCTTTCCTTCCTACACTATTTACATAGCTGTGTGCCCATCCCGATCCTGGCTTTCATATGGCTTTCTCCCCATTTTCCCCTCAGCCTACAAGCTCCTGACTCCAGTGGTGGGATGACCAAGGGCAGTGGATCTCGGTCCCTGCACTCAGCAGCACTGGCTGCTTGACTTCATCAGCAGTTAAATGTCTGCCAGGAAGCTCTGAAACAGAAGATGATTTTCAAAAAGGTCAAAATAATGTTGATTTTTCTTTCAAAAAAAGCTGAAATCTAATTTTTTATGCATCTTACTGTTCTGTGAGAGCTTCAGGGGAGATGAAAAGTCAGATTATTGCTTGAACTGCAACCTATATACCAAATAACCATTCTAGACACAGGAGAGCCATCATCCCAAAAGCTGCAGCACACAGATACCTCTGCTGTACTGGGATTCGTGTGGCCAGTCAAGTACAGAGGGAGTTTTATCTCAAGAGTAAGATTTTACAGTGTTGGGGTGAAAAGAGCAGGGTGCTACAAAGAGCAGGTCACTTTGGGTTGCTCTCAGGGCTGTGCTGGGGTGTTGTTCATCTCAGGGTCTTTCCCCACCCACCACATCCACTCATAAACTGGCGAGAGAAGGGACGTGTCTCACTCGTGCTTTGTTCCCTGGCAGAGTCTGCAAATAAACGTTTAAGTTCCTGAAGGGAAGCTGCACTGGGTGTTTACAGGACATGAGATGACCCATATCTCAAATGCTTTCCTTGATGCCCCTTGAAGTGTCTGGATTTTCCTTTCATCTGTTCCACTGAGCTGCCAGTGCTCCAGTGGTTTAATCTCCGTGTGTGAAGTCATGCCAGTGACGTGAGTGTCCCACAAAACCAGTCACCCCTCCCTTCTCCTGGCTTTACCATAGAGGGTAAAACACACAGACACACATGCGGACACACACACAGACACGTGGAAACACACACACAGACACACAGACACACATGGAAACACACACACACAGACACATAGATACACACACAGACACACACAGACACACACAGACACACACAGACACATGGAAACACACACACAGAGACACATAGATACACACACATACACAGACACACACAGACACACCCACACACACAGATACACACACACAGACACACAGACACACAGACACAGACACACAGACACAGACACACAGACATATAGATACACAGACACACAGACACAGATAGACACACAGGGACACACACAAACACACAGACACACACACACAGACACAGACATGGGCACACACACAAACACACACACACATACACAGACACACACACACAGACACAGACATGGACACACACACAAACACACAAACACATACACACACACACACACACAGACATGGACACGCACACACAGATATGCTCACATGGACATACACACAAACACAGACACAGACACACATGGGCACAAACACAAACACACACACACAGACACACAGACACAGACACAAATGCACACACGTGGATACACACAGGTAGACACAGCACACACACAGATACACAAACACACAAACACACAGACATACACAGACAAAACCCCATACACAGACACACAGACACAGATACACACACAGACACACATACACACACAAATGCACCAACACACACACAAACACACACATACTCCACCCCAAACACACACAAATACTCTCACATACAAACGCACACAAATACAACATGCACAGCACACACACATGAACACAGGCACACATGATCATGCACATGAACACAGACACACACACATGAACATACACACACATGAACACAGACACACACAAACACACACATGAACACAGACACACACAAACACACACGTGCTGTCTCCTGCTGCACAGCTGTGCTTCTGCTTGGAGCAGACAGTGTCACCCCAGCTGGGTGGCACATTGCATTTAGGGCCGGCCAGAGCTCCCTGGAATATGGTTCCATGGTGGGGAGAGACTGGGACACCCTGCCATCCATGTGAGAGGCTGGGACACCCTGCCATCCATATGAGAGGCTGGGACACCCTACCATCCATGTGAGAGACTGGGACACCCTGCCATCCATGTGAGAGAGGCTGGGACACCCTGCCATCCGTGTGTGAGTGCTGTGATGGGCTGGGGGAGTGCCAGACGTGGGGTCCAGGCTGTGCAACACCACAGACGGGCTGTGAGACTCCACAGTTCCCACCCCATGTGTCAGATGGACCCCACTGCCAACTCACTGCCACCCTTCTCCCAGGGGCACGGCACTCCAGGCTGGTTTGTGTTGTCAGAATGCACATGGGAGAAGGGAAGGAGATGCCTGTGCCTTCTCTACAAGTTCTGGTGGACGTGTGGCTGGGCTGAGCCTGCCTGGGCTGAGCCTGCCTGAGCTGAGCCTGCCTGAGCTGAGCCTGCTGGGCTGGGCTGCTGAGCCGCCTGAGCTGAGCCTGCCTGGGCTGAGCCTGCCTGGGCTGAGCCTGCCTGAGCTGAGCCTGCCTGGGCTGAGCCTGCCTGAGTGCTTGCCAAGAGCAGGGTAGAGGGAGCTGCTCTCAAAGAATTCTTGCTGAGGGGCTGAAGTGTGAAAGCCAGAGCACTAATGCCTCGTAAATTGGTTCAGTGACTTTTACTCATTTCTCTCCAGTCCCTTTATTGCACCCCCAGACCCGGGCTGCCTCACTGCTGGGGTTGCTGCCAAGTGCTGTGCAAATGCAGATGGTTTGAGTGCATCCCTGCCATCCCCATGTATTGCTCCCGTGCTGCAGTGGGCATTGTGCCTCTTAGCCAATGAGTGCATGTGTAAGAACTCCTAATGGCTTGGAAATCAGTCAGTATGGATTTTTTCCCCCCAACTTGTTGAAACTCAGACATCTGTGTGGAGGCTACAGCAGCCAGTGTTTGCCTTTACTCAAACACTGGAGGCTGTTCTCTGCTGTGCTGTCTCCTCTGCAGTGAAGCTGCTCTGATTAGCACTAGTTTGAATTAAGCCATTGCAGTGGAATGTGGAATATAAGTCTCAGTCTTTCCCTAGAACTGATAAAATAGAATTTAATTCTTAATGGAATAAATATGTTTATAATTGCACAGCTTCTTAGCTCTCAAGCACGGGGATGGTGCAGATCAGATGGGAATCTGAAGATTTGGGTTTGGATATTCCCATTTGTAATTCTGGCATAAAGAAATACCCTGCAAATAATCAGGGAAACTAGTCACAGAGGCTGAAGGGCTTGGTCTACAAAGTACCATATTTCACTGACTGATCTTTGCAATGCAGTGGAAAAATAATTTTAATCTTGTGGTTACCTGTGAATTGGTCACTTTGACAGTGCTGAGGTGTGGGGCTGGTCTCCCACACTAACACTTCTGAGCTGTGAGGATCTCAGTGCAGCTCTGCTAACTGAGGGAGTACTGCTCGATGAAAAATGGGTAATGAATAATGAAGAAACTCGGGCTTTAGGAATTCATAATTCACGCTGGACAGATTTCTTTCGCTGATATTTCCTCATGAACGTACAAATTGTTATGCTGTGCCCATCCCTGTGCACTTTAACAGAGATTAAAAAGAGTAAGAGTTGCTCCCTAACATTCAAACAGAATCTCAAAGGAGAGAATATGTATATTTAAAAGCACAATGGGAAATTTAAGACAGTTAAATCTTTGCTTTGACTTTTCAGGATTTACATTAATTTTGGAAACTCAGAGAAATAGAAAAATGATTGATCTTGCTAGTTAGCAAGGGTTGTGCACGAACACTTCTATTAGGATCTGTCTTCCTGAGTGCTCCTGAAAAAGTGTGCTGCAAAATTAATTTATTCTCTAAAGATATATTTACAATAAACAAGAAGAAAGATAAATGTTCATTAATTACTTCAAGTAGACTTGCAACCATTTTGGCTTGTCACCAGTTTAATGCAGCAGAAAATTATGCTGATTTAACTTTAAAAATCTGTTTTGGAGAGAAAGCATAATTTTACAACACTGGATTTGCCTTTTTTTCACACTGAGTGCAGTATTTTTAAGTGGGCTTTGAGTATCTATGAAATAAAATGGCTGGTAATTGATATTATTTGTGTTGCAGAGTAACTCTCAGCCTCCTCTGAAATCTGCCTCAGGTTAAACCAGAGCAACAGAACCTGAATCAGGCCATTTTTTGGTGGATGGAGTAGTTCAGCCAGAGCAGGTCTGACCCAACCCTTGACCCTTCCCTCCCCTCAAACCCAAGTTCTGTGGCTGTTCCTGTGCTGTAAAGCACCACAGAAACCTCTGTGAACGTGAGGACCTGGCCTGCCTGGGTCTTGGTCTGAAACAGCCACATGTCAGGGGGTTTGTTCCTCAAAGCTGTGTGGGGTAAAATGGACCATTTCAGTTGGAAGGGACCTGCAATGATCATCTGTATTTGGCTTCTGAAAGGCTGGGCTCAGATCTCATTAGAAGAACTTTCTTAAGACACTTCCAGTGTTTCCTGTTGCACTGAGATGACAAAGGAGCTGGCTTTTGTGAAGAATTTTGTTGTTTCCTTCCCTGACCTTGGCCGGCAGCTGCAGGTGTGAGGGAGCACAATGAGAAATCCTTCTACGTGCTGCCCTTCCACCGCCAGAGAGGTTGGTTTGAGGGAGCTGGGGTGAAACATGAGCCATTTCTAATCATCACCTTCCCGGGCAGGGGCAGAGGAGGGGCAGGGACTGAGCTCTGCTCTGGGGGGACCAGGGACAGCAGCCAGGGAATGGCTGGAGCTGTGTCAGGGCAGGCTCAGGGTGGATCTCAGCCAAAGGTTCTTCCCCCAGAGGCTGGTTGGGCACTGCCCAGGCTCCCCAGGGCAGTGGGCACAGCCCCAAGGCTGCCAGAGCTCCAGGAGGGTTTGGATGATCCTCTGGGGCACAGGGGGTGACTCTGGGGCTGGGCCTGTGCAGGGCTGAGGGTTGGACTCGATGCTCCTTGTGGGTCCCTTCCAACACAGCACATTCTGTGACCCTTGTGTGATCCCTGTGGATCCCTGTGGATCCCTAGCACACTAGGGCTGCACGTAGCAAACGAGTGCAGAAGTGTTCTGAAGTGTGAGCATTAAATACGAGCACATTTTAAAAATGAGGCTGTTGGAAAGGCAAAGGCACCTACCCAATGGCAGTGACTGCAGTGAGTCAACAGCCTGGAATGTGCTGTTGGCTGGGGGAGATGCTCCTTGGTGGTGTCCAACTGGGTGGGGGGAGAAAATGCACATGGTGTGGCTCTTCAGAGTGTTTCAGTCAAGTGGAGTGAGCCCTGACTGTGTGGGATGTCCCTGTGCTGGAAGATGCCTCGCCCAGCCCAACAGGGGACAGCTTGCCTCGTGTTAAAATAGAAGAGCACATTGTGTGTATTTGTTTCACACAAGCACTTTCTGATTGTCATGGCAAAGAGTTTCCATCCCATCTTACCTGGAGGAAAAAAAAAATATATTGCTATAATTACAAAAAAGAGATTTATTTTCACAGTCTTGAGACTAAAATGCTGGGTACCCTAGTGGCTGCATCTATGGGCAGGCTGAGATATTTAATATATTATAGTAAAGCTTGTAACAAAGTGAGGTTTTTTATGATAAATCACTTTACACTATTGGAGAAGACTTGATCTCTGATAATTACACAAGTGTGATTATAAAGAGCTTCTACCAAGGCTGTAAAGAACAGTTGTCCAAAAACTTACATTTTAAAACAACTTATTACAATTATAATAATAGTTGAAAGAGTGAATTTACTTCTTTAGCAGTGCTTGATCAGTTCAGGTGTCTTGGGTTATATGGGAAAAAATGCTGTGCTTTATTTTAATTTGGCAGCCTGGAAGTAGAGAGGAAGTAAAGAGCAATTGCAGGCATAGGTTGGACTATTCAGCAAGGGCTTAATGCCTCACAATCAGGGAAATGAGAAATTCCAGGTTTTGTTTTGGCTTTCCAGAGCAAGAGACCAACTAGAATATGATAAAATGAACCTGCTGTGTCTCCTTTGTTCATAAAGATGCACAAGTAGGGTTTGCTGCATAACCAGAAGAATTTAGTGGCAGAATAATTTTTGCTTCCTTCTACTTATTGCTGGAGGGTCAGAGACTGTCTTTCTTCTGTAGGAGACGTTGTGCCTGTCAGGCAGAGCAGCACAGTTGCACTGGAAAGGTGTCATGCTGGTTTGAAGGGAATTGCTGGGGCCAAACAGGTGGTGATGGTTGGATGATTGCACATATTCCTGTCACAAAGTAGAGAATTTGTTTTTTGTGTTGCACTTGAGGGGTTCCCTTCTCACCCCCTCCTTTTTCAGCCAGCACATGGCATTTCCTTTGTTTTCCCTGCCAGTCCACACACACTCAACGTCCTTCTCCTGCTCCTTCCTGCAGCTCCTCTGCTTTTCCTCTTGCCCTGGTTCCCTCTGCAGTGCCTCCAGCTCGTTCTGTGCTGCAGAGCTGTGCCCTCAAACCCGTGCAGAGCAGAAGGGAGCAGTTGCCCCCGTGGGACCAGGGAATCTTGAGTGATTGAATCCAGCTTTCCTGCTTTTCTGCTTTTTCCCAGCAACAATAGATAGTGCCAAAAATACTCTCTGGGATAAAGGGATTGTGCCATTAGCCACCCTGCCACAGTGTGATGTAGAAGCTTGTCCTGGGGCTCTGTGTTTCAGGGCTAAAACACCTTTTCCAGCTTCACTGGTGCCTCATCTACAAAACACATGCAGTGCCACAAACGCAGGTGAGACCTGCTGGGTCCATTGCTGATGAAGGTTATGAGGATGTCCAGGGTGGAATAGGGCCCTGTTGTGCTGGACATTGTGCAAACGACTAATTGGTTTGAAATCTTCAGTTCTTGGCCTACAGAGCTCTCTTTTCTCCACTCCTGCAAGGGGTTGCAGGCATTAGGGTAACATTTTTATCTGTTTACCCAGCTGTAGCTTAATTAAGCTTTAAAAGTGACTTTATGTTAAATTCTGTGACTGAACATCACTGAAATGGTTGTTAAGCACTGGAAAGGAAGAATTGGAACTTTAGCCTGGAGAAGAGGATGCTCAGGGAAGACCTTCTCACTCTCTACAACTACCTGAAAGGAGGTTTTAGCAAGGTGGGGGTTGGGCTCTGCTCCCAGGGAACAAGGGACAGGACAAGAGGAAACGGCCTCAAACTGCAGCATTCAACATTCAGGTTGAATGTCAGGAGGAATTTCTTGCTGGAAAGGGTGGTGAGGCCTTGGCAGGGGGTGCCCAGGGAGGTTTGGAGTCCCCATCCCTGGAGGTGTCCCAGGAAGGCCTGGCCGTGGCACTGAGTGCTCTGGGTTGGGGGACAAGGTGGGGATGGGGCACAGGGGGGATCCATGGGCTGGGAGGGCTTTTCCAACCTCAGTGACTCTGGGATTCTGCACAGACTGCTCAGGGCAGTGGTGGAGTCCCTGTCCCCGGAGCGATTAAAAACCAAGTGAATGTGGCACTTGTGGACATGGATCAGTGGTTGCCTTGGCAGTGCTGGGGGATGGTTGGACTTGATGATCTTAGAGACCTTTTCCAAACTAAACAATCTATGATTCTATGAAACAAATTTGCCTGTGAATAGCTCAAATATTATTTCCTATTAATTTTCTTATCGATTTCCTAGTTTTTGTTTATCACATCTCTTTAAGGATGGCTTAGATCTTTTCATTCTGGATTCTGATCTATGACCCACAATGTTATGATAATACAACCATGGTGGGAAGAATTGGCCCATTTCCTTTTCTAGTACTGCTGGAATAAGTAAGGTAATCTGAATTTCTGCTTTACTACTGGAGGATGATGCAGCTTGGAAGTGTATCTTTTGAAAGTAGTAAGAACTACAATGGTGATTTTAAAGGCTTTATAACTGTTTAAAATCAAATGATACCTTCATTTTCTGGAAAGCAGAAGCTGACTTCTGGTTTTAATTGGATTGGTAGCATTTTGTTTTGTGCACCATGTAGTGTGAGCTGCTCTGGGTTCTATAAATGACACAAACACTCACAAAGCACTTCATCAGCAGGAAAAGCCCAAGCTGAGGATGCTGCTGAGGTGTGTTAAGTGCTGGACTCTGTCAGGTGCTGCTTTGTTCTCTGGTTTAAGGGCTGTCGTAGGGACGTGTCCTCTCTGGCACTGTCTGTCCATCCAAGGCAGGGTGACACTGGGCTGCCATTGCAGGAGGTGCTGTGGAGCTCAATTACCCCAGGCTTGGATTTCCCATGACATTTGCTGCATGTTCTTACCTACTGAATGACTTGTGTCCCCTCTCCTTGGTCATGAGAGGAGATTTTCATTGAAGAGAAAATAACCAACTGATTTCTCAGCTTTTTGAAGGCATTCAGTAAAAATCACATATCGTGGTGAAGGGGAAGATTCAATCTGGGTGCCAGTAAATGCTCTCAAATACTCTTTGAATAGAATAATGGGTGAGAATGGGAAGTTTTTTCTTTCTGAATGCAGTAGTTCTGGTTTGTTTTGACCCATCTATGCTCCTGTGGAAAGGATTTCCGTTGTATAACAAAGCTGGGGACAGGAAGCACATTGTGTTTGGGCTTTTGCTGAAACAAGCTATAGACTGTTGTAAAATGGTAAACCTGTACCTTTAAAGTGAGCTTTTCTCTGTTGGGAATGTTTTGGTTTTTTTCCACACTTCAGAAACTGGCTACTGGGGAAACAAAGCAAAATGTAAGGAAAAGGAAAAATTATTTTTCTGTGTTTCTGTAGTATTTTAATACTAATAAATTTTAGAAGTAGGAGATCTTGGAGGAGATCCAAGATACCTTTTGCCATGTATATCAGTTCCTCCAACAGATAAGGTTTGTGTCTCACCTTGCCTACACCTGAAACCCCCTCAGGAAGAGCTATTGTACCCCAAGATATGGTAATCCCCTCGTGTGCTGGTGTGATTCAGCAGGCAGACACCTGCTCAGTTCATGTCTCTTCTAAGGCTGTGACATTTTTTTCTCTGTATTTAATGACAGCTTAAAAGAAAATCATTACCATTGGGCCATTAAAATCAGTGATAGCACTAGTAGATTAAATAACAGATCATGTAGATTAGTGATACGTGAAAACTAACAGCAGCAGAAATATTTTGTCTCTAGGGTTTAATTTTTTTCTATGCCAATAGTTCAATGATGCTTTTAGGTCTGAATTCAAAATGTGTTCTGTGATCTTGTATAAGCAACCTGAGTTCTAAACAGTCAGTTTGCACCAGTGACTAAGCCTAGAGATGAAAACTCCATGTCCTGGATTTTGTGCCCAGTCCCAATAGGCAAATCTTCAATGACCAAGGACTTTCTAACAGGAACGTGTATCTGTACTGTGCAAAGGCAAACCCTGTTATTAATTCCTTCTGAAATTTTCTTAGTAATCTGATGAGTAGATTTTTGTTTGATGTGTGTTAATTACATCCTAATTACTCTTGGTTGTAACATGAGAAGTAAATGGTGAGACATATCTTACAATGACATATGACTTCAGGAGCAGAGAAAGCTGAATTTTCTAACAGAACTTCTTTGGCAGTTATATGGGAGGGTTAAGAGGATAAGGGTAGGTACCATGAGGCAGAGATATATATGGAGAAAAGTAACTGTCCATTAAAAATTATTTGAAAAATACTTGTCATAAGTCCTGTCTATGATGTTGGGTTCATTATATAGACAATACTAATCCAGGCTGGCTATTGAGCAGTTTTCTTTTTGGGTCCCTTCCCTCAGCAGACTTCAAAGATGAGAGAAAATGTTGAATTTTTTTAGTTATATTCCAGGTTAATATCAATAAACCTTAATACAGCATAATACCTGAAACATCAATTGAGGTTACAGAGTTTTTGAGAGGGAGGTGCAGTGAGCTGCTTGGTACAAGGTCTCGGTAGGAGAGGTTTTTGTGCACTTCTCTGGACTCTTCCTCAGCACTACCCCAGGTCTGTTTTCACCACAATTTTATCTTTCCTGCATGCTGTTTTGTGCTGACCAGCTCTCATTCCAGTGCTTAAAAAATGCACCCCACCTAGTGTGATGAATGAATTGGCTTTAAAGAACAAGAGGAAAAACACACTGAATCCATCACCAGGCAAAATCTCCTGGGAAGAAGGAGTTCAGGAAGGATGCAAGAATGTGACCTGAAAGCCAAAGTAATCTTAAACACACTTTTTTAACCTTGATAGGATAACATTTAAGGTTACTTAGTGGATGGTTATCTGTAGCCAGAGGCTACTGAATTTTGGAGCAGAGCACAGTGCCACTGAGGGAGGTGGGTACTAAAGATCAAAACAAGGGCTTCAGCTTCTGTTGAGAAAGCTTTTCACAGAGCACACCAAGCACACAGCCCAGAGCAGCTAACTGTAAACCCATGTGTTTTCTGTATAACCTTTAGAGTCTTTCTAATCTGAATGATCAAATAGCCTGGGATGCTTGTAAGGGACATGGAGCTTTTAACTTGTTCCCTCATATGGCTGGAGAACAATGTTCAGTGCCCAAGAAAAGTGGGGTTTCCAGTACATGGGCCATGTAGCATCTGCTAAACCTGGATTAGTGGCCTTTTCAATTAATTAAGGGACAACAGGGCATGGTGGAACTGGAGCAGTTGCCTTTCTATAAAAAGAAGGCTACTTGGGCAGTTGCAGTTTTCCTTGGTGAGCGAAGAGAGCTTGGGGTTGACATTGCTGAAATATTTAGCTCAGTTGCAGTTCAAGCATTAGACTGTGGGAAAAAAATTGCATCTTGGTCCAACATTAGGCTCACTTAATATGAAAAGAAGAAAGCACTGTTTCAGTAAGTGTAGTCAGAGTGATATTTAAAAGAAAATTAAAATAGTCTCCAGATAGGTGGAGAAGGCCTGAAATGCATCACTGAAGATCCAGCAAAGGCAACATTTTCTCCCTTTCTACAGAGATGTACTTACAGCTGCTGGGGCTTGTGTGGAGACTGCAGTCAGTCCTCAGCTGTGTCCACTCTGGGCATTCAGCCTCAGGCTGTCACCTGATACAGCCCTGGGCTGCTCTGCTCCCACCTCCCCTCTCTGATCTCTCATCCCTCCAGGGCACTGTCTGAGTTGGTTCTGGCTGAGGTGCATTCACCTCTGCAGGTGAATCTGAGAAGGAATTCCTGTCTGATGCTGAAAGAGTTGTCTGTCTTTAGGCCCTCTAAGGGTGACACAGCCAGCAGGTTGCTCAGATGTGGCACAGAATTCACATCAGGAGGTATTCCAGTCAAACATGGAAAATGGTGTCATGTTTTACACTTGCTAGAGCCACAGTCTGACATTAGACTGACTCTGGGCAGCCTCATAATAGTCCCATCCAGTTGAGGCTGTTCAGGAATTTCAAAAAATAATTTTCCATGTGAGAAATTATATGAATTGGTCCCACAATGCTGTTTGCTGGTGTTACTCATAAAGCTTTAATGGTCTGGATTGGTAACTGCTAAATCATTATAGCTCTGTCATCTTTACTGATAGATTTACTATTAATGTGAGAGCTAAGTGACACATTAAATATTATAGTCATTATTTCATCTTCTTTTAAAATATAGTCTGGCTTATTAAGTGTAATTTTATTTCAGCTAGACTTGTGTAACATATTATGCCAATATAAATGGCTCTACTGCAGGTGAAACAGAACTCTGAGTGAGGTCAGGATGTATAAAGTTTAGCTAGCTGTCAATTTTTATGTATCTGTTCTGAAATACTTATGCCCCCAGAGAGAGAGCCCTTCAACGTGGAGCAGAATTTACAGCTTTAAAAAAACCATGACTAGAATATGGCAATGCTCTCCTTAATACTGGAAACTTGAGAATCTGAGAATGAAAACGTGGTAGGCTTGCAAAGGTATGAACAAAATTGTATTGCTGTTAAGAAACCAAATGAATGTAATAGAACACTTATCCTTAGAAAGGATAACAAAGCCAACAATAACAGCAGTGATAAAGGAACACTCAGGTCGTGTCTCACATTCAGGAGTGGCAGTTTTTGCAGAGGACATAGGATAGTTGTTGTCACAAATGTTATTTAATTTTTAAGTAGCAATAGGTACAAATCAAACCCATGAAATTGTGTGTCTTACATGTGACAACCAGCTGACACTAATTCTGGCCTCTGGTAGTGATGTCACCCCAGTAACTCTTAAATGTGTGTACATGCACCAAGAGCTCACCTGTTAAAACTCAATTAGGAGGCAGATAAATAGTAGCAGTCCTGAAATTTCCATTTGGACTGAGAACAGCTCAGTGTTGATCACAAAATGGCTTGGGGATGACCAGAGTGAAAGACTAGAGAATGGGCTCTTTTAAGGCTTCTGATATGTATGTTTGGTTGTGATTAGAGAATTAAATAAAACCACACCTCTGCTCCTAAAAGGAAAATTAAATTAAATGGCCCCAGAAAGAGATTATTCTGACAGAAAGGGTTTTCTAAAATGGATTCCATAACAAAAGTTTAAAAAGCTGTGGTCGCTTATTTCTCTAAGAAACCAAGTAAACATTTTGCGCAATTGCTTTTGGGTTGAATCAGTGATTCCATTTTGAGGTCAGGCTGCTTTTACATTATCATCACCTCTAAAACATAATGTGATATACAGACAGTCATAAATTGCCTCTTGTAACATGAGAAATAAAAATGTAATGGATTCCCATTGGATTACAAATGGCTGTGCTAGGAAGACCTTCATAATTTTGTGGCTTTACCACATATGAATTATAGGCATGATCTCTCAGCAGCAGGATGCATATAAATATCTATAATCATTGTGCATTCATTTATGTATTCTCTATTATGCTTGTAATGTGTCCAAGGGTACAAATTATGGGCTGTAGCTGACAGCAGAGTTCAGCAGGAAAATAGTTCTGATGGTTGTGCCCCGGCGGTTTGTGCTGGGAGGAGAAGCCTTTCTATGGTATCTTGTCACCCTCACTGGGGGGTTCCCCTGACCTGAGAGGGACTGTGGGCACTGGGAGAGGCACTGCCTGCTCCTCCCAGGTAGGAATGTAGGTGTGAAGGTCAAGGAGTGGGCAGCAGTCATGGATCTGCTGCCCCCCCACTGCCAGCAGCTTAAGGGTGTTTAAAGGACACAGTGAAACTCAATCACTTTGGCTTTTCCATTCAGGGTTTCCTGACTGTTATTGTACAAACAAGTGGTTATGGTTCAGTCTGAACAATAAAGTATCAAAATGAAAATATCTGCCAAGCTGAACCAAGTCCGTGACTGCTCTTGACAGGCTGGTTTGTAGTTCATCTCTTTGCTGGTGCCCAGTTAGCACTAACCAGGGCTTGGGGCTCACTCTGTCCTGGTGGGCAGCTCGAGGCTGCTGAAGTGTTCAGTGAAGCTGGGGACCAGATTTGTGGTGTTTATAAGTTTGCCACTGTCACCTGGTGTAATTCACTGTCACCTGGTGTAATTCAAACACAGCAGTGTCCCTGTAGCTGTCAGCCTGAAAAAGGCCACCAAAACCTTATGGAGCTGGGGCTTCTCTGTCTGATGATTTTGACATATCCCACTGCTTCTTGTATGACCTAATTTAGGGAAAATATGCTTGCCACTCCTGTGCTTCCTGCATGTGGTGTGGCCTCAATGATTCCTGCCATGTATGTTAGAACTGCTGGTTAAAATGCAAGATGCTTCCTTTCCTTCTCCCCTTTTTTATTCAGATGTGTCCTTATCATCAGCATTGTATATTTGAGCTATTTTGCCTCAAGAGAAGACAACACTGAAGGAAGGGTATTAAAAACAATTTGTACCTCCCCTAACAAAAATGTCAGGCCCCAAGGGGAGGCAGGTAATGCTGTTCTTCCATCCATGCCAGTGGTGCTGGGATTGCCTCCTCACTCTGGTTGCAGACCCAGATTCCCCTGTGCTGGCTTAGGAGCTTTGACAGTTCTTTGTGCCCCAAATGAATGAAACCTTTTCTGTGGGCTGGCAAGAGGAGTTTCTGGGTCCAACACCACAAGAACACAGTGTTTTCAGCTTATTTCTGCTCTTGTTTAATGAGCTTCCCTTTCTGCTTTTCCAGTGTGTTTTTGGTAACATCGAGAGATCTGGTTAAATGACAGTGCAGACTGTATCATATTTCCAGTCCATTAAAGGTTTATTCCAATATGAAAATCTTGAGTTAGTCTAGTTATAAGTAGATGATAATTTTCCTCTTGGACCTACCATAAGACAAAACAATGTTCTGTGGGCACTGCTGGTTTGGAAACTGAAAAAACCTTGGGACTCTCTCAAACAGGGGCTGCTGTTTTATTCCAAGTTCTCTGTCCAGTCTCCACTGTCTGAAGATTTATTTTAATGCAGTTACCTGTGGAGCTATTTAAGAGCATTTTCTGTTGCAAGTCTCCTCAAAAGGATTCTGCAAGTACTACACTTAATTATTTCAAAGAATGAAAATGACCTTTAATATGTTCTCCTACATTAACCTTCTTCCCTGTGGTAAATAAGATGGTGCAAAGTATAATTTTCATGTACTAGACATTACATGAAGCAAAGAGATAAATGAATATTTCTGCAAGTTATAGTATATAAATCTATTACATCAGGTTTCTGCTTTGGTAATTTGGATAATGTATTTCCCTTACTTTTGTGCATGTTACCGTCAATTGTTTGGATCATATAAGCTGTGTGTCCTCTGCAGCTGAGATGGGCAATCATTTACTGCTCCTACTTACAGTAAAAATGTTGTCAGGATTTCGTGGGAGGGATAAAGTACCATGGTTTGGTTGTCACTGATTTTTTTTTAAAGAAATATACTACTTTTAGTTTAACTCTTAGACAAAACATGATTTTTTACATAAAAGATCAAGTGTAATCTTGATTTTAGAGGGAGATATAAATGGGTTTTTTAGCAGTTTTCTCCAGAACCAACTCCATCCCAACAGCTTCTCCATGCTGTTGGAATGCAGGGATCTGGGCTGTGCCAGGGTCAGGGCTGAGTCATTGAGTGCAGGGATTAAGCAATTGCATGTGTAGTTTTCAGCAAAAAAAGTGAGAAGCTGAGGGTAAAAGTGGCTGGAAATATGATCATTAGTAACTCTCAGAGTTAATAAACTTCTTAGATCTGCAGACATCCATCTGTCTGGTTGCATGGACGGGGCAGGGTGCAAAGCTCCCAAAACCTGAGGTAAGGATTGCAGTATTTGCAGAGCTGTCCCATCTCACACTCGGTGTCCTCCTAAATCAGAGCAGTTCACTCTGTGCTCACACACTGAGGAATCACTGGGAGGGTCAAGCTGAGCCAAAGCTGCTGTTCCTGGGGCTGAGCAGGGCCCTGTTCCCCACAGCCCTGGGGCTGCTCCAGCTCCTCCAGGACGAGGAACTGCTGCCTCCAGAAGTTCTGGTGAGATGTTAAAGCAGGTCAAGGAAGGCAGAACTTGGACCCCAGTTCCCCCTCTTAGGGATCACTTAAGTCACTTCTCTTCCTGGGAAAACACTGGTAGCCCTTAATAAGGGTCAGTTAAATTGTAATGAATGAATGGAGGCAAGTGTGTGTGTGTGTGTTCATTTTATATGTGTGCAGTTGATAGTGGTTTAAGTCATGAATTTAAATGCATGCAAATCCATCTAGTGCATCGAATTGATAGTTTTTGGAGACTGGATTTCAGAAATAGTTCTGTCATGGAAATGAAATGGTATTGAGAGACAGTTTTCCTCTACTGTAGCTATAACTAAAGATTTATTCTTCTTAACCATCACTGTCGTTCTCTATTAGCTAAAAAAAACCACCCCAAACCCAACAAAATAAAGTACCCTAAAAGTGAGTGAAACCTTCATGTAAATAATTACTTTCTGAATCCCCTGCTAAATGCTATCAAGTTAAAAATTGAGAAATAAAGCTGTGAGTGCAGTAAACTTGATTGCACCATTATGTAGATTTTGCTGATCCAAATGCTGAGAATTTGCTGTCTACTTTGCACTTTTGAGTTGAAAGATTCACTTCCTTCCTTTTCTCTCCAACTTTGTAGAAAGTTCACAATTTCTGTTCCCCACTTAAAAAATTTGCTGTTCCTTTTTTTATACCTTCCTCCCTCCCCAAAATAAGGCATAGTTTTCAGCTGGTAAAGGAATACTGAGAAAAAATGAGACACAATTTTTTGTAAGAAATTGTGCTCATGCTTATTAAGTTTGAGTCTCGAAGAGTCTTTGGATAAATTGCCAGAATTTCATAGCCAGCTGCTAAAAGTATCTGAAAGGGAAGGTAACATTTCCATGTGAATGATTAGATTATAAATTTGAACAAAATATTCCAGCACCTTTCAAAGTAGCCTCAAGTTGCATGTATTGCAAATAAGTTGTCAGGAAGTGAGCAAAAATGTTCTTATTGGACTTGGGATGTGGAGGCCTGTTGTAGTTCAGTAGTTTGCATTTTATTTGTTTAAAGATTTAATCTGGTTTAGTTGGATTTAGTCTCTTGAGTTTGTCTGATCTCTTTAAGCAGTCCAAGAATGTCAAGATGATCTTCTGCTTGCAGGTAAAATATCTGGAGTTGATCTACTTCCCCCACTCTAAGGAATATCTTCAGGTTGTTCTGCACAATAACCTTGAGCAGGAGCAGAGCAGTTCAGTGTGGCACAACCCGGTGTTCTCATCAGGACCTCATGTTCTTTCTTCTTCAGGCAGTGTCTTCTTCAGACACCTGACCCCCAACATCCTTGGTGTGCTTTTTAAAGATGTCACAACTTTATGTTGCAAGAAGGAACCATGGACAGTTTTCCTTGAATTTGCCTCAGGCCTTTTTCCAATTAGAAAAGTAAGGACTGAATCTGTGTGCTCAATCAAAAGTAGTTTGTACCCAGAAGTTGTTCAGGTGGAGAAACAAAGCATCTGTCAGTAACTCAGAATAATGGAGCCTCTGAAAATTGTCAGAGCAGGGTGAGCAGGAGGAATGGCCTTGTTTTCCTAAGTTAGTCACTGGGAAAGGCTGAGGCTGTGATTGATGAGGTGCCTTAGGAACACTAAGAGTATCAGTCAGCTGGCATTTTGTTACTGCTGTGAGCAGTCAGAGTCAGCTCAGGACTGTACCCCAGGGAGGCTGACACTTGGTGGAAGTTTTATCCCTGAATAATTCAACCATGGCTTTGGTGCTTTCATTTTAGAACCTTGAAAATAAACACTTTGGGCTTCACCCAGTCAATGCTCAGGTTGGTATAAATGGCCTAAGACAGCAGGAGTGGAAAAAGAGACCAAGCATATGGCAGTCCTTGGAAAAAGGAAAACTTTAGCTGCCCTCTGAGTTCCAGTTAGCAGAGAATTCCTTAAAGAACAGTCCAGAATGTGCCAGAAAGAAGAAAAGTAACAGCAGAGACCTGATCTGCTCATCTGCAGAGGGAATTTAATTACACTTTTGTTTTGCTTATGTAATTTTCTTCTTCCTTCCCTCCTGTCAGACCTTGTTCACATCAAGGGATATCTGACAAGGAAAAGATGTGAATAGGATACAGCTGAAAGCTTTTGAGCTCTTGGGATTTAGGTAGGGAATTCAGACTGATCCAAAGCCTCCTCATCTCCTTGCTGCTGGATTTCTCTCTGCCTCTTGGAGAAGAGAGAGGAAAGATGGTCAGGAAGGTGACTCCAGGGCACAGAACCAGGACTGGGGCAGATGAGGGGCCTGACTGCCCTCACTGGAGAGAAGGTCTCACCCTTCCCTGTGGGCTCCCAGAGAAGAGCAGTCAGCCCAGTGCAACAGGGCTGGGAGGCAGGAAAGCTTCACCCACCTTTACAGATTCCTGGCATAAGGAAACAGAAATCCTGCTTGTTCTGAAGTGGCCACAGCTCATGGCAGCAGAGATGAACATTTGGGCCCCAACTGCTGAGACACAGCTGACACCCCCAGGGAAAAGAGACCAAAAGCCCCCTGATCCTGGATTGCAGGGTTACCAGGGGGCTGCTCAAGCTAAATTAACTTCATCACTTGACAACTGTTTTAATTAGCATTTTAATTGTGCTTATTGTGCTTTCCCCCCCATCATTCCTAAAATAAAGATGTTTCTGTGCCCAGAAGGTGATGGTAGGGCCAGGGAGAGGATGTGCCCTTTGGACATGGGTGATCTTTGCTCCTCACCTTCCTCAAGCCAAAGCACTCCTCAACTAGTCCTGATTTTCCTGTTGCAGTTACACACCTGCAAAGCCTGGTACAGTCTCCAGCTCTGATCATTAGCAGTCTACACTCATCTCATCATCTACACTATTTTCCTGGCTCTTCATCCAATCTGTCTTTATTTTACTGTCTTTGTGGCTTTCCATTGACACTGCTCTTTGTCAAGTGAGTGCTTGTTCCCCCAGTATATTGCTTCCTATCAATTCTTCTTGTGTGTTTATTTTTGTACTGCTTGTAGCCAAAACCTTTAGTTTGGTATTTCATTCCTTTTCTTTTCTTCTTTTTTTTTTTTTTCCTAACCAGTCCCAGCTCCTGATCTATCCTGCTGTCCCTGATTAGCTGGCACCTATCTTCCCTAATATTAAACTCTTACCTTTCATGCCACCCACAAACAGGCAAAAGGAACAGAAAAACATTTTGCTTGGCAATTTCCCAAGGAAACTTCTGTAAGGAAATATGGGCATGAACTTTACTTATGAAGTCATCTCAAAGTCAGGCAGGTTATCGTGAAAACTAAAGGTGTTTGTATTTTGTCTGCTTGCTCCAAGCACTTGCACACTCCTGATCTTAAAGTAAAAAAGTCTGTAGTTAACCTGGGCAAAATGAGCTTGTTGTTGCTTCAGGGGCATTCTCAGAAGTGGCAAAAGTGTTGTGGTTGAAATACTCACACAAAATGTCTCCCTTTGAAATGCCCAAACTGTTAAAGATTTGACAAAGTTTGCACCTGCAGCTGCTGTTCTGCAGTTCCAGGTGTCAGGCAGCCCCATTACAGCCCCTGCCCTGCCTGTGGCTGAAGGCTTTTCACAGGGTTATGATTTCTGTGTGCTCCCATCCCTCTGGAGTTTAGCAGAGCTGCTTTGCTCTGTTCATCCTTCAGGTCTGCCAGCTAGACATGTCTTTGTACACCACCGAGGCACTGTTATTCTTCTACAGGTATTTAAATTCTGTAGCACCAAGAATCACGGAGGAAATGTGTTGATAGATTTGTTAATTGTTGGTACATAATGGTATCTTTTGAAGAACAGCACCTGGCCAGGCTGGAATGTGCTGCCAGTTGGCACTACGGGGATACCTTAAAGTCAGGACAAAAGCTGTCTGAAAAGCTGCTGTATCACACCACTCTCACTATGCAGTGCACAGAGCAACAATATCCTGCAGGAAGAGGCTCTCTGCAGCATCTGAAGGGCAAACAAAGGGGAAGGAGCCTTGATTGGTGAGCCTTGATTGTATTACAGAGGGATCAAAGGAGATAAAACACAGTCTATTGCACTGTTTGCAAAATAAAGATTCCAATTACAGAAGGTGGTGCTGCATCTGTGCCGCCCTGACAGCTGTGAGGAGAATGAAGACAGCAGCTCTCACTGCATTGAGTTATTAATAATTAATTTTTCCTTGGAAGTCTGCACACTTAGGCACTGCACATACTGGTAGTAGAGTGGTTTGGGTTAAGGCTGGAATTTTCCAAACTGCCACCTTCCCCCTTCTAACTCCCAAAGGACACAAGTACTCAGGAGTCCTGGGGTCTGTGTACAGTGAGGGGTGCAGAGAGCTCAGACAAACTCAGGGATGGGTGTAAGGTGAGGTAGAGCTGGGGAATGGGTGTGGACCCTCCTCAGCTGGGGGGGCTGTTTTGGTCTTACACGGGACGTGCAGGGGACAGGTACAGCAGCTGAGGTGGCAGCAGCTCCTGCCTGGCACTGGGGCTGGCACATGTGGCTGGAGCTTACCCTGACTCCAAGGTGCTTGGCTGTTCTCTTGTGCCATTCCCCCGTGGAATTTCCTGAGCAAAGGGAAACTGGGCCTGGGTTGTTGCTTTGAAGAGGAACATCCAAGGCACTGTGTTTCTGAGGATTGCTCTGGGAAACAAGCTGCACCTAAAAGGAAAATATTTCCTCAGCTCAGCTGGAGGCTGTCTCAGGTATCTGAGGTGGTTGCTGGGATCCATGGGACGTGGGAACTCAGTGTCCTGGCCTGGCAGTCTGTGTACCCCACGCTGGGAGAGGGACCTGGGTGTGGGAAGTGTCCCCTCCGAGGGGTCAGGGCAGTGAGCCCTGTGCCTGGTGCCAGCAGGGACCCGAACTGGGATGTGCTGCTGGACCATCCCTGTGGGCAGGGCCTGCCTGGTGCTCAGTGCTCAGCCCAGCACCTCCCCCGGCGTGTCCCCGGCACTGCTGGAAGGGGAGCAGGGACAGGCGTGGGGAACAGCTCTGCCATGTGCCTGTGTGGCACTGGGCCAGCCCAGCAGAACTTGCCTGTCTGAGAAATGCTTTTGTGAGTTGGCTGTGATGTGTTGGTGGATTAGGCCTCTGAAGGTGCTTGCAGCCTCCTGCTGGGAGGGAGGATGCTCAGAGACCCTTACACACCTCAGAGGTGTTTGCACATTACACAGTGCTTGCAGTCTATTTGTCCTACCTTTGATCATGCCCTTGCTGAGTGTATTCTAGTTGTATGCCCTTTCCTCTCTCAGCATTGATCCTTTTCATAGTATTTTATAACAACTTGGGTCTAAATTCTCTTACAGCTCTCTAATTAGTATTCTTTTCTTATACTGCTAAGGCAAATCCTGGGTCTGTTACACCAGCTGATAGTGTGGCTCCACATACACTGCTTAGTACATGTGTATGAGCATTATGTAGTGCATAATATGTACTGCTTGTTAAATTTGGCATTTTTGTGTGTGGTTATAGGTACTATGGCAGTACAATAAAAGTGATATCTGGAAGGTATATTTTTAATGCCTCAGATTTCAATCATACAAGAGGACTTATTTATCCTAGCAGGGGATAGAATTAGAGTTGAGGATAAACTTTAAATGCTAGGGAACCCTGAATTTTAGGATAGGTGTATTACCCCAGCAGGAAGTAACGCATTGGCACGTGAGGGGTTGGCTCTGCTGTCTGATGGCACAATGAAGGTGTAAGTCTGCCCATGGCTCTGTCACAAGCCTTTTTCTCTGCATTTTTGGGCACATTCCTGCCTGGGCTGGCTGTGAGGAGCAGGCTTGGCTCCTGTGCCTGCTGGAGGGAGCAGAGTGGCCTTATGCTGTGCTTGCCAGAGATTTACAAGGAATACACCAAATATCTCTCCTCAAGCTGTGCTAGGAGACTGTGTTCAGACACATGCTGGATAACAGCACACCATCCCATGTACGCTTCCAAGTCCTGTAAAATATCCCCTCAGCTTCCATTTCTTTTCCTGGAGAACTTACCAGATGCTTCGTTGTTGTTTCGCAAAACAGGCTGCATATTACCCATATGTTTCCCCCCTTGTTTTTCAGGAGGCAAACTAAATGTTGGTGCCTGTTTCAAGTATTCATTAAATATTTTAGGCATGTTGGAAGTGAAGAGCAGAAGCTTTTCACAGCAGAGAGCAGACAATTCTGTGCAGTGGGGCTGGTCGTGCAGTGTCTGGGGATGGGGCTGTGGAAGCTCCTGGGTGGCACAGGCTTAATGGGAAAGGATTAATAATGTTCCATACACTTGCAAGAAAGGGAATATTTCAGGGTGTTAGCCAGACCTCCTGGCGAGAGGTGGTAAGAGGTTTTTGATCCTTTAATCTCCTTTTCGAGGGGAAGGAGATAAGTTTTCTCTGCTGCATCTGAGGGGGTTTATCAGCAGCCCTGAGGTGCTGCAGGGACAAGGGGGAGATTGGGGCAGGCTCTGGGTCTGTCTTAAAGCCAGGCAAAAAAGGGAGAGGGGCTGTTCTCTGGAACTGCTGCAGCAGAGGATGGCTGAGGTGAACGAGGCTTAATTACAGGTCTTTGTTTTATATTCTGCTGCTTGACAGAGCCTCATTAAGGGCATAAAGCTGTAGCTACACACATATCCTGTAAAAATGGGAATTCTGGGACAAATGCACCGTTCGTGTGGTGCAACTACTCAGGTGAGTTAGGTCTATGCAGAAAACGAAGACATTACTGAAAGCGAATTGTTTATAAAATAAGTACCTCTCCCAGAGTAAATATTAGTTGGAACCACAGGATAGATTCCTGTCAATAGTGCCTTACTTCCCAAGTATTCCCTCTGGTGTTAATGCAGCTGTGCTGATACTTACTGATTTGGAAGAATTCAGATGGAAACTGGCAGATATCCATGTTTTGCTTTGTTGAATTTTCAGGAAGAAGCTACTGTTTCAAAGTTTCTGATAAATATTTTGCTGTGTAAAACTCAGCCAAACGATGCATAATCCAACACATTTCCCCCTCATCAAATTCCTCAGGAATTTCTACACTTTTTCATCTTGATTTTATAAATGGCTTTTTGTTAAACTGCTTTGCCATTCTTTAATGAGTCTTTTTGCACCTCTTCATCTAATACAGTTCTATAATAAAAAGCTTGCCTAGCAACCAGTGGCTGCACTAAGTATTATGGAAAAACTTATTAACGTCACTTATTGACACAACCTCAACAATTCAGCTGTCAAAGGGTTGACACTTCAGTGGGTGACAAGTGCAAGAGATTATTAATAGTGTAATTTCTGCTGTGTTTTATGTCAGAGTGGAAATATCAATTGCTTGAGAGCTGAATGTTGGCTGCTCCGAGATTGGCTAAGGGACCAGAAGGAAAGCAGGGGCCATGGTTTGACCATAGGTTCATAATGTGCCCGCTCTACTCTCAAAGGAGAGATGGGCTCACCCAGCGTGGGATTTCTTTGGAGAAGAAGGGGCGGTTCTGTGGGAAAGCTGGAGCTTCCCCTGGTACCTCACAGGGGTCTGTAGCTGGGAGGGGAAAGGTCTGTGATCTGATGGCTTCTCTGCCTTTAGAGGGTACAGACATTCCTGCTTAGCATGATTTAGACAGGATTGACCTTTCTTCAGAATACTTGAGTAACTTCCCAAACGATGCTCTATGACTTTGGCTCCAGCTGTCTGTGCCATTTTGCTTTAAGTGCCATAGGTTTTTATTTTATTTTAACTGTATCCTGACTAATACATAGTGCTCATCTGTATGAAGTCATCCATCCTTTGTTTCCAGCCAGCCCCCAGTGCCCCCATGGCAGGGGGGCTGTGGTGCCCTGTTGTTGCTCCGTGGCTGGTTGTCCCCTGCAGTGAGTGCTGTAGTTGGTGCATCTGTGACCTCCCTCCACCTGCTGCAATAATGCCCCTGCTCCAGCTGGCCCTGTGACACAAAGGAGATGGGACTATGACAGTGAGGAGCCATGCTCTGACACTGAATCCCTGCAGGCAGGAGCTGTGCCCAGGGTTCAGCCTGGAGGATGTGTCCCCATCTCTGTGGGGAATAAGGCACATGTTAAAGCTGAGGAAAATTCTGGCTGCTGTAACTGGAGGGCTCTGCTCTGCCTTCCTCCCCCGTGGGAAGGTTGCAGTTTAAGGCCATGAGAAATGTCCTACCTGTTTTACTGTGGTGTGACTGCTCAGCCAGTGGCTGCCCTGCACTGATGCCCCGGGTGGTTCCTGGTGCCTTTGGGAGCAGCTGGGAGTTACCCAGGGCCAGCCAGGACCCAAACCCAGGAATGTGGCCTCCTTGTGTGTGTGTGTGAGTTGGAGGTGCTCAGAACTGATGGCCTCAGCAGACCCAGGTCATTCATCTCCTGAGTTTGTGTCTGTTCTCCTTCTGTAAGGTAATGCTAATCAGGCATGACTTGGAAAATCAAATATAAAAATAGAGTTTGTAGTGCCTATGCTGTGCAGGTCTGCAAGGGAAGTTGCACATGTGCCAGGGCAGTGCACACACAGTAAATCTTTGCCCTGCATTGCATAAAAAATAAGATATTTAATTACAAGCTACTAAGACTTTACAAGCAAGTGAATCTGATTCATGCACATCATAACTTGCATGAAAATAATGTCTGTACTTCAACAGATGAGCATAAAAATGAAAATGTTAAAAATAAAATACTTTATTTCCTCCTTAATTTGTGGTGGTTCAAGGCAATAACTGTCACAGACAAATTAATATGCTTTATTAGGAAATCAACATGTTGGAGATGTAGCATAATCTGTTCTGCAAGGGAATCATGCCAGCATGTAATGACAATACATAATGTATACAATTCCTATTGATTTTTTTTCTAGTTAGGATCTTGAATGAGTAGCAGCTTGAACTGGTAAGTGGAGAAGTCTTGTAGAACTCCTGACATCTTTGAAGCTGAGTGACAGCATTTTGGAAAACATATAATTGCTAAAACATAATTAATAACAATTTTTAGCTGAACAGGAAAATACCACAGGGATGCTAATCATTAAATATGCCAGAAGTGTTATTTATGTGCCTACTCATGGATTTGGTCAATGTGTGTATAAGACCCTCTCAGTACAAGTTAGGAGATACCAGTTCTTCCCAATTATCCACACCTTGTTAGACCTTTAAACATTGCACAATAAACACAGGAAGCTCCATTTCACAAATAACTAAACGTGCAATTGTCCATTAACACTGTGGTCTTGGTCTTGTGGAGCACTGATGCTCTCCTGTGTAATGCTCTGCCACGGGACTTTAAGGTATTGTATATGTATTTAAAAAACTGCTACTCCTGATTGCTGTTCTGCACAGCTGAAGTAGCTTTGTTAACCAAAGGTGGAGAAAATTGATTGGGACAGCTAGACTGTGGTTAAAAGAACTAGTCATAAGTTCCCTGTTAATCAATGAAGTATTCTGTAGAGCAGTAATGTATTCTGATATTTTTCTCTGTATTTAAAGTGACTGGCAGCAGGCCAAAGGCACTGAGGCTACGGAGTGTAGTCTGTTTGGAAAATAGCAAACAGGATTTTAACTGCATGATACCAATTGACTTCCAGCATTTACAAAGAAATGGATTTATAGCCCCAGCTATGAGGGAATTAGGAACACTTACCTCTACTCATTGAATACCCTACCAGCTGCTTTGAAGTGCTGGCTTGATTTGATCCTGAGCATTCTGCAAGAGGGATAGGTGGAGGATAAAAAGCAAAGTGGGCAACAGTCACTTCCCCCAGAGGTGTTTATTAGCCCCTTCTTAGAGGGGGACACTGACATTCACTGTGGCTTTTTATACTCCTGGTTTACCCTTTGATAAACACAGGTCTGTACACTTTGTCTGGCAGGGCCTGGAGTGTCTTCTGTGAAGAAGCTCCTGGAAAACAACCCAAGAATCAAATCTTTCCATGGGATTAGAGGCCAACCTACATATTTATTTTGTGCATGTGTGCACATAAGTATGGGTAAAAAGGCAACACTGTCTACCATTTGAACAGTCCATGTCCCCTTTCCCCCTGCTCTGTGCTGCCACTGCCTGACAGGAACAGGTACAGGTACCTTCCCCATGTGATGCCTGGGTTATGTGGGACAGCAAGCTGCTCTTTTTCTCTGGTTTTTGTATAGTCATTCTTCCATTTCTTTGAACCTGCTTAGTGAACCTCTCAGTGCTGTGCTGGTATTTCCCCCATCAGCCACTGTTTCTGTAGATGACAACCCCAGTGTGACTGTGTGGAGTCGTTGTGGCTCATGAGGTGCTGCCCCAGTGTGGGACTGGCTGTGCCAGCTGCTGTCCCGTGCTCCTGAGCTGCTCCTGCACTGGGCTAGGACTTACTTTGCACTCTAAATAAATGCTGACAGCACTGGTGGGTGCAAACACCTCAAAGGGCTTGTCCTTTCCCTCTCTGCCCAGGAGTAGAGAGGAGCATGAGCTGACCGAGGGAATAGGCTATTAGGAAGTAGCTTCACAAAAAACCCGTTCTCAGTTCTCTCTGATTTTCAGTGGAAGGAAATATATGTATTTCAAAAGGGCCAATTGTGTTTCGGGGTGCATTGACCACAGCATTGCCAGCTTGTCAAAGCAGGGGACTGTCCTACTCTGCTCTGCCCTGGGGCAACCTCACCTGCAATACTGGGGCAGTTTTGGGTGACACAACATAAGAAAGACATGAAGGCATTAGAGAGTGTCCAAAGGGGGCAATGAAGATGGGGAAGGGACTTGATTGGAAGCCGTGTGAGGACACTGAGGGCACTTGGTGTGTTCAGCTGGAGCAGAGGAGACTGAGGGGAGACCTCAGTGCAGTTCCAATTGCTGGGCAGGGGCAGAGGAGGGGCAGGGACTGAGCTCTGCTCTGGGGGGACCAGGGACAGCAGCCAGGGAATGGCTGGAGCTGTGTCAGGGCAGGCTCAGGTTGGATCTCAGCCAAAGGTTCTTCCCCCAGAGGCTGGTTGGGCACTGCCCAGGCTCCCCAGGGCAGTGGGCACAGCCCCAAGGCTGCCAGAGCTGCAGGAGGGTTTGGCTGATCCTCTGGGGCACCGGGGGTGACTCCTGGGGATGGGCCTGTGCAGGGCCAGGGTTGGACTGGATGGTCCTTGTGGGTCCCTTCCAACTCAGCACATCCTGTGAGTCTGTGAAATATAGGAAAATCTCATCTTTTCCGTGTAGCCAATGGTGGCTGCAGCATTTTGCAGCTCTGCTTCACAAAGACAGTGCAAGACAACCATCTGCTCCCTGCCCATCAGCATTCACAGCCCTCCCAGCAATTTGCATTCTTAGTTTGCTGTGGAATTAGTGCTGTTTCCAAGACACAGGGGAGTCTAGAGAGACTTGTGAAGAGACCATTTTATTCCTTGTGATACCATTTATTAGGGAGATAATTAAAAATTCACCATAAATGTTCTTTAATTAATACATCAAGATGAGAATGTAAAGCCCTTAGGGTGAAAGAAGAAACTTCACCTTTAAATAGAAAATGTACCTTTCTTGCTTTAAAGTAGACCTTTGAGAATGGCAGTTTTACTTATCTCAGCTTTTTAAGAAGTTGAAATCTCTTTGTAACAGGTAGATAATGGCTTCAGCTTCTTTTTTTTTTTTTTTTTGTGGGTAAGGAAATAACAGCATATATTGAAGTGGAATACTGGTATTTTCATAGCTGGGAAATTATCCATTTTACACTTTTGGTAGATAAATTATCTGAATAATTGGAGAAGAAATTCAGACTTCATGTGTAATATAAAACACCAAAGAAAGCTTTTAAGGCGAAGAATGCTTTTCAAACTTTATTTTCTGGAGGCTGGAGAAAAAGGAAAATACTTAAATAGGTGCCTTATATATACCCAGCCATACTATTCAGAAAAACACAATAGCATTATAAATTAATTCCACAGCTTATTTCTCTTGAGGTCTCAGTATCTCAGCATTTAATGTGTGCCTTCTCAGATTGTCTGATGTGCTCTTTGGGTTTGCTTGAAACCATATTGATGTTAAACCTACCTTATAAATATTCACAGCTTGGGAAACATGAACACCACACGATGCCTCTGCTCCCCCTGACAGGCAGCAACACTTCTCTTGGGTCCTGTGGGTGCCTGAGATAAATCTCTGGGGAACAAACTGGGGCTGAGCCTGCTGTGGCCATACCAGAGCACTTGGATCTGGCTGTTCCACTTCTGGGAGCAGCTTTGGGCTCTCTCTTCAGTGGCCACCAGCTTGAGCTGCCCCTGTTGTCTCCAGTGAACACAGATAAGCAAGTTCTTCCTCAAAATAGGAGTTTAATTGTAAATTTGTGGTCTTACTTGGTTCTATTCAGAACTAAATAGGTGGGACCCTCAAAAAGTGCAATAGAACTTTATGCTTCACTTTTAATGAAGAGGCAAAAGCATTTGAACCTAAATGGAAAACCACCTATTGCTGGTTTTATTTATTTAGTTATTTATTTTTAATATTCTGGCGGCAACTCGTGGAGCATGAAGGAAAAATAAAATAATGAGAATGAAAATATAATGTAGTTAAAGATAACAGAGATAATCAGAATGAAAGAAAATGTGATGTAAGCCACTATGAAAGGTTATTTCACCTCATCCCGAGGCTACTGAGACTCTGCACTGCTGAGATGGTGGAACTGTAACTCTGGAAGTTAAAGCTGCTTGAAGAGGTATCAACTTCCCCTCTCCATCTTCAAAGAGAGGAATAAACTACAGGAAGTGTGAGCTGTTCATGGAAGAGCTGCTGTATAAACTTTTGAAAAACTATATATAATAGAGAAGGAGAGAGTGGCGTGACTTTTTTGAAGTATTGTAGCATCACAGAAGAGCAGGTTGGAAGTGACCTCAAGGATCATCTGGTCCAGCCTTTTGTTGCAAAAGCTAAAGATGGGGATCAAATTATATTAGATATGGTTATTTTATGCAAAGGAAAATTAGCACACTGAATATATATTATTTTTCTGGACTTCTACAGCAATATTGGTGTACTGGATAATCAAATTTTAAAGAACCTGAGAAAATTATGATTGTAGAAGTGAAAACAGAAGACAGCAGAAAATACTGAAGGTATTTTGTGGTGTAAAAACCGAAGAATATTAATACATGTTGCAGATATAAACCTACATGAGTTTTAGCATTGACTGGGTATTACAAGCACAACTAGGTATGTGAACTTCTTTTTTAGGCTTTTCCTGCATTTAGCTTGGGATACAACTATTTGGAACTGAACTGTCACTACAAAGGGCACCCTTCTGTTCTTTGTAGATTAACCAGTCCAGGACTACATAGAATTGTCTGGTTACAACAAATTGCCTCCTCCTGCTTTCCAATCATTTATTCTCTCTCAAATTTCACTCTGGTTTGAATGATCTCCCATCTTAAAGATTAAATTCAAGTTTAATATTTCAGGGCTGATATTAAAAAGTTAACTCAAAGAGTGTTGTAAAACTTGTTCATGCAGACTCAGCAGCAGTGAAGTGTTATTCAACTGAAGCACGGAAAATATCCTTTTTTCCTGCAGACTGACGTGGGCATGGCCGTGAGTTTTAACACAGAATTCTTGGTAGACCAGTGTGGGATTTTTTTTGCTTTGTTTTGTTTTAATAGAACTGGACTCCAAGCATAAAATGATGCATTCTTTCTTCTTTAGATCTACATTTGGAAGTTCTTGGGGAGGGCTGTCTGTGACCCTCCATCTGTTATCAACTGATGCTATCACCTACAGGCTTTAGTTGTGCTTTATTTAAGAGTGTGTCTGAATGTTTAGCCTTCAGAATGCTGATTTTTTATTCTCTATAATGCATTGTCCTGGTAATAAAAAATTGTATATATGTCAGGGGAGTATTATTTCTACCTCAGTTCTGATATAAAGTTTATTCTTGTGTGACAGCAGTAATTGGTCTGCAAATCACTGTTGGTGGTGTAATTCCTAACAGAAGGGGAGGAGCTCAATGTGCTTTTTATGAGCACCTTTGTTCCAGGGGGAAGGGTGTATGTAATTAAAGCTAATGTTGCTTAGAGTGTGCTCAGACTCCATCCTCCTGTGATCCTCACATGGCCTCGGATACCTGTCCCAGCTTGCCAGGGGAGCCAAAATGATCATCATTGACAGGCCTGGAAGAGTTTTGTAATCAGAGCTGGCTTTATACTCCTGCTTTAGCAGTGGTGAAATTAAAATAGCTGATTGATTTTAGATATCTAATAGTTTACTCAGGTCAGGATTACCTGTCTCCCAGCCCCATGTCCAATCCTCTTGGGCCATGCTGCCCAGAATACAATTTTTTAGCATTGAAATAAAAAAAAATCTTTATTCACCAAAAATTCTTTAATTTAAATGAAGAAAAGCTAATGATCTCATGTCTTCAGCAAATGATAGATAAGAAAACAAGCTTCATAGGGTTCTTAAAAATTCTTTTGACTCTCATTTTCAAAGTTGAGACTTTACAGCATGTTCTTATTAGATAGGATGATATAGCTGATGAATTACTCTTTAGATCAGAGAAGAATGCTGATAAGCTGGATTTGGTATTGTAGGTAAAAAACATTATCTCACCTAGAAATACATTTTGAAGAGTCTTGTTTGCCTCTGTGAATGTCACACATGTGATAAAAATATGTATTCAAGCCATGAGGATAAGGGGGCTGTGCTGGTGAGCCCCCAGGCTGCACACTGCCAGCTGCATGTCTCTGGGAGGGCACAGTCACAGCACAGGATTGAGTCACAGAGGCCAGTTCTTCCTGACCTGAATGCCCACGTAAAGCTGCTCCCACTGTCTCAGAACTCGCTGAGCTTTCTCCCGGCCGCAGGAGGACAGACAGCCCGTGCGGGAGGGGCTGTGCGGGAGGGGCTGTGCGGGAGGGGCTGTGCAGGAGGACAGACAGCCCGTGCAGGAGGGGCTGTGCAGGAGGGGCTGTGCAGGAGGACAGACAGCCTGTGCGGGAGGGGCTGTGCGGGGCAGCTCCGCCCTCTGCAGCCCTGCCCTGCTCCTGACAGGAGCTGCAGCTGCACAAGCATTTCAAAAGAGGTTTACCCCAAATTCCACCCCCCTAAGGGTGATTTCGGGCTGAACAGGGTCAAACTACTGACTTGTTTGTCACACAATATAATTTCCTCCCGTACCTAAGAACAGACTTGCTGAATGCAGGGTATGACACTGGTGCTGAACGTTGTTCCCGACTCATGTCTGGGTTAATGTGTTCAAAGCAAAGGTGACTAATTAAAGTATGGGTCTGTGTGTCAAAAACTTTGTGGTGTAATCATGGAATGTCATCTGGGGTTTTTAAAGCGTGGTATGTGGCACAATCCGATAAGGACAGAAAAGTAATGACTTATATTTTATGCTTTCAATATTCTGCAGAGACAGGACAATCTGTGCAGCAGGTGAGTCCTTTGCAGAGCAGAAGGTAAATGTTGGTGACACCTTCAGACAACTCAGCACATCCTCCCAGGGTGGCATTCAGCTTAACCCGTACTGCTGAGGAAGAAGGGGTAATGTTTGTGAAGGGGATGTTGTGCTGTGGCTGCCAGAGGTTGGATGGAGTTTCCAAGAGCTTGTCTCATGGGTAGGTTTGATGACCCAGCTGCTAAAAAGGCTCAGTCTGTTATGATTAGTGTCGGGGCAATTCTTCAGGTTTGGAAGGAACATTCGGGTTCAGAATTTGCAGCCCCTCCCTGCTGCCCCCCTGACTGTAGAGATGTAAGGATTTCTCTCTCTGACAGCTAATTAAACTCAGTTAAATAGGTATGTTGCAATCCATGGAAAAAAATAATCATCTTCTCTAATGGCTGGAAAGAGCTGTTTCATTTAAAAAATATTAAATAATTAACCTTTAGTCCTTAGAAATAAGAAGTTTAAAAATGACTTCAGTGTCTCAGTTTTCAACAGAGGGCAGTGTGACATTGCTGTTTGTATCTCCGGAGCATTTTCAGTGGTGATGATTAATGTGAAGACTCTTCCACTCAGTGTCCTCATTAAGCTTATTATAGGAATAATAGCATTGCTGAAAGCACAGGGAAGATGTAAAACAGAAGAGATTTTTACCATGGCTAGATGTGATAAAGGCAGGATAGACTGGAAGCGTTTTAAGGTAATGGATGGAGTTAATTACAGCAGCATCCCAGGATCCAGGGTGGAAACAGGGCTGTGCAGTGAGCACAGGGACAGCTGGTTGTTAGGGATCAGTTCCTAGCTGGGAATATTCCACTGAGTTTCTTTGGTGTGCAGACCTCAGCCAGAAGGTTTAAGGCTACAGACTGTAGTTCCATGGAGCTGCTCCTGCTCTCCCATGAGCTGGATGTCCCAAACAGGCTGTGGACTCCAGAGCTCTGTCAGGAGCAGCTGGTTTAAGAGGACCCCCAAAGGGTGCTGCCTGTCTTCTGTCAGCATCACCTGCTGCACAGGTTGTTCCAGACTGTTCTCTTACAGCCAGTGTCTTACAGCTGTGATAACAAGTGTCTGGGAAGAAGCATTTTAGCAACAGAGGACAGGAAAGGGCTTTCTGGGTCATTGAATTCAGTCTGTTGCTATCACAGAAAGCCACATCATTTAATCCCCTTCAGAAATTTCTCATACTTCATTTTAGAGCAGACACTACCTTCCTCCAGGGGTGACCCAGCTCAGAGGGCTGGGAAATACAGAAACCCAGCCTTCTTTTCTGTTCACCCACTCCAGTGAACTTACCCCAAAATACCCAACAGAAAGTGTAACTGTTTCACCTGTTAAGTGAAACCATCCCAAACAATAAGTCTTCCATTGGGATTTTTTGCATAAGGAAAATAATAAGTATTTGTGTACACCCCGTAGGAACGTCATGTTTTGTACTCTGCCTGCGAGCTCTACAGCAGGAGTTAATTAACAAACACAATTCCCAGAGCCCTGTTGACATTAATCATTGTTGCTGGTGCACAAACACAGATGTTTTGGCATGAAAAGGTGCTTTGGTAGTTGAGAATCTTGCTGCTGCTAAACTGAACAGCAGCACTCATTTAAGCTCAGTTTAAAAGGTAAGGAAAGAACTGATGTTTATAACTGGATGAGAGCAAAACATCACAGATAAGGGTGACTGTAAGAAAGGAGCAACTGTGGGCATAGAGGTTAAAATATTTAGATGTTACTTTGGTAACAGCAAGTATTAAATTACTATAAACAAGGAGTTGTGGTCTGCTAACATGAGACATAAACATGCAGAAATCCTTTTAATTCTGCATTGGAAGGAGCTGCCCCGGGAGGTGGTGGAGTCCCCATCCCTGGAGGTGTTCAAGGGGCCAGACCCAGTGCTCTGGTCTGGTTGACAAGGTGGGGATTGGTCACAGGTTGGACTGGATGATCTTGAAGATCTTTTCCTTCTGTGATTCAAAAGCTCTTGAACTGCTTGTTCTCTAGAGCTTCAGCAAAGACTTGTTGGCCAAAAGTTGGTTTATTGTCATCTTGTTCTCCATGACTGGTGATTTCTGTCTAAATACAGCTATAGTGTGTATCACTCAACTACAGTGTACCAGCAAAGGGAAAATGCAGTGCTAAGCATGAAGAGAAATAAATGAAACTGTTTTTAAACATCCCTGAAACTTACTGTCCTCCAAAACTGAACCTGCATGGTGCACATGTGTCCTCATGAATCCCTTGAAGAAAGATGGGAAAGAAATTGTAACCATTTCAATGGGAATAAACCTGTAAAGCAGATCTGGAGCTGAAATAAGGAACTCAAATGAGAGGGCTGGGAAAATGTGTGAATGGGGAAAATGAAGAAAAAATTATTTCAAGAGACTTTTTTATAATAGGCAAGATGAAGATAAGCAGTATTTAACTGTATTGAAAATTAAGCCTATATTTAGCCCACTAAATGGCTGAAATGGCTTTTAAGGGAAGTATACTATGTCCAATTTGGATATAGTGTACTGTACCCAAATTCCTGCCATTGGAGCTGCTGGCTGGTGGAATGATGTGTGTGGCTGCATTAGTTCCAGTCACAAGTGGGCTCCTGCCTGGCAGCTGGGCTGTGTGCTCATTATGGCTGTTCCAGAGACCCCAGTGATTATAGATGGGAATGCACATGCGGTTCCCCCTCCTGGAATTCTGAAGCAGCTTTCCATTGCCATCAGTGTTTCTTCAAAACTGCCCCTGTGGTGACTTGGTGGGAGAATTCCTGTGCTGCTTGATGTGGGGTAGGAGAGCAGAGTTCCCTGTTCCCTTCACAGCCCCTGTTCTGGCAGCTGGATAAGCTCCTGGGAGGGAGGGTTTTCCTGCAGATTGCTCATTTCAGGTGGTGCTGATAGCGTTTAAAAACAGGTAACTGAGACAGCATCACTGCTCGTGTCCCGTCCCTCCGGAAGGATCCCACCCTGTGCTTTCCTCTGCCCTGGGAACCAGGGCTGGAGCGGGATTCCTGCCCAGCGGCACCTGAGCTACCCCGGGAGGCACTTTGCTGCTTTGGGGCTGCGCTCCCGAGAAGCAGGTTTGCTCTGGCTGCCGGAGCTCGGGAGGGGGCACTGCGGCTCCAGGCGAGGGGCCAGGCTGGGCCTCCTTCCATCCATCAGCCAGGCTGGGCCTCCTTCCATCCATCAGCCAGCCCGTGGCACGGCCAGGCTGAGCGTGTCAGGCACGGGAACGAAATACAGTTTAACAATCTGATTCCACGCCGTCTGCAAACTGCTCGCAGACGGTTTTTCTTGACAAAACGCCTGTTGAATCAAAATTCACTTTGCAGCTCGATTTAATGGTGCGTTTGGTTGGTTTTCCCCTCCAGTGGAGGGGCAGGAGCCCCCACCCAGGAGCATTCTCCGAGCAGTCCCGTTGAGTGACAGATGAATTGCTCCGTGGGATCACCCCGCGCTGTGACAGCATCACTGACTGTGTGTGAGCCCCTGCTGCCCAGCACCGGGGCACAGCCAGGCAGGAACAGTCCCTGGGCTTTAGGCACCAGCTCCCAGCAGGAACAAAGCACCTTCTGAAGGTATTACAAAAGCAGTGTCTGCTTGCATATTGAGCAGCAGGAGGACAAGCTATTATTAAATGATTGTAGTGAAGGAGAACATTTCTTTCCACCCTTAGGCTAATATTAAATATTCCCAAGGTCAATTGTAAGAGAAGATAGAGAAAGGCAAGAAGCATAGATGCTGTCAGTTGTATTTTCTGTTTTCATTTAACTGTAGCCTTAAAATCAGAAATATTTATAGCTGTGATGTAGCTCCTGTGACCCTGCTTCCTCCTCTTCAGGAGTGCCTCTTGTTTGTGCTCAAAAAGAAGCTGCAAGTTATTCTTTGAGTCACTCCCTTTGTGCATACTGGACAATAGGAGATGCCTGGAGGTTTCTTGCCTTCAATTTTAATTACAGTTTTTCTGCTGCATATGTATTTGGTCTTTTCAATACCAGAGAGTCCTATATCCTGAGCCTGCCCAAATGTGACTGCCTTTGGATGATTTGCATGGGTATATGCTTTAAACTTGGTTGATGTGCTAAGGAAACATCTAGGTACAAACAAAGGCCTTTGAACTTTAAAGGCAGTTTTACACCTGTGACTTGCTCGTGTTGAAGATGGGAATGGTGGGGGTAGGGCTTTCCTTGGACTGGGCAGGTTGCTGATGTTCTTTAGGGCTGACTCTGCACACGGTGGAGGTGCCACCTCCCTGAAAGGGGGAGCCTGAACATGAGGGTATGGGGGCATGTGGAGATGATGTAATAAAACTTAGTCTTGAATTTGCTTTAAATTTAGTTCAACACCACTGACATTAGAATAACTTTTAAAGGTTTTAATGTTAAAATTGTTTTCATGTGTGTGAACTTTGCTGCTGGTGAAGGAGAATAAAAAAGAAATAGAAAATGCTGAAGAATTCCAACAAGCCATTTCAATATACATACTTATAGGCTTTAGATAAGGGGTTATTCAGCCACTCTCCTATTCATCACTCATAACAGCATCATTTCTAACCTTGCAGGTGTCCTTGAACAAGTCACTTGTTTTTTGCCTCAGTTTCCCATTTTTGAAGTGCATAGAAATAATAATTTTTGTCTAGTTCACGTGAGTGATAGGACACAAAATGCAGGACTTAATTTAAACACAAATGCCAGCCCTGCTGCAGTCATACAATCTTAAACTGTGTGGTTTTATACTAATTTTAACCAATTGATAATCTATTTAATTAAATAGTTGCATGTATGTTAGTTCAACCCAGTTGGATGTGTGTCAGTTTTATGAGTGGCTGCAGAATTGGAGACACGTGTCCATACACATGAGATATTGCAGTTTTATGTCACCAGACTGGGGCAGACATCACTAGGTGTCATTACTTTTTGAAAACGAACATGGTTTTCTAATGTGTGAGTTTTGAGTGCCTGTGTAACTGTATGAGTTCAGTTGATAGGTTTGTGAGAAAAGCTGTATAGGAAATCCAGCCTGTGAGAAATGGCTCCTATGAGCCCTGGTCTGCAACTGGAGAGTTAACTTCTGGGTGTGTGAACATTTTCAAACCCTCTAATGAATGAGGGTTAATCTCAATCAAATCTGAGTCCAGTCAAGCATGGCCTTCTTTTGAGCTTCCCAGGGTAATTCAATTTGCTTTTCTTTTGAATTCTTTGCTACTTTGAATTTTAAGTGTTTCATAATCATTTTTGGATAGAAAATTCTTGGCCAGCAAGCTACCTGCCTATGTGCTTATCATGTTTATGATAAGCAGTTTCTGGAAGTTGAAGCAGCTCTTTGTGTTTGTCCCTGTCTGGCAGAGTGCTCTGGTTGATGCTGAACTCGAGGTATGTGCTGAGGCTGCCCCTGCTCTGAAGCTGTGTGTGCTTGGAAATGTTCTTGGATATAAATGGATTTTAGCAAAGCAGTGAACACTTCCTAATTAGGACTTAATAATTAACTCCTCCTTATTTGTGTAAGAGGCACCATCAGAGGTGTCCTGGTGATGCCTTTCCCTGTCTCAGGTTCCTCACTCCACAGTCACTGTACAGAGATGACACTTTGGCGCAGGCGCTTTTCCCCACGTTCTGCTTCATCCCTCCTCACATTTCCATGCCAAACAGCTCAGTGAGAACCAATCAGGGAATGTGACAAATGTTGGGAAGGTTTCTATCTCCCTTGGCTGCCAGAGGAGCACTCATTCTGTTTTCAGGATGTCAAATGATGTGTGCAGGCAATCAGCTCGGCTCACTAATGCTCAGTGGGGGAGAGGGAAAACTACCTGGGCCTCTTCTCTGCCTTTGGAGGTGAAGCAAGGGAGTAGATGCCTTTTTAAAAGTTCATGAATATTTTCTAAAAAAGAAAATGAATTTATTTCTTTCCTTTTTACAAGCTTTCCCCTGTTCATTTCAGAGCCTAGTTTTGATGCACTCTGTTTTTATGTAACCACTGATTAGATGATTATCAGCTGTGTACTCATCTCCCCCCTCACTCCAAGGCAAGCTGCTGCAGCAGGCAGGTAATGCAGCAGTGTTATGAAAGGAGCACTATCATGAAGTGTATTATTTGCTATTCAAGGCTTGATTTCACAGCTCGTTATGTAGGTTCAGCTATACTGCATTCCCTTGGGCCACTGGGGTTTTATGCTGGTGCAAGTGCAAGGAGTAGCTAGTTATTTGTATATTCTCAGCATACATCTCCACTTTTCTAATCATCTAGTTCATGTATTTGTCTGTGCTGCTCTCCTCTGTTACCCCCCTGACAGGAATTGTCTTTTCCAATGGAAGGTCAGTGTCAAAAATAGACTCCAGAGGTTGCATTTCAGCCCTCGTGCAGCTCCTATCAAGGGGGTGCAGTGCCCTAAAATACAACTGGCCTGGCTCAGGCTCTGTGTTCACACAAGAGAGCTTGGGTGGAAAATGAAGGGTTCCCAAAGTGAGAGGTGGCCTCAGAAAGAAGAGGGAAAGGATAATGAAAGAAAAAAGAAAGAAAGGATAACGATAAACCTGCCTGGAGGAAAGATCCTGGATATGGGATATGAGAAGGGAGATGAATGCTGGGGATGCTCAGGGACGTGGGCCAGGAAGACCTGAGGGATAACTGTGTGCAGCTGCACAGCTGGAGCAAGACAACTGTCTGCCTGCCCTCTCTGCCAGACAGGGAAGTTGAGATCTGATGAGCAAAGACAGCACTGAGGGTAAAAGCTCTGATCTCCTTGGGTTTTTTAAATAAACCCCATTATCCAGATCTGCTCTAAGTTGTTGCTTGCTCTGACTTGCCCATGACACAAAAAGGGAAACCCCCTTTGTGCTCCTTCAGAAACATCCTTTACTGCATCATTTGACTTGTCCCTTGCAATGCACTCAGGCAAAGCCTTTGGGACAACTCTCAAGGGCAAATTTCTCTCTTGAGAACTTCAGGGAAATATTCAGCCATTGTTCTCCTGGGTGTTTGGAAATATCACTGGTGTCAACAGAAGAGTCACATCATATTACACTGAGGTGTGAAAGACACAATCATTCTAGCAAGACATTTTCAATAAGCCAGGACTCAAAAAGAGATCCAAACAAACCTTCTGATGAGGAACAGAAAGGATATTAGTCAAAAATATTGGTTTTGAAGGTGCACGACTTTGGAGGGGCTACCAAAAGCAAATCTCAGTTGTTTGGCTGTTATACAAGCCTACACCATATTTCTTTTGCTTGACAATAGCGAGCAGGGAGAGATGACATCAACATTCATAAGGGAGTGGGGAAATACAGGTTTTCTCTCTCAGCAGCATGAGTGATGTCCAGGTCTTCCTCATGCTAGCACAACTCATTTCACAGAACAAAACTCCTCTCTTCTGCCTTATTATCAATGTTCTTCCAAGAAACAATCCTATCTGTGTTATTATATTAATATATTATTTTCCTGTTTCTTTTTTCCTGGCACACAGAAATATACAGGGAGCACTCTTATATATTAAAAGGTTCCCTTGTGCTTTATTCCAACTTTTAAAGGTGATGTTTCTGTTGTATAATTTTAGTTTAAGATCATTTTTTGTGGAGGATAGTGAGGAGGAGTAAGGCATCATATTAGCTCTTCCCATTTCTGGCTTAGATTATGGACCCAGAGGAAAGAAAAGAGATTCTGCTGCAGTCCTTGGATGGAAAGGCAAAGGGAAATGGGTTTGGAGGGAGGATCAAGTCTGTTTGTCCTGCTTGGCACCTGCTGTGGTTTCTCCCAAGAAGTGCAACAAAATAAATGTCACCTCTTCTGAGAGGTCGTAGAGCTGAATCCTGCGTTTCTCATTTGATTTGAAAGGTCTCCCTCTGAAGGGCCCTTCCTGGGACAGTGCATTTACATGTCCTTGTAATTAGATTGAGTCAAACACTTCTGCCTTGAAAAATTAACATCAGGACCACCTGAACTATAAAACAATCTAATACTGCTTATGAACAAAGAGTTCATTCATATTCTCTCTCTCATCCAACAATTTATACTGGGGAGCTTTCCCATCGAGTTGTTTTGGGCAGTTATCTGGAAGCAACTGGATGTAGGAGTGATATAGTAAGTTGCATAAAGTTTACCTATGGCATCTTAGGAAGAAAATAAATATTCCAAAGAGTGGAGGTTATGAGTCCCAGTGAAAAACAACACTTTAGCCTAACTGCACATACAGGCTGGGAAATATACTGCCTTCTGCCAGGGCAGGAGGACTGTAAATGCATATTAGCTGAATCCATGCCAAGCAGTGTGACTGCACTTGGATCATCTCAGCCATAGGGAAAGTACTCCTTCATGTCAACATAAATTTTCAGATTACTTTCACAGTGGAGAAAAAAAGGACTTGTTTTAGACCTACTGCTCTGTTTTATATCTGAAAAACAAAGCGCTGACTGTATAAATTTCAAACCCATGGCCAATTTAGAAAGATGAAATGTTCTAGATGCTTTGTGGTATTTGTGGCAATTATGTGCATCTTGTTACTCAGGTTTATTTAAGTTTATGTTTAGTTCTAGCAATGAGAAAAGAAAAGGAAAGGTGCCATGCCAAAGGCATACTGAAAGGACAGTACTAAAGGGCAATTCAGCTTCATTATTTTCTACTGAGACAAATACAGAGCAGAGAATTCAGAAAGCTGGTTTATTGTTTCATTTACACAGAGGACAAGTGACTGGGAATGCACCTCCATGGGGCTCACCCGTGTAACAGGGAAGCAAAGACACCTTCCCAAACTGGCCGAGCTCTGAGTAAGCCCAGCCTTGTGTCTTTTAGACCCAGCCTTTAGACAGCAGGCCTTGGAGATCACCTCAGAGCTGCCCTTAATTTAATTTGGGGTGAAATTCTAGGGAAGGGCTTAGGTAAGGATTGTAATTGCTCAAACCATTAAGACTGAAAATAGCTGCTGCTGAGAGTTATTCTCCTGTATGACACTGTCTAGGAATGACAGCCAGGGGTGTGATAGCCTTTCATTAACATCAGCACCCAGGATAATGATACAAGTAAAACTGTTGTACTTTATTACATTCTTACTGTCATTTAATTGCTTGATAATAGGTTTTCATAACAATAGAGGCCCATGGAAAGTTGGCTGGAGTGATCCCAACTGGTGAATTAACTGCAGCAAAGTTGCCATTAACAAAGCGAGTTGTTTGGGGAGGTCATTCAGAACAGATGGCCATTATTTAGGGAAAATAGCTGTGGAGCTGGGTCTCAGGAGAGGAGCTAAAGTTCCCATATTTAATATGAGCTATATGAAAATGTGCAGAAGGGTTCTCAGGGCTGGGCAGACAAAAGAAGTGCTGTGCTGGGAAGCATCACAGTGGTGCTGTTGTGAAGAGTGAGTGCTGAGTGTGGAACGTGGAGGTTTGCTTTGGTTTTAATATGGTCATAGATCCTCTTCTCTTGATGAACTTAATCATGAGCAGTCTGCTTTTGTTTCGTTTCATAAGCCCCTTTTGCATGCATCTGTACAAAACTCCCCCAGAGCCAGACTGCTACCTTGGAATAATAATATTAATCACTATTAATAATACATAATGCTTACATGCAAATGGGTGCTTCCATATGCAAACACGGGGGTTCAAACATGGGCATGCAAATGTTGAAACGCTGGTGTTTGTTATATTTGATGTTCAGGAACTCTAGTGGGATTTTCTTCTCATGAAAGAGCTCATGTCTCATTTGATCACTCTGGGATGCAGTTGGAAGAAAATTAATTAGTTGGAGTGGAGTGGACTAGGAATTTTATTTTCATGAGTATCGGACAATCTGTTTGGTAATTCAGTTGTAATTTCCAGTGTGAGATGGATTCACAAGAGGACAGAGAGTGCAACTGTCATGGTTTTGTTACTGGAGGTGAGGCTGAGATAAAATCAGGCTGTTTTCCAGGGAGATTTCTCATACAAATTGAAGTTGTAGCTGCCAGTCAAATCTCTTTTCCATTTGTGACTCTCAGCTTTCACTTATAAATTTCAATGAATAACAAAGGAAGTTAAAGTCCTGCAAAAAACCATATTGAGCAGCAAACTATTTTTTGAAGTGCCCTTTTTCCTCCCTCATGTAGATGGGAAATAAATACAATCCCATCTTCCTAAATCATTCTAAAATTGCCAGATACCAAATTTTCCTCCCATAAGAGGCATCTTAACCTCCCAGAGAAGGGATATTTTACTTTTTGGGATTCTCTGATTTCTTTCATCTCGATTTTAGGAGTTTTTATGAGAGGCATATGTGTGGCAGTGCAGTTGGGTCTGTCACATCAGAGAGGACTTGCACAGCAAACTGGGATATTGGAAGGGTGTCCAGCAGTGTAACTGGTTTGCAGGCACTATAGGGGCTGTATTTTGGAAGGGTGAGTGTACTGCTAGTATGACATGTGTTTGTCCACTAAATATAAATCCCAAACTGGAAGTTGCATAGTCAAACCACACGTCCCTCAGGTGTTGGAGCTCTAACAGGTCTCTTGTCTGGCCTGGTGGGACTGAGGAAGATGTGGATGAGAAGGTGGAGCTGCAGCCCTGCCTGGCTGCTGGCCATGCCCTGGCACTGCTTCTCCTCCTGGCCTGAGGGTTTAGGTCTCTTTGAGCAGCTTTTCCACACTGGTGCTGGAGAGGGGGAAGGCAGGCACAGCACTGACAACTGAGGCCACTGGCTCTTTGGAGAAGATGGAAGAGTCACTCTTGCAGCTCCCAGGGCTGCAGGCAGCACGAGCCAGGGATCCTCTTCAGGGGAAAGTACTGCTGTGATTTCCAGATGGCCTTTCCCTTCAGACACATTCATCTGCTCCCACTGCCACCCTGGAGAAGGCAGTGCTTTAGGTACTGCCAAGACTTTGCTGGGGGACACTCAGTGTTTTAGGGGTAGTGTAACAGTGAGGGTCCAATGCCTAACTGTGTCTGAGCAGGAACCATTGAAATCAGAGAATGTTAATATTTTTGGGTGGTTTTGGGAGGTTACTCCTGGGCTACATCCCTGTTGGGAGGGACTGTACATAACTGCTCTGAGAGCATTCCTCTCTGCTCTGCTGCTGACAAGCCACTGGAATAACTATAGTACTCTACAGGGAAGCTGCACCATGACAGTCCTTTCCACCACAGGGCAGGACAACTTGGGAAAAATAAGTGTAATCACCACAGTAAATATGAGGGAAGTTTGTAACTTGCTTGTGTGTGCTCTGGAACAAATGACAACTCTATCATTGGTGAGCTGCTGTGGTCACTGCTTTGGGGATTATGAAATGGCTGCAATTTGTTCATCCTCTTGGAAAAACATCCCAAGTTGTTCACATGGAAAACAAATTGACTTTTTGTTTACATTTTTTTTAAATGCAACCATAAAAGTTTATCTATTGTAAATTAATTTGGTTTTAGTCTTGTACTACAGTATTGCTCTATTAAATGCAATCAAACAATGGAAAATGTATTCAGGGAGCTAATCATCTGCAGAAATGGCTCAGTGAGTGTTGAGGCTGGACCACAGCTATCAAATGGAAGTCATGGAAGATAGAGATGTGAAAACCTATTAAATCACCTAATCCTTCAAGCCTCCAAATGCAAGGCTTTTTCTTGAAGAGAAGGACGTGTCAAACTGAAAAGAATTATAGCAGAAATGGGTACTTTTTTGGTGTTTATTTTGTCATACTGATACATTTAGCAATACTGGGGGAGTGGAAAGCAGGGTGTCACTTGCTGTTACACAGCCAGGTTTGTGTAACCCCTGATAATCAGTGTTGTGTTACTGTGGTGTCTTTATTCTGGGTAGCAAGTGTAATATTGTGTGTGGGAAAACTAGACAAGGGATGTCTGGGAATGCCAACCTTCAGCTGTGCCTAAAGCAGCTGCACGTGGGGACTCCTCCACGGGGGAATCCACTGGAATTATCAGAGAGGGGCTCAGTGAGTGCTTAAAGCCCCTCCAGTCACCACAGGCAGGGACACCTTCCACCAGCCCAGGTTGCTCCAAGCCCCCTCCAGCCTGGCCTTGGACACTTCCAGGGATCCAGGGGCAGCCACAGCTTCTCTGGGCAACCTGGGCCAGGGCCTCCCCACCCTCACAGGGGAGGATTTCTTCCTAATTGAATTTTTTCCTTTTTCTCACAGAAGTGTGATCTGTGAACAGTGGTCTCAGAACAGAGGTTTAGTGAGCACAAAACTTTTCCATTGCATGGCAGGGCTTTCAAGCCAAATTCACAGCAACTGCCCCTTGGGGCTGAAAACTTCTCAGAGAAAGAACTGAGTCTTACTTCAAATTGCCTGGATTTGGCAGAATTTGAAGTGATCACGTTTTCTTAGTTTAGTTGCCTGTTTGCAATGCAAGCATCTCACTCATTCTTGTGAGAGAATACAAACCTCCTCTGTGTTTGTGCATAAAGCAATGCCTTTAATCGAGTTTTGCTCTAATGGTGGGGAAATGTTATTAATAATATAGAAAAGCTTTTTCATGTAATTAAAATGGGGGAAAAGTATTATTTTACAATTATGCTGACAGCCTGTCTTTGATCTGGGAACCTTTGTCAAGGTAGGTTAGTAATGAAAATGAATGCACTCTCATTTATACCTCTGAGTGAAGCTATCATTATGTTTACTAAGCCAGAACTGCCCTGTGAAAGTAAAGTACTGTATTAATTGTACTCCAGAATGGGATTGGTTGGCTTTTTTAACCTTTCTTCCCACATCTTGTCACTTCTGCATTATGAAGCTCAAGTGGAAAAGGAAGTGTGTGGTAAAATGACAATTTTTGCAAACATGTAAACAATTTAAAAGGTTAATAAAATACCAGGGCATGGGGAGCTGGATTTTTCAGTTTACAGTGGTGTGTTTTATGAATGAAAAGTCTGTAGGTGACTTTAAGGGGGCACAGCACTCTGGCCTCCCTGCATTCCAGCTTTGCCTCACAGCAACACAGGTGACAGGATCTGGCCCTTGTGCACAGACACTTGATATTCAGCTGTAGATTAATGTGGAAAGGGAAAATTAAAATTCAAATGGAGCTTTGTGTTATTTTGCTCTACTGAAGTCAGTGTTTTCAGACTTTCACATCATACAAGGAGTTGAACATACATTCCTGTAGCTTCTGTTTTCCTTCTCTTCTGTTTCCTGAGCTGGCTCCAGTTTCCTGATGCAGGTGGTGGAGGCACAGGACCTTTAGGAACTTGGAGAGAGCAGTAAAAGGTCCTTCAGAAGCTGAAGGGATATTCCAGTGCAAACTGCACTGGTGGCTCCAGCTTCTACAGCAGCAATACCTGAGCTTTGTGTCTTAAACCCACCTGGTATATTCAGCCTTGGCTGTAGGTTATGTTAACCCTACATGACCCAGTGCTGTGGAGATGCTGATTTTCTTCAGGAATGGATGCAAGTTCCTGGAAGTTTGATTGTTTAGGGGTGGCATGAAAATTTTACTGAGGTCTGTATGTGTTAACTCCAAATACTTAGTTGTGATGCAAAGCTATTTTTGTAGCCTCTTTTTAAAAAAACCCTAACTTTATGATTCAATAGCAGATAAGAAAGTGAATGATGCCCTGCCTGTTTTCCTTTTCCTCTTCTCAATTTCTTGTAGTTAGTGTAAAGGCTGGAGGCAGCTTTGGAGAACATTTTAAGAACCATCATTCACGTCATATCAAGGTTTCCAGGATGTTATAAAATCTAAATTAAGAATGATGACAACACTGCCTGGAAATTACTTTGCCTCTAAGTGAGAAGAAACAAAGCCTGTGCCATATGTGTTGGACTCCAGAGGGGAATTACCATTTTGGGTGGATGGATGGGTTTGGAATGGCTGAGAGTGCTCCCTTGCCTCTCGTGTGTGTCTGTGAGTGACTGGATGTGTGGGAGTGGGAATCCCAGCTGTCACTTGTACAGAGTCCCCTCAGATGGGTCACAGAGTTCCTGATGAGTGGTTGGTTATGAAAACTTTACACAGCCACACAAAGTCTTCCTCTCATACCCCACAGGTCACCACCTTGCTTGCAGGAACCTCCCACTGTGCTCTGCTCCCTGCTGAGACTGCCCAGACCAAACCCTTCCTTCCCTCCTCAGCCTCCAGGTAGCAGCAGAGTACCTGCTGAAATCAGGTTATTTCTTGATTTCTACTCTTACCCCCCTGTATTTATCATCTTATTAATTCCCCTTCATAATATTAAAAATGTTAATTCAGTGTTTGCTGAGTCTCCCGTTTCCCAGGGAGAATAAGACCAAGCTGTTTAATCTTTCCACACAACCCGCTGCAATTTTTTAGAATTGTTATAATTTTGATTACTCTGTAATGCACCTCCCAGAACAATTATGAACTCTGTAAACTGAAACTGTGACAAGCTGTTTGTCAGAGATTTGGGCCCTGCTGAGGAAGCCTTTGGATACTGGCCTTGGAATTTGTGCTTCCCAGGCAGGCTGTGTATCAAGTGTGTGTTTGCTTTAGGGGGACATGGACACACATGTCCTTGGATGAGAATCTTTCAGGAAAAGGCAGCTTGGGCAGGGTCAGAGCAAACAGTGAGGGAGGATGGTTCTGATCCTGGAAAGCAGTGGAGCCCAGTAAAGGACCCTGGGCAAAACCTCTGAAAATTAGAGTTAGACATGAAAGGAGGGAAATGAGAATGGTCAACAAGCATGAGAAGGGCTGTTCTCTGGGGTACAGCTGTTGGGATGGCAGGGTCTGTGCAGGGGGGCTGATGGTCACACAGGTGGGCACACAGGACATAACTTCTCTTGTCTTCTGAATCACAGAATTGGCTGAGTTGGAAAGAACACACAAGGATCATCCAGTCCAACCCCTGGCCCTGCACAGGCCCATCCCCAGGAGTCACCCCCTGTGCCCCAGAGGATCATCGAAACCCTCCTGCAGCTCTGGCAGCCTTGGGGCTGTGCCCACTGCCCTGGGGAGCCTGGGCAGTGCCCAACCAGCCTCTGGGGGAAGAACCTTTGGCTGAGATCCACCCTGAGCCTGCCCTGACACAGCTCCAGCCATTCCCTGGCTGCTGTCCCTGGTCCCCCCAGAGCAGAGCTCAGTCCCTGCCCCTCCTCTGCCCCTGCCCAGCAATTGGAACTGCACTGAGGTCTCCCCTCAGTCTCCTCTGCTCCAGCTGAACACACCAAGTGCCCTCAGTGTCCTCACATGGCTTCAGATCAAGGCCCTTCCCCATCTCCATTCCCTCCTTTGGACACTCTGATGGCTCAATACCTTCCTTATACTGCAGTGCCCAAAAGAAGCTGGGCTGTTCACAAAGCAGCAGAGTTGGTCTCATAGGAATATTGGTTTGCATCACTAGTGGTCACATTGCACATGGTCAAATGAGAATGTTGAGGAAATGTCTTTCAAGTGCAGTTTGGGCTTTTTCCATTTTCTTTAATTTTGGGTTTTGCAATATCTGAAAGAATTTCCTCAATCTTCCCCATATTCTTGTATGTAGTCAAAGCTTTTCTCTGCTTTAAAGAAATGGCATCTTTTCAATTGTTTGCCTGTTTGATGTAAAATCTGCACATTACTGTGGCCAAAATTAGGATGTTTTACTGCTAAAAGGATTGCTTGTTTTCTTGTAGAGACTCTGGGGAGAGCATAGTGGGATATCACCCTCTTTCTGTGAGAAGAAAGCTGCTGAGTGAAGGATCAAATTCTCTCCCCCATCCCTGGCACTGCCACCCTTCCCTTTCACAGGTCTGATGAGCCACATCCCAGGGTCACGGTGGGATACAGGAATTCTTTAGATTTGTGTTCCAAGTGTGAATTGCTCCACTAAAATCAGAATGTAGAAAAAGTAAGTTGTAACTACTTAACAAAGGAGTAACAACAGGATAAAAATAGAGGACTGTTCCTGCTGTAGGAGTGGCATTATGAGTGTGTCTGGCTCTGGGGGGGCTCGGGCATGAATAGGTGTGTGGGTGACTCCAAAAACCCCAGCAGATACTTTGTGTGCCATGAGTTAAAGCGGATACATTACTACCCACAGGGACTTATTTCAAGTGGCTTATATTTGGCACAGTGTGACTTTAGATTACAGAAGGAAATGCTAAGCATGGAGCTCTTATTGCTCCGCTCAGGCTTGGCAATTATGAAGAATAAAAAATTTACCAGAGCCTAAGCTCTTCCAGAGTTATAAACATGGGGAGAATTAAGGGACAGGAAAATTATAGCAACTCAGCTAAACCACTATAATTAAGGCTGAATTGCTTTTTATATTACAGCATTCATGAAGTAGAATGTTGAAATAAATAAAAAGTAAAAGCTCAAATACTGTTGCAGACTTAAATTTTGGTAGGACAAATCCATTTTGGTCTGACAGTGTGTGTAACTTCTAGTTTCTCTCATCCTCCTCCTATTCTTACTGATGACGCCTTGCCCTCTGGATTCAAACATCTCCTGAGGTTCCTCTGCTGGGCAGACTGGGCTTACAGGTGCTGCCTGTGAGCACAGCCCTCTGTCACACTCACTGTCTTTTACAAAAGGCTCCTAAACCACTTGTGTGAGTTTAAAATTCCATGTGTTGTGGAACGGGAGACACCTTCACACCTTTCTCATTCAGACCAAGAGCCCACAGATTGTAGGTCTGTGTTGTTGGATCTTTTTTTTTTCCCTTTTGTGGGTGTGTGGTTTGTTTTTAATTTTAACTAATTTGTTAGTTTTTAATTTTGACTAATTTGTTTCATACAGTGTTGACACTTGTACCCAGCAGACCTGTCTCTGTGCAGCTTCATCACCCCACTGCTAACTACTCTTAAATCCAGGGGCCGGTTTCCACTGAAGCTGACAGTGATGTAGAGCCTTCAGACATACAAAGTTCCCCCAAGTTTGATGAAAATCCACCTCAGTTTGAGGGAAAAAGAGCTACATCGAAGCTCCTTCAGCATGAAAATCCAGCAGAACTCAACCCGTGCTTGCATTGGGAGGCAGCAGCCAGAGCAAACCACACATTTGTTATCATCTGGGCAAATGGGAACGTGGGAAGAAGCTGAAAGTATGTTTGGAGGAGTTTGGCAAATACAGGACATGGGTCTTGCTGTTGTTAAGCTTGTTGGGATCAGCAGGTCTGTAATGGGAATAAATTCCCACGTCTGAATTTCAAAGGCAGCTTCAGGAGAGCAGCTTTCTTCCTGGCAGGAAGAGTAGTCTGAAGTCTTTGAAGGTGATAAAATATAGAAGAAAACAAAATGGTCTTGGTGGAGAGAATTCTCAGGTGATATCATGCATGTGTAAACATCAGGAATTTAATCCCAGCTATATTCTGCAGTATAATACAAAATAAACTGGATCAGTGACACTGCTTGTGTGCTCCCCCTCCCTCCTCCATTTCATAAACCATAAGGCACTTCTTTGGGAAACCATAAAACTGACTTAAAGATCTTGCTTACATTAATTTGGGACTCTCTTTAAATTGTATCTTGAGTTATGAAATGACAAATCTTGTAAGCAGCTCTGAGTGATATTCTTGGTAAATTGGTTTCATGGAGGAGGGAGCGAGGCCACCTTCGAGCACTTCTGTGAGTTCCAACAAACTGAACATTGATCTCAGCGTGTTCGAGAGAGGGGGGCAACCCTGATTTCCCCTTGAATGGAAGCAACAGTGAACCTTTTTTCTCTGTTTCTAAATTCTGTTTCATGTAAGCTTTGCTGTCTCTTTGCAGCCATCTGCTGCAGTGCTCTGCACTCTGAGCTTGTGTAACATTTCAGAGGGTTTTTATTTGTTTCTCTGGCTGTGGAGAAGAGCTGGAGGATGTGAGCTCTGAAAGTTCAGAAACAAAAGAGCAACTGAGGCAAAGGGCAGCCCAATTGAAGGTAATTTAGAATTTATTGTTAAAAACATAACTGGTTAAAAAATCCTGAGAATGTAAAATGCAGTTGCCAGGCTATTGTCTCCACCCCCTTCAAGATCCCCACTTAACTCCAAATGGTCCTTCATGTTGTCCCTGGCTCGATGGAAACTGGAAGGTGGATGTGAGTCTCCTTAAATGCTTGGTATTTTTAAGATGATGAGCTATTTTGGATTATGAAATATGGTTGTTCTCTGAAATAAGTTTTGGTAATGCTGACAAGACTTTGCCACAGATGAATGGTGGATGGAAGACAGACTTTAACTCAGAGCTTGTTGAGTGGAAGATAGTATATATTTTCAAGGGGTAGGAACAGGTTAAACCTAATTTCTCTGTAATATATAGGCCAGAAGTTGGGTTGGAGGGTGTCTTTCCTTTGGCTTTAGGGACAGTAGGAATAGTCCCAAACAGATTTTAATTCATAGGAGTAATAAATTAATGTGTCTTCTAGAACTCTCTACAGGACGTGTTAATTCTCTTTTTATATGTGGTAAGTTTTTGGCATTAAATTATTTTTATAATTTTTATTTGAAAGAGTAGGTAGGTCTTTGTCATGTTTTCAGACTGGTCAGTCTATTCCAGAGGTGCACAGCTGGAGTCACTGGGCTTTTACCCAGCAGGGCCTTTGGACATGTGCAGTGCACACTGAAATGTGGTGGGGTAAAGACAGAGCCTTTTTTAGGTGTCTTTGAGCTGTTAAACGTTGACTAATTTTTGCCTCTGTGTAATCATACATCTGCCAGGGTTTGGAGATGCACATCCCCAGGAGCTGGACTCAGTGACCCTCGTGGGTCCCTTCCAACCCCAAATACTCTGTGATCCTGTGATATAGTTACAAGCAAAGGGTTATGTTTCAAAATCAGAATGATCATTTGGAAACCCCCAGGCAGTGCCAGGCTTGGGTCTCCTGCTGCCCCCAAGCAGTTGGAGTTCAGGATGTGGGCTGGGGCTGCTGAGGCAGCTCTGACCCAGCTGTCCCCACGTGCTCTGTCTGCTGGAGCAGCAACAGGAGCAGTGGGTGCCCAGTGGGAGCATCCCCAGCTGCTGTGCCTTGGGCTGCTGACAGTCAGAGTTCAATCTAGTTGAGTGGCTTTGTTTGTTTTGTCAAGAAATAGAACTATAATGGTTGCCAAATGACCAACAGAAACGGGGAACAAACGTTTCCAGGGCTGTAAGTGAGGATTGGAAGTGATAGCAAATTTAAACCAAAATTCTACAAGCTGTAGATTGTTACTAGAAGGTTCTAGAAATATGATCTCTCTGCAAAGAACTGTGAGAAATTGGAAATGTCATTTAACTTCTGTGATTTTACTCTAAGTGAAACAAATGCATCACATGTATGCCAGGTGTGCAGATTTTAAAATGTGTGTGCATGTCCCATACTCTTCACTACTCAATGTTTGAGACCTCCCAGCTAATGAAAAGTTTCTTGGGATGAATTTCTTTATGACTCTGAGAATTTTGTGGGCAGTAAAAGGATGGACACTTTATGAGCTTTCAAAGCAAATCAATTTAGGTTTTGTTTAGTTCATGAATTCTTGTGTAGGGTTTTTTGCATTCTTTTTTTCTTTTTGTTTTGTTTTGGTTTGGTTTCTTAGTTTTGTTTTGTGTTTCTGTTTTGTTTCTTTGTTTTGTTTTGTGTTTCGTGTTTTTGTTTTGTGTTTTTTTGTTTTGTTTTAAATAACTCTGTTTCTTCCATAGCTGGAAGTTATCCCCTGGGGTTATTTCTAAGAGCAACAAACAAAGGCTCAGCTTGGTAAGATGCTGCAGTGCACATGCCTGGACTATAGACCAGTGTAACAACCTGAGCTCAGCAATGGGCAACATAATTCTGTGGAAACCCCTCATTTTCCATGCCATTGATGAGATTTGCCATATTAGGAAGAATTCCCAGGAACTGCTCTCAAAAAGTGCTGATTTCTACACCCTGACTCATCCTGACATTTGCATTTTGGTGGTGCTGAGTTCCAGTCTCCAGGACAGCTGTGTGACTTTTGTGGGGATCCCAAAGGTGGCAGATGCTTGGGCAGGTGTTGCCTCCCTGTGCTGCTCTGGCGAGGCTGGGGGCAGCTCAGGGAGTGTCTCCCCCCTTTACCTGCAGTCAGGTAGCTCAATAAAAAGTACCAAAGGTTTCTCTTGGCCTGATGCAAGAGATTTGAGGCAACAACCCTGATAATAAAAATTTGGGAAAAGCAAACCTGGGAGTGGAAGCTGAAGAGGTGACAAAACCAAGATTAAACCCACTGCAGCCCCAAAGGAACCCAGATCCATGTGGGAGCATCCCCTGGCACTGACCAATAAATCATACTGAAAATTGACAGTTTTGCTGGACATCTAATTTCTTACAGGAATTATTTTCTGTGTTAAATTTCATTAAGCTTACAATAACTTAAAGTGGTCCATGAAGAGAGAAACAGTATGAACATTTTCCCAAAGGAGCACTGGTTTTGCCTTCAATTAATTTTGTACAAAATACAGTATGAAACACCAAAAAGAGTTAACTGTAGATGGGATTTGATGCCAAAGTAGGATATTTTGAATTATGACTTACGTTAAAAAAATAAAAAGTCCTCTTCAGATGTAGGACAAGAGAGAAAGGGGAGAGATGTGCTTATTATAGTCAAGAACTGTGATGCATGAGCATCAATGATTCCATTTGTTTTATATACTTGCTTGTCATTTTAATGGTTTATTATCAGGGATCCAGTCAAAATTGGCAATAAAAAGAACAGAGCTTTACTTTGATTCAAAGTCTGCAGCAGATATGCCAGCAGAAAGGATAAATAAACATGGAAAATATGCTGTTAATAAGGGAAATACAAGTAGTTCTAAGCATATTTCACATGCTTTTTCTTTATTTTGGTTTCAAGCAGTGTTGAATGCACTTAAATTATTGTTATAGTGAATAGTACCTTGAACATGGGTTGAAATATTCCATTCTAGGGCAAACTTGGGTTTGTTCTTGTAAATCTATTCTTATAAATAATTTTCAGAGAAGAAGACAAAAGAAGATATGCTCCTTTCTGATTTTGTGTACTTTCCAAGAAGGGAGTATTTTCTGCATAAGAACCTCCTTATAATTCACTGCAATTCTCCGTTTGAAGACAGGAAATCCACTGGAGAATTTTGTGGCATCAGGACAGTGTCTTGTTCTGTCCTCCATGGCCAAACAGAGTGTAGGGGAGCGAGTGTAAAGTGCCTAAACCCAGTTCAGTGCTATCCCTCTTTTTTGATGCCAAAAAACATTGGCTGGCCAAGCAGTTGGCTGCTGGAAGGTCAGCTGGCCCTGGGTGAGGTGATGAACTGTGTTCTGTCCTTTTGGGCCACTCTCTCTCCATCCGACCTTGGAGCCCTGGGGGAGAAAGTCTTGATTAAAATGTTTCTGAGTAGAGAGCTTTGTGTACAATGGATTCTGTGCCTCAGGTTCTCTGAGCTGACACCTGTCTTCCTATGACAGGAAGAGAAAGCAAAGTATTGAATTGAGCAATTTTAAACAGCGTATTTGCACTTTTAAGCAAATGGAAAAATGATAGGAATGAGATGACTCTGCTCTGGGCATTGTCACATCAGTGGTCATGTGTACACTCCTCCTGCAGGGCCCTTCTGAGTTGTTTTGCTCTTTTACCTATTCCTTTTCTTTTGTATTCACTAAAGGTGTAGCCAAATGTCTTGGTTTCTTTTAAGACAGTTCTAAAAATCCCCAACACTTGAAAACTTGAAGTGAGAGAAAAGTTTGTAGACCCCAGGGCACCACCTTACACCTTTTAACTTGGGAGAGTGGGTTTATCTGTTCCATGTTAACTTCTTGTGAACTTAATTGCTGCTTCTTATTCAGCAGATTAAAAATGTCTGTCTGTGCTACAGATCTGAGGACAGATCAGTCTGGAGACTGTGGCAGAGAGGAGGAACCAGCTTGCTCTTAGTTAGCAGCCCAACACAAACCTGATGGGAAAATCCATTGCAAAAAGAATCCATTTTGCTTTTAGACACCACGCTGCTCTTGGCATTGATTTGGAGCTCCAGAGGCCATGGGGTTTGTTTGTGAGATCCTCAAACCCCCAGTGCAGCCTCTGGGTTGGTGTGGAGCAGCTGGAGCAGCCCTGTGTGTGTGCTGGGGGGGCCTGAGCCTGGAGGGAAGGTGCTGCTGCAGTTCAGTGATCTCCTCAAAATATATCAGGGAGAATCAGCAAAACAGTGGGGAAAACAATGGCAAAATTCCCAGCAAACTGAGGAGGGTGTGGAGTTAAATGGTTATTAGCAGGCCAGGCAGGTGTGGTGGGTGTTTGACACTGCTGGCATGGAAACTGCTGAGGGAGGCTTTGCTGCTGCCCCATTGATTTCAGCTGCGTTGGGGAATATTTTCTATCTGTATGAGTAATGCTGCCTGGAAGTCCCCAGACAAAGTGGAAAAATGTGTTTAGTACCAGAAAATAGAAAAGAAAGTTTCTCTTTTCGGGAGACAAGTGTGTGGATGGACCTCCTGTTCCTTCCAGGAAGGAATGGTAACAACTGGAATCAACCTGTGACAGGTGTTTGTGGGGGGAAATAAGGAAACTAAAAGGAGAGAGAGAGGAGTATTTTTGTGACTTTGGAAAGAAGGAAGAGCTGAACTAGGCAGCAACAGAACCCAGCCAGGCACATTAGAGGAGCCTCTCTGGAGGGTGCCCTCACGTGCAGACACTCAGTCTTGCAGGTTTGTTACACGGCACCAGCAGAGCTTTTGCAGCTGAATTGTGCTTCCTGTGTTTTATTCAGGGCCCCAAACCCTGATCCCATGTGCCTTCAATCACCTCTTGGCCCGAGCTGGCTGCAGGAGAGCTTTGGTTGTGGTGGTCCTGCTGGACTCGAGCCCAGTGCAGCAGCCAGGGCTGCCTCTGCCTGACTGGCCTGACCTGCCTCTTTTTCCCTGCCTGGAGTCCTGGTCTGGAGAGATTTGAGATCCATCACATGGGACTGGGACTTCTGGACACCAAATTGCATCTGGCTGGAGCAAGTGTAGGTTTGTCAAAGCCTGGGCCTGTGCACACCACAGGGGAAGATGGATTGGTGCTGACGTACCCAGGGCATTTTGGACTGACTGCAAGTGCTCGATAAATATGACACCTTCTGGCCATGGCAGCAGTCCATGTACATGGGAGCTGAAGTCTCCAGACATAATTCTTATCACAGTTCAGTGCTTAAGTACCTGTTCAAACACCCCAAACAGCTTATGAACAATCATTCACCTTCCCCATCTCTGGAACCACTTACTTTTTATGGAATATATTTCAAGGTGACTAAGGGCCCCAGGCTCCCCCAGACACATTCTGCTCTCTAACTTAAGAGTGCTGCCTTATGTGGGCACCTCTCTGATCAGGAGTCATCAGGATATACTGACCTTCCCTTGTCCCTGCTCTGGGTGTGGGTGACCTGTCCAACTCTTCCATGGTTTTTGGAGATGGTGCAGTGAGGCCATCAAGTTGTGTGTAGGCAGATTTCCCACAGTGTTACACTGGAGTATAAAAGGTGAAAGTTATGTTTCAAAGCTGTGTTAGGAGGCTGTTCCCTGTTCCTTGTGTTGTTCAAGACTCTCTGTGCTGACTGGGACTGGAGTGTGGTGTGGTACTGAGTGCATTGGCTTGAGCACAGACAAACTCATACCTGTGTGGAGACCTCCAAACTGCCTGGGTGGGATTGCATTTCCAAAAAACCAGAGAGGAAGTGGTAGGGGTGAATTGAAAGGCTGTGCACCAGGGAGATAAATATCCTTGTGTTTTAAATGCAGTCCATCCCTTCCTGCTGCCCAGTGGAGGGTTGTGCAAAGCAGAGTCATGCTCAGAAAAATGTAACTGCTCTTGCTTTGCACCCCTTCCTGGATGTCCTGATCCCTTCCCTCTGCCCCAAGGGCTGTTCCTATTCTCTACTACTTTTGAAAATCTCAAAGCATGTGTGAGGGAAGAGGATATTTCCAGGAGAAATCCTTCTGCCTGGGGTGTCTGGAGCCCACAGCATGGCCTGTGGCCTGTGGCCCATTCTTTGTTCTTGGGATCTGCTCCCTTTTCTTAGGGTTTTTCTGCTGAACAGCTGAATGCACTGGATGGTCACACTTGAGAGCTTGTTATTTGTGACCATGAGCAGAGGGTTGAGCAGGAATGTCCAGAACAGCATTCTGTGCAGCCAGGGAGACACATGAACGGGTGTGCTCCTCACCGTCAGCAGGGAAGTGTAGCTTCAGCCTTTTTAAGTGAAGGATGCTGCTGATATGGCTGAAAACATCCTATGCAAAAATTAGAACAGGTATCCAGCCCCTGAGCAGTGATACTGGGACCTCTACTTCAAAATAAGCCAAAATTCCTTGCAAAGAATATGGATTGCTTTCACACTATGCAGAGGCCTGTTCATTTTGCATCACTAGTTTCCCAGTTATTTTTGATTTTCTGGCTGCAGCTGTGAAAACAATGGACTTGTGAATACTTGCCCTCTCTTAGTCTGGTCCATACTACAAACACTGTAATTCTGAAAGCCTCAGTATGTTGCGGACAAAAAAAATGTAAGTGTTAGGGATCCCTGTGTAGAACTGTGATTTACAAGCAGCAGGGTATTTTATTTTAGCTGGATATACAAGTTCTACTGGGCAGTGAGGTGCTCAACCAACTAGCAGTGGGCTTAAGGGTGCTAAAATCAGTGAGAGATATTAATGACCTTGGGTTTGCACTGTAAATTTGCTTCTGTAGCCAAGGGGGTTGTCAGGTGTCAGGGCAAAGAGGACCTTTTGTTAATCTGTGCAGGGCGATGTGTAGCACTGAGTTAAGGTTTTCTGTCCCTTGGAAGGTGAATTCCCCACTCATCCTGATGCTCCAAGGGCAGGTGACACTTGGGCAGAGCTGAGCAGAGCTATGACTGGGCTGTTCAACATGGGGACACCCTTGGTCCTCAAGCCCATCATTTTCTCGTGGCCTTATTTACTCATTCTTTGGACCAGGAGGACAAGGGAAACAGGATGGGGATTTTTGGTGGTGGTGGTTTGAATCTCTTGCACTGTGGTTTAAATCAATGTTTTAGCACTGCAGGTCTTTTGCAGTGCTAAGACATTTTAAGGCAGTGTCTCGTTCTTCTCATTCTTCAGCTCATTTTAGAGAATATTCTTGCTTTGTAAAAGTAGGAAGTGGCAAGGACTGCCCCTGTCTGTTCCTGCTGCCCTGGCTCTGAGAGCTGAACACAGGAATTTTGTCTGACGCCCCTGGGGCAATCCTGAGCCAGCACAGCCTGATTTGCAGGCACAGGAGTGAGCTGGTGTTTCCCCCAGTGCAGCCCTCCAAAATATGTGCAGGTCAGATACTTGTTAGTCAGACAGAGGAAACACAACATCTTAATTAGCCAGGGAGTTGTTCTGGTTGTGTGTGTGCTGTATGGAAAATAACATGTTAAAGAAGCAACCATAGCAGAATAACTATTTTAATTTAGGGTGTTTTTTTTAACCTATCAATTTTATTGCTCATTTTGACCACGAGCCTAAATTGTTGTGATTTTTGCTGTTTATTTGTTTTTTTTCCTTTCCTTGGTTAATATCTATTTGATGAGCTGGGTATGACTGTCAGGTAGCTACAGTTCTGCACTTGACACTCTGGTAGTGTGTTTGCCCAAAGGGGCAAGGATTTACAGGAGCTGATGGGAGCCTTGGCTGTATAAGGAATACAGGATGAGGCAGATATTCCACACAGTTCACCTTGTTTATCTAAGAGTAAAAACAAGAACTGAAGAGGGAAGAAATAAGCTTTTATGGGCTCTGAATGAAAATGGCAGTACTCCATCTTCCCCTGAAGCTCTGTCTTTTTCCCTCTCTCAGCTGTAGGAATGTGACATTTCTAATTTGCAGTACTGTAATAAAAAGCATCACGTGATAGAACCATCTAATTACATCATCATTCTTTGCAAAATATTCCATATTTCATGAAACCATGGCACAGCAAGTGCAGTGGAACCAGCTGGCACCTACTTGGCAGGAATCCTTTGGAGATACATTGCTTTCTTCTCTGTTCCTCTTATAACCTCTGCTTGTTGCCTTTGATGCTGATGTTCTGGTTTAATAGGGCTCATCCTTTTCCTGCGGGAACATCAGAGGGCTGGGAAGAAGAGTTTGTTCAGCTTTAGTTTCTTCTTACTATCAACTCTGGGTATGTTTTAGCTGGTTTATTTTTTCCCCTCTGGGTTTTTTCTTTCTGCTGTCTTCCCCATCAGAAGATGTGTATCAGGGAATAGGATCTCTTAAAAGCTTTGTTTCAGAATTTAAAGTAAACATTGCCTTTGCTGTATTTTTCCATAGCTAGGGGGAGTTATAGTGGTTCAGCATTGCTAAATACCTAGAAAGGATAAATACCTACTAGTGCCCCTAGTTTACAGACCTGAGATTCTCTCATCTTTTGAGAACATGACTCATTACCCCATCCTATTAATAATAGCAGTGGAGATGTTATTCAGTTCTTCTCACAGTTATTATTTAATAGTATTTACTTTTAACTTAATTTGCTTTCTTCTTTATACTTGATTTTTTTTCTGGTGCTCTTTCAGTAGTTAAAATCTTCTTTTAAACTTTGGCAGTGCTAAGCTGGTGACTTGTAGATTTTTGACTGCCAGGTCACTGCTTTTTTCCACTTATTTTTGTGAAAATAGAGATGAAAACCAGCAGTGTCTTGGCCCCACTCTGGTCACTGCTCAAAGGTAGCTGGAGAAAGGCCAGGGGGTCAGGGAGCCTGCAGTCAGGGCAGGGCAGGGCAGCTGAGCACTTTCCCTGCACTGGGAACATGCATTTCTTACCTTCACTCCCTGAGAATCCAAAGCCAAGATGCTCCTGCAGCTCTTGGAGCAGCCCCTGGTCCCACAGAGCTCCTGGTGCCTCCAGGGAGGGTTGGCAGAGTCAGCAATCCAGTGCTGGAGACCAATCCCTAAGTGCTGTCCCAAAGCTGGGGTGAATTGAGTGTCAATCCAAGGAATGTTTCTTTATTCTCCCAACATATTCCTTTCTCAGTCTATATTGCTGTGTCATAGCTGTAACCTTCCACAAGCCTGTGTAACCACTCCATTCTTCTTTGTGCATTGAATCCTAAAATGTATTGATTTTTATCTTTTTAGATATAAATTAAGCTCTTCTCTACACATACTGATAATTAAAAAAATGTCACTTGACAGATACAGTTAATACCTGCTGGAAAATTGAATAAATCCTGATCTTAAAAATAATGCATTTTAAATTACTGAATATTTACTTACTTATCTTGCTTTTAAATTTATGTTTAAAATAAAAAAGGAAATGTTTTTGAATTTTTTTGGGGAAAACAAATAAAAGGAAAAGAATGGTGGATATAGTTACTGAGCCCAGCCAGCTCAGCTCTCTAAAATCAGGCACCAGTGCCTCTGAAGAATAAAAGATGAAAACACAAAACAAATAAAACAAATAAAAGCTTAGAGCAGAAAACAGATATTTAATAAAAACATGTTGATGCTAAAAATATAAGCACTTATAATGCACTCTAAACAGAGTGAGGGAATCAAATATTCAGAGTAAAATTTTTCTGTTTCCTGGTGGAATCAGGTTTTGTGTGAAAGCAGTAATTGCTTGTTTTACTCTGGGCTGTTTGTTTGTGCCAGAGCTGGGGGGAATCTGGGACTCCACACGGGGGGAGTGGAAGGCTTAGACAAAGTTTATTAAAGAGCCCTGCCCTTGAGCCACGAGGTGCAGAAAGGACTCTCCTGCTTTCCAAACCCCTTGTCAGAGAGGAGTCCGGGTGCAGCTGGGTTCAGTTTTAGCCTTGGATTATGTCAGAGATTTAAATGTAAGGAATTATAGAGCCGTGATTGAACCACTTTTGTCCTGCAGGTTCTAATGACTGGCAAAATGAGAATATTTCTATAAAATGAATCATTTCTTATTACAAACGATCAGACAAAAGATCTTAATCAGAATTATTTACTACACAATATAAAAGCTAAAACTACTAGTAGTATAGTATAAGATATGATAGTGTACATATCGAAGCAATTATTGAAACAATCATATTAAAGCTGGCAAAAAGAAATAATTTTTAAGTGGAGAGCTGATGTAACTCACCCAGACCAACAGTCATGGGGAGATCTCTGCTCTCACCCTCAAGGAGAGTCCTTGGAGGGCATCCCCACCCAAGGGAGGAATCTCCACACACCCCTCAGGAGGGGTTATGGCAGAAGAAAACTGAGTGTCAGACCTGCCTCCCAGGTTTGGTGCTCCAGATTTACACCCCCAATTAGTGTCAGGTGTAATTTAGAGATGTTTGATTAGCCTGTTGCAAATGTTTAGCTTTGGGCCAGTTTAATGAGCTGGCTCAGGGTTATGAATCAACTGTGTAGTTAATCACAGGGACAAAACTTGGGGCTGATATTGGCAAGTACAGAATGTATGTTTACAAGGTCAGACAGACTATATAACCCAAGAGTTCAACTTTTAAGGAAGAATGATGTTTTCCTGGCTTAAATCCTTGTAATGGAATCCTTAGTAGCCTTTTGCTCACTTAAATAGAAGAGGACAGCATGATGTATCTCTAGGTAATGTTGCATTTCTGCATTTTAATGTTTGTTAAAAGCTGCATTAAAATAAAAGCAGCCAGCGTTTGCATTCCAAGAGCACACACAGAGGATCAGGGAGGTCTGGGATCCCACAGGCAGCTTGTGTTGATGAAGTGTCAGGTCCAGGTGTGTTACACAAGGAATATTGCAGTGAAGAGTAGCCCACAAATATTATGGGAAGTTAGTCTGGCAGATATATTCTTTCGAGATGATCAGCTCATCTGAAGCAGCATCAAAGCTCAGCCCATAACATGATCTATTCCCCATTTGTTTCTCCCGGGGCTCCAGGGAGCATCAGGTGCCAGGGGAGTGTCTGCACAATAAAGGGCTTGGCTGGGGAGACACGTTGGGTGGGGAGTTCATCTGCTCTTTGATGAGAGAAAAAATATATTTGGCATAAAAAATGGGAGCAACAAACTTGCTGTAAATGTATCTCTAAATTGTCAGGCGTGATTCATCAGCTGAGGGGACTGGAATTTTGGGTGGTAATGGAATCTCAGGGAGAGTTTATGGAATCTCAGTAGAGTTTATCAAACTCTACTGGCTGATGACTGATGGCTTTTACAAAGGAATCAAGCTGAGCTGGAGCTCTGAGATGTTCTGCCTTCCACAGAAATATTGCAGGCTTCTTCAGGAGGTTACTGATGTGGCAACTCCCTCCCACCCCAAAAAAGTACTTTACATAACTTATTCCTCATGTCAGTAGAAAGCTCTGCAATAGCTGCATGAGACACCTAATGACTAAAAAATGCTGGTGGAGCCCTTGTACCCCAGTGTGCACATGGATCTGAGGCACAGCAATGCCTGGTTGGTATGTCAGCCTCTTGCAATGCAGTTCTTTCTGTCTGGATATCTGTGTGATATATTCCCAACAGAATATTAAACACTTAGTCTGAACAGACACTGGATCACTTTTTTCCTTGTGGGAATTCTCATCTATAGTACAAACCAGAATATTTTCACTAGGTTTGAAGACACTCTTCTGTATGCCAATGATAAACACAGCAGCAGTATCTTCCTTTCCTTTGTCTTCAGACTGTAATTGAGAATTTTGGTTCTAGATCATAGGGATAAATTGGGGTAAACACTGTTTAAAACATTGATGGGAAAAAATGAGAGTAGCTATGTCTTCAGTCACCCTGTTTAGGAAGCTCTTAGTTAACAAAACACACAGTCTGTTTGCTTTATACAAGAGAAATTCCCTGAAGCTTAATTTTACTCCTTGTTCACTGTTACTGACCTGCAGTAACAGGAAACTTCTGTGATGACCTTACAAAATTGCCTGAACAAACCATTCTGAGTGATGCCAGTTATTTACTTGCTGATGGAGCTGTTGTGTTAACAGGGACTGAGGGAGCACAAACTGGGCATGGAAGAGTGCAAATGTATTTGGGAGGGGGCTGGTGGAAAACTCCTTGCTAGCAAAATCTGGAAGGCTTAATTATGCCAAAGAATGCTGATTTTTACCTTATTCTACAAGAATTATTGCATTCTGTGTTTAGGAAATACCACAGTGGTGGTTATGATGCTGCTGCAAAGCATGTGAGTAAGTGCATGAAAGTGTTGAAGTTCATTGAGTACTTCACATGCACATCTTCTGCTGGTCAAAGTCATGAAACTGTGGAGACCATTCTGATACTTGGTGTCTTTTACTTAAAAAAAAGCCCTTCTAATAAGTTTTAACAACCTCATGATATACTCTTGTGATGTTGCAAGTAAATATTACTAATTAGCTACTAGGGCTAAACATTTTGGATCCTGGGCAATTGAGATTGCTGCTTATTTAGTTCATCATTAGGCTGAAAATATATTTTTCGCTGGAGTAATAAATTGGTTGGCTGCATCTGTGAAATTGGATTAACACTATGGTTTTATTGACCCTAAAAGTAAATCCTGATTTGAGATGATTCCCTAAATATAAATCAGGATGTGTCTAGATTGGAGTTCTATGTCTGGGAGAACTGTATTTTCCAGAATTGATGATAAAAGATGGTTAGTTAGTAAAACTGAGCTGGATGAATTTTTAAGTGATGGGTCTCAGTCCTACAAACTGCAAGTTAAATTCTGTTTTGTGCTGAAGCTTTCTGTTGAATTATTAAGGGTTTGTGCTATAAATACTGTGTCCTAATAGCCATTTTCCCCCTTAACTCATCTGAAAGTTATTGTATATTAAGATGCTGGCTTCCCTGAGTACCTTGATACTTCCTGCAGGGCAGATAATGGTAAGTTATTGATGCATTTTGACAGCTTTTCAAACACATTGTCTGTGTGAAAGAGAACTGTATAAAATTTAGCCTTCTACACTTTAACATGTAATTTGTCTTTATAGGAGCAGGAAAGGGAGACTGGAATGTGTCTCAATTTTCTGAGCAGCAAATGAACAAAAAGCCCCTCTCCGTGAGCCAGTTCTGGCTGGCACAGAGGAGGAGGAGGAGGAGGAGGAGGAGGGTGCAGGCAGAGGGAGCTCTGGGCTCCAGGTCTGAGGTGTGTGGGCAGCATGGGCAGGGGGGGACAGGGGGGACTCCTCTCCAAAGGCAGCATGGGGATGAGAACCATGACAGACTCCCTGGTCTGCTCCCGGGGATGCTCCTTTCCTGGGCACCCCTGCCCTGGGATGTCTGGATTCCCTGTTCCCCCTCTTCCCTGGGCTCCTCTGTTCTGTGCCTGGCTTTGGTGCTGAGGGCTGGATTTCAGCAGAAATTGTGTCAACACTGCAGCAAAGCCAAACCCTCCCGTGCCTGGATACTCCTGCTTTTCATTTCCTTGTGCTTATATTTGGCTCAGAATTAACTGTAACAGGAATCCTGTGTAAGCGAAAATACCGTGAATATTGAATATTTTAAGACTGAGCCTGGGATATTTTTACCCTTTTTTCAATGCAAGCTATTAAACCCTCTGTCTTACAGGACAATTTTTTAGTACAAGGTCAACACAAAAACTTCTCTGATGTGAACTCCAGTATCTCTTCTCCCCCTATAACAACCTCTCAGAACTGCTCACAGCAATGTCCAGCAGAGCCTTCCAGATACTCTAAGCCCAAGAGGAGGATATTTTAATCCTCCTACCCTGTGTGACCAGCAGCATCCATTTTATTTCCCACATTAGAAGAGCAAGAATTTAATCAATGTCTGTATTTAAGCAACTGGGCTGTTTCCAGCCAATGTTTCAGTGTGTGGCTTAAATGAACACTCAGCAGTAAGTGGACAAATACCTTCAGTGGCATCAGAAGGATTCAGTGGCATCAAAAGGGCTCAATTTGTCTTTTATTTACCAAGAAGTGGGTTTAGTCTCTGAGCCACCTCACTGGAAACAGAGCCCTAACATACTGCAAATTCTGAAACAGAAACAGCTTTCCTAAATTTGATTTGGTGTCTCTGGGTGTGAATTGGGTGAAGCCTTGCCAGGTTGAAGGCATGACTGGCACAGGAGCAAATTGTTCTCTTCAAATTCCATCTTGCCTATCCCAAAATCCAAATAGTTGAAGAGCTTTGGTCTACTACAAATTAATTTGTCTGAGTGGAGAAATGGGAATAGATAGAGGTGTTGACAGGAACAGGGAAGTGAGTGACTTTTTGGTTGAAGAAGAAAAAGAGGGAAACAGTGAGAAGTTTGGGGTGAAAATAGGAAATATAATGTTTGCATAAATGGTTTGGAAATGTCTGGTGCCATGGCTGAATTTCTGGTGCCTTTGATTTCTGTCCCTGAAGGGGAAGGAACAACAATTGAGTGTGTTGTGGTTGTAGGAGGGCTGAGAGACACTTAAGGAGTATTTGAAGAAAAAGTTAGGGATGGAAAACAGGGGAAAAAAAAAGAAAGAGAACCTTATGGAATGAGGAAGAGGGAAAACAGAAATTATAGAGAGATGGGATGGAAAAGGTGGAAAAAAGGAAAGAACTAGAAATACTCCAGAAATAAATAATCAACTATCCTGAGACATAACAATGGTAAAGGAGCAAATACAAACGTATTTTTGTGGAGTTTTAAAACCACATGTATTTGTATCTCTAGTTTATCTTTTAGCCGTTACAGGTAGAAAAACTGAGCTATCACATTGGTGAAAGGGTGTTCTTAACCTTTTTAAACTCATACCAGTGGGAACTCTGGCCTGTTGGTCAGAGTTGAGCCTCCTGACTGTGTGCCCGGGGCGGTGGCAGCTCTTTGCAGGGTGGTGCCAAGGGAGGTTGAAGAACAATCCCATGGAACACTTTTGAGACTGGTGAATGCCAGTAATGATTTGCAGTATTACATGGTGGTTTGCTCCAGCATTAGACAGAGCATGACTGTCATAGAAACATTTTCCCAGGTTTTTATTGTATTTATGGTTGTAATTTAGTTCTATCCACAAATATACCTGAAGCAACTTTTCTCACAGCAGCCAGAAATAGCTGGAAAATGCAAATGAAGACAAATGGTGTTGTCCCCAACTCCTTAAGGAGTTTGGTTCATTGAAATTATGTGTATCCCCCCCTTTTTTCTTTTTTTTGCCCTGGGCTGCGATGTTGTGGGGTTTACCCTGTTTTCAGCAGTTCTACTGACTGTGAGGGCAGAGGCAAGGACACAGAGGGAGACAGAGCCATGAGCTGTGGAGGGTCATGAGGAACAGAGAAGGGAGAAAAACCAGTGTACAAGCACACAGTAGCCCTGGCAATAACAGATGTACTGGGAATAATGGTGTGCTCCTGAGAGGTGATAACAGTGGTGCCAGGGACGTTTTCTGGCAGAGGAGAGGACCCAGTGAAGTCTGGAGTAGCTGCTGAGTCTTCCTTTTGCAGCTGCAGGTTTTGCAATCCTGCCCTGCAGAGACAGAAGGAGAAGAAGAGAACTTGAGCAGTTCCAATGCTGACAGTTGGCATTGCTGAGAGAATGGATGTAAATGGCATAAAATTAACAGATTCTGTCCTGCCAAGTTTCTTAATTGATGTCATTGCGACGTCCTCAGCAGGCATTGTAACAACACACATTTGGGCTCCTCGAGGTTCTTCACTGTTTAAGGAACACGAAGCAATTCCTCAAGAAGTCCGAGAGCTGGAAATGTTTCTCTCCTGAAATTTTGTCTTCATAAACCTTTTGGGCTCAATCTTGCAAGGTCCTGGGTGTCTCAAGCCCCTCTGCCTCCAGAGGTAGGTGAGGCCCTTGGCCACGTTGCCTCCTCAGGCTTTTGGTTCAGCAGTTCACCTCCCTCAGGAAGGGGTGTTTGCCTCAGGGAGCCTGGGATGAAAAGGGATGTGTGTAAAACGGGAGAGCAGCTGTAATTTGCCCTTCCCATTATGGACTGTAGCATCACTGCTGTTGAAGTGAAGTCAGTGACAATTTACAAACCTGAAAATACAACCTTGTGATTCTCTTAAAAAATTATGTGTGAGATCAAGACCTACTTTCAGCAACTAAATCTGAAATAAATATTAGTACCTGGAATTAGAACATAATCACAGTTTTGTTTGAAAGAAAAAACCTCCCAGTGTGCTCTCACACTGCCTGGATGGATACTAAGGGAGCCATTGTGGTTGATTATGTTGCTGACCTGCTAATTAAAGAGGCTTCTAGAAAGAATTGATATAGAGGATGTTTTGGGGCTTATTCTGTGTGAGTCCCTGAATTGTCTTTGACAGGACTAAATGTGATACCTTTAAATGTTCCACAGTGTATTTGGGATTGTGTGACTAATGTAAGGGCTTTGAGACTTGAATTTTACTTTCCTATGGACTTGTTTGACTTTCCTGCCTCTATTTTTTCTACCTCCTGAATTAGTTAAACATGTTGTAAAGCTTAGTTAATATTTTAAATGTTTTAAAATCCCTGAGTGAAAAACATAGATGTGTGAAAGTATCATTTGAGAACTTAAATTCTTCTCTAAATGTGCTCCTAGTCACTGTTACAGGTGGTTACTGGAGTACCCAGGACTCTCGATCATGAATTGCTTAGGGAGGGCACTGTAATATACAAATAAAACACCAGTGTGGAGTAAACTTTTAAAAACTCATAGAATAAGAAATAGAATATATTCATCAAAAGCCACAAAGGATTTTTTTGTGTTTTATTTTCTGAAGAAGCAGTAGAACACAGGCAAGAATATGGGCCTCAGTCATATGAAAATATTTAGTCAGAGCCTTCATGTTGTCTCAGTGGCTGCCTCATCCCTTTTAGGATTTGGATGTATAGGTTTGAAATAAAGAAAGCAGAGCAATACAAACCAACCCTCTCTGAGTGAATGTTGAGCATTATTCAAACAGCAGGGAGGTACAAAAAACTACACTGGAAGTTTTCCACCCTCATCACAGCTCCTCAGTCCTACTAAGGCAAATAGCAACAGTGAAATCATGGGCTCTTTTTGCCTGTCAATTCACAGGTAAATAGATTGATTGCTTGCTAGGGCTGGATTACCCTGGAGTGAGATCTTAATGAAAGTTTCAGACTCCCTTGTATGTTTTTGAGATAGTGCCATAAACATTTCCTCTAATGGAGCCAACTGCAAAGTGCATTGCTTTGATTTGCCTCCTCTAAAATAAGGGCACAATAATTTCTTATGTACATGAGCAACACAAGCCAAAGTCCCTATTGAAACAAGACATTCTAGTGGCATCAGCTCTGCAGAGATGGGAAGTCAGGTCTGTCAGTGAAGGTTGTTAGATGTTTAACCCCTGAAGCCATCCCACTGAGGTGATGCTACAGCTCACTCTAACTCACGTGGTAATAGGAGCTGAGACAGAACAGAGGAGTTCTTTTTTTCCTGTAGCATAAAGCTTGGCTTATATAATCATTAGCCATTAACATACTTATGCTCACAAAAGTATGATATTTATCACTGCTCACCCTTTTGCAATAATTTGCTGCCTTGGGAACAAAGGGCACTCTGGCTGCGGTGCTCGGTGTAACCCAGCTGGCATCGTTTCCTTTGATCCAAAGGGGCTGCAGGTTAAGTCCATGGAGAAATTTCTTACTCTCATCCCCTGCTGGCATGTGAAAGGAAGGAGGTGTCACTTCAAAGGATTCCAGAGATGGGCAAATTGATCTCTACATGAGCAGGGCCTGCATATGGTCTTCCGACAGACTGTGAGTTACTGTAAAATATTACATAGGACATGTTATTGCCCTGATTTTCTTCAGGATTCTCTGAAATCTGTGCTCATCTTGTGCTTGTGAATTGGGATTTGTACTTATGGTGCTCTCTATTTTTTGCATGGGAAATGAATATGCTAAGCAAAGGCTTAGAATACAGTTAAAGAGCCCAGTAAAGAGGAAGTTATAAACAGCATGATTTGAAGGTCATCTCCCCATCTTCCCTCTGTGATAGACAATTAGAAACACTTTTCAAAAATGCAGATGGCTATCACTTTGCTTAGAGCATTTTGCTTTATTATAATTGACTGGGAAGGATTTGAGAATTGTGAGGGACTCTGTCCTAACATCAGAATTTTGCAATTTAAGTCGACGTGTCAAAAACTTGTTGACGTTATCTGGTGCCTTTCATTTGTGGTGAAAATGTTAGTGCTGCAATTGCTGAGAAAGACAAATGTTGGACCTGTAAAACAAAACAATAGTCTTGTAAACAAGTGTCTGTATGATTGCTCTTGACATTTTAATTTGCCACTTGTTAAAAGTCCATTTTCTTGACCTGAAGAGCCTAAATTTGAATGAATTTGAGCATCTCGCTGCAGCAAGATTGCTAAAACTACTTATAAAATGGCATAAATAATACTGGCCAAGAGGAGGTATTTCATATACAATCATCTTCAAATAAAAACCTGGGGGGGTTTGTATTCAGTATTCCTCCAGAGCACGTTTTCAAACACATCTCTGGGTGCAGGTTGTCTCCACTTTTGATTTACTGGGGTTAGTTTGCACAAACTTGCTCCCAGCCTGTGTTTAATGGCAGTGTACAACTGTGTCCCAGCTGGCTGAGGGAGGCCCTGCAGAAGGCTCTGTGCTCCCTTAGCCAGCCCAGCATTTGGTAAACGTTCCTGACACTGTTTTGAATTTGCCCTGTTTTCAGGAGGGATTTTGGAGAGTTGTGCACTTTGGAAGCACTGTCAGATGTCAGTTAGGGAAGTGACTGGGAGAGTCTCTCCATGGATATGTATGAATTGAAAAGCAGCACAGTGATGGCCCTGGAGCCTCCAATTATCTATCAGATAATGCACAGAAGAGAAGCAGAAATAATTCCCACCTTCAGTACCTGCCATGGTTGGTATGGAAGTGAGCAGACAGGCTCTCTGCTGCTTATAGGATGACTTTGCACTTGGGTAATACTTTAATTGTCATGTAAATGTTAGAGTAACCAAACATAAAGTCCCAACATGTGTTTGACTTGCAGAAGATAAGCTTAATTTAACAGTACTTCACTCCTGTATGGTAGGAAGATGTATTGTGATGGTAATGATGCTGTGTCTTCTCTCACCAGCTCTACTTTCTTGAGAATTCTGTCTTTGCCAGCTCTCTCTTCCATGTAGCAGAATTCACCTAGAAGCTGTGTGATCACTTTTAATTACTGTGTGGCAGTGTAATAGCTTGGTTAATTGTGTGTTGTGCAGAGCTAAAGGAGGGGAAGATGTCTGTGTTGCCATTATTCACATGGTACGTGAACCTGTATGAGTTGTCTGTGGATATGATTAATTCTTAATCCATAGTTCTTTAAATGTACAGTAGAAAGTGTGATTTAAAGTCAAATTCATCTAGATACATTTAACAGTGCTTTAAAAAATTTATTACCAGCTGAACTGGTAGCAAAATGGCCATACTGCTTATGATTTGGCTGGTATCCTGACTTTCTCGCTTTCCAGATTATTTTTGGATAGTTTGGCAAATCTGTGCTTTCAGGCAGTTCAGCACATCTCCTCGTAATACAACATAAATTGAACTGTAAAAACTAATGGACTGGAATACATCAGGGCTTTAAAGACTTATGGCCAATTCTATATATTTTGTGCAGTGGGAGAGGATCTCAGCCTCGGGGCTGTCGTGTGAAAACTCGACCTGAAGTTGAAAAACTATCCAAGCTTTCCTGTAATGGCAGCCTGTCTGCACTGGGAATGACCTGCCTCTTCTTGAAATGCAGCTCTTGCACATAAATTCTGATTTAAGCCCTGTGTTTTTGGGTTCCTTTTGCAGAATGCACTACTGTAAGGAGAGGAGGGAAAGCAGGAAGGTACTATTTCAGTGAACCATTCAGCAGAGGAGGACAAGTGGCAGGGAGACCTTGCCAAGTCACTCGAGTGGTCAGCAAGTGCTTCTGAAGCTGACTTTGAGCCACCTTTGCTCCACAGGAGCTGGAGCTGTTTGAGGCAGCAGATGTCCCCTCCTTTGCTCTGCTCACGCCTATTCAAGGTGTGACTGTGTCAGCACAGAGAATGTCACCTTGCTGAGCCATGGCCTGCCCGAGTGCCAGGCTGGCTCTGCCTGGGCTCGGGGCTGGTAAACCTTCCTTTGGACTCGGGCCTTTGGTGGTAGCATTTCCTCAGGCTCTGTGAACCTCTGCAGTTGGTGTTTTTGTCACTATTTGTGCACCCAGGGCACACTGGCTGCCCCCAGCCTTTCACATTTGGGAACCCTTTTGACAGAACAAATGCTCATAATTCCAACCCATACATCATATATCATTCCTTTGTCTCAAAACCTTCATAGACACAAGAGTGACAGAATTAATTAACTGCTGCATTTTGGGGATGATGTCACCTCCCTTCGCTGGACCTTTTCCTACTGTATTTGATACAAGACCTATCTTGAGAGTTTTCTTCCCAGTCTTCACTGGGAAGAAGTCTTTACTGTCAGCAGTCCCAGCCACCTGTGCCCCAAGAGAAGTAAGTCAGCTTGATGTCACTTATATGGAAAAGGGAGAAAAAAATAGGTGGTCCCTGACCACAATAAATACCATCAGTTCTAAATCTGCTGTCACAGTTACAAAGCAATTTGTATTTTGCAGGGGAACAAGGAAGAGTTTTTATTTTTGGGGGGTTGTGGTGGTGGGTTGTTTGCTTAAGGTTTTTTTTTTTTTTGTGTGGGTTTTTGGTTGGTTGGATTTTGTTTTGTTTGTTTGTTTTGTTGTTTAACCCCAGCAGTTTCCAGGAGTGCCGAAGTTATAAGTAGAAGCACATGTTATGTTCCTATAATAGAAACTGTGCTCTGTGAGTCCTTCCAGGAGAGCAGACCCTGTGCCCTGTGCTGTGCTCTAGTTCTGCCCCCTCCTCTGCTGTGCCCAAGCACTGCAGGGCCAGTGCCAACCACCCTCCCCTGGTGCCAGGACTGCAGAGCTGGTCAGTGAGTGCCTCCCTTCCACCCTGCCCCTTCCCAGCCCCCCGGGCATGGCCTCCTGCAGCATCTGCTGCCTGCAGGGCACTGGCTCAGGGGCTGAAAGGGTGCCCGCAGCTTTCCAGTGAGCGTGGGCTTGTGTGAGTGCCATGAGTGTTCACTGCCTCGTGGCTGGGGGCTTGGATTTGTCCAGCAGCCTCTCTTCGAGGTGGCATTAATAGAATCCCTTTCCTCTGCAGCAGCATTTGGAGTCACAAAGCTTGTTGGGAGCTCCAGATCCCTATCCAGGGGCGGCCGGGAGGCAGGGATGTCACGGTTTGGAGAGGACAGCAGGTGCCATCAGGTGATGGGACTTCTTTGTCATCTGAGGAACCCGGCCCGTAAATGCCTCGGGCTGTGTCTGATCTCTGCCCCTCCAGCGGCTCACACAGCTCGGGGGAAATGCAGAAACTCTTTCTAAAAGAGCATTTCTGTTCCTCAGCCTCGTTTTATCCAACGGTCTCTTCAGTGATGTAAATTATTGACTGCGAGCAACATCCGTCCTGCAAAGCACAACCAGGCAATTACAGGTTCAGCTGGATATAAAAACACACTGCAGAGAAAAGTTGGCATTTTCATTCCAGATTTGTGCATTCCTTGGACTGCAAACCAAATTGTCTAAAGGTTGGAACAGCCCTCAGTTGAGTGTCACCACGGCACAGCAAACGCAGGCCAGGGCTTTGCCTCTGCCCTGGCAGAGAAGGGAAAGAGGCACCAAAACACCAGAAATATTGTTTACATGTTCAACAAGAAGATTTAAACTAGGGGTGCAGCAGGATATTTTAATATCTGCTTTAATATCTTAATATATTTGCTATACTTATATTTTGTATTCAGTGTACCTGCCTTCTAAGTGATATGGCTGCTATAGAACACTAAATATAAATTGTGCAGTGTATTATAATACTAATAAATTCTGAATTTATTAGTTCTCAGTCTATACTCTTGGAAGCTGACACTGAATATTAAACAAAACTGCTGTCACAAAAGCATTTCATATCATAGTCTTGGATAATTTGTAATATACTGAATGTTTTGCATTTAATGAAAAATCATTGGGTTGCATCTGGTGGTTTAGAAATGAGTTTTGAACCAAGATAGCCAAGGCATTAGATGACTTTATGTCAGTAAGCACATATGGGTATTTTGGTGGAAGTTCTTTATTCAATTCAGACATAACTAATATTTATGAAAATTACTTGTGCAATGAGCTGTTACTATTTCAGGAATTCTTTTCTTTGTCTTTATGGTCCATTGATTTGTCTCACTTTGAGTTTTTTTTCTGTGTAAATAATTCAAATTATTCTTTTAATTTTAATATGATCTAATCAGTATGTATCATGCATTTTAATGTAATAACATTTTCTAATTATTTAGAACCATTATTAGTTTTCTGAAATTCATGAGAATTAAATCAGGATGATTGTAGGTCCCTCTGGCATTGCCAAGGAAGTTCTTAGCACTTAAATGCAATTTTTAGACTTGATTTTCTTAAGGTGTTTTGCAGCCTTGAAACAAAAATGTGTTAAATTTCAATATTTTGTCTTAATTTTTGAGAATTCCAGTAAACTGTTCTTGCTTTGTACCAATCTGATTACAAAGAATGGCTTTTGACTTCTCTTTTTTTCAGCAGGGGTTTAAAAATGATTTGTTCTGTTGTCTGTCCATCCCTGTCTTCCCCCATCTGTTTTTCCTTTTCGTGATTTTAAATTTCATGTTTGGTAAAGTGGAATGTTGGAGATTAAAGACCAGATTTTTTGATGAAGTTCAGCAAGTGGAGCGACACAACATGAGCTGTAAAGTCCTGTTCATCTGCAAAGGTAGGTTTTTTTCACGGGTTAAGTGCCTTTGCTCTGACCAAGAAATTCTGTCCTTGGTATCTAAAGCTTTTTGTCAAAAGAATCTTCATTTTGGAAAGAAAAATTTTAAAAACTGTAATTTTCCAAGAATCCCAGTGCTTTCTTATTCTTAGTTGGATCTGCAAATATATAATTATTAAAATTTCCATGTTCATGGAGAGCACTAGAATATGGTAAATGTAAAAAAAAGGCAGGAGATTAAGAAAAATGTGTGGAAGAAAACTCTTTTCCAGACTGTAAAGCACAGGGAAGCAGTGACTGCGGAAGGGCATGAGCTGAAAATTAGTGGAGATTGGAAAATATTTTGGGGAGATGTTGCTGTGGACTTGTCACTGCCTGGAAACTGCCTGGAATTGTGCATTTCTAGGGGCAGGATGGAGCTGCAGCCCCACCCAGCCCTTCCCCAGAGAACAGGGGGGCTCAGCCCACAGGTGGGGCTGTGGGCTGGTGTTTTCACCAGCAGGATGATTGTAGGAAGTTGATTTTGCAGGAGAAAAGTCTAAATCTGAAGACAGATTGTAATGCATTGACCTCTTCTGTGGCCCTGAAGGGGCAGACTTTGTGCATCCAGTTGAAATTGGGGCTGGAATGGTTGAGGAACTGAAGGGGTGTAAGATCTGACTGGAGGAAAAAAGAAATTATTTATTAGGGACTTCACAGGATTTATCTGTATTACTGTACAGCTGAAAAAAAATTAATATCACCCACATTATCCAGCCTTGGATGCCTCTGGTTTGACTTGGAAAGCTGGGAATTGAGCAGAGGTGTGAAGGCCACGTGCAGGAGTGGGTTAAACAGCCCGTGGGCAGCTCCCAGCGGGGCTGCAGTGCCTTAGATGGCCTCAGTAAGGATTAAGGGGCAAGAATTTAGGACCCCCAGATGAGATCTATAGGATTGACTTAACAGAATTGAAAACCAATACTGGATTAACAAAATCACGTGGTTTGCCCTCACTTGAGTCCTTGTGCAGAAAACCCTTTGGAGGTTCCACACTCAGATTTCTACCCCAGAATGATGCTCCTTTGTTTCCACGAGTTCGTACTGTCCCAGGGCAATAACTTCATAACATTTTTTTTAATGTACTTTGGATGTGGTTAGAATTGAAGCAGACTCTCTCAATTCATCAGCACAGTTTTTCATTTGTAACAGCCTGGAGCTTTGGGGATTTCAGAAGAATTTGCTTTAGCTTTCTTTTTCATTAGAATTTATTTGCAGCTGAGGGAAATTTCAACAGCCAGAAGCATCATCATATAAATGAAGGGGTTGATCCCACTCCCTGGCCTGCCACTGCTTTGGGGCACACTTGTTAAACCCTGGCAGCACAGGTGTGCCTCTTGCTGCTGGTTTTCCAGCTTAATAAGGAGAAACTTTGAGGTCATAATTTACAAATGCAAGACAGTGATTAGGATTAGCTGTTTTAATTAGATTAATAACACCTTAATATGCTTTGTATGCTTTTCATAGAAAAACTCAGATTAGTTCCTTGCTTCAGGAAACATGAGGGATTTCTTTTTTCCTTAAGACAGTGCTGTGTGCATGTGCTGGGAATGTGAATCCTTGGGGTGAGGCTGGCAGGTTTGGCAGGCTCTGTCAGAGGGCTGGTGGCTGCTCCAGGTTTGAGCTCTGTCAGCTTCTCCTTTCCCTCTGTTTTTTGAGGAAACTGCATGAATAAGGGATACAGGTATTGCACCATGGAAGTGCAGCTTGGTGACGGGGATGCTTCTGTTTGGGAATTTTTCATGTGGATCAGAGAATTTTCACATTTTTTCCAGGATGCCCAACTGGTGGTCCAACTGGAGCTATTGAGCAGCATGATCTGAACAGACCTGGGACGTCCCAGGTGTTCCTGTGTCTAAGGTTTCAGCCAACAGGATGATTTCCTTCTGGAGGCTTCATCTCTGAACCCTTCTCTCTTACAGACCCCAGTTTATAGGGCTTGGACCAAAGCCAGGAGAGAGGGCAGGTGCCCTCAGTAAGGGCTTACTTGATTTAGGGAATGTGCAGGAGGGAGTGGGGAGATTCCTCAGATTGTTAGAAATCATCTTCAAAATGTCTGTGCAGTAACAGCCTTTGTGCTACAAGAATGTACATTTTTATTTTTTCATGCAGTTTGTTACTGTGTCAGTCCTTGAAATGCCAAGGTAGGGTGGGCTGGCTTTAAATCTTCACCAAAATTTTAGGAATTATTTAGTTTATAGTGCTTTTAGGTTTTTTTTTATATATATATATATATATATAAACACCAAGATGTTGCCAGCTGCAGTTCTTTCAGAACTCTGCTGCATTTCCTCGTAGTTTTTCCAAAGCTTTGTGGCATCAGCTCCTCTCACATGGAAGTCCATTAGGCTTTCAACAATGTAGAGCATTTTTAAACCCCATTCATTCTCAGAGAAAGCTCTTTTGCTGATAGCATCCTGTTTTCCAATGTAGACGAGGCTGAAGTAATTTCATTGCATAACCTGTCACTTAATGGCTACAATTAGCTGAATGAAATCTCCCACAATGGCTGGAGTTAAAGTTCTAATGATTTTGCTCCTGGCAAAATGCACACTTTCCCCCTAAGATTCCAGAGTTGATTATTAAAAACCTAAGGCATCATTTAGACTTCCCTGCTCATATCTATCATAAAGAAAAATAACATTACATATGTTTACTGCTGTCACCTGCTTCCTTCCCACAATACATGTGTTCTGCAGGATATTAAAAAATCTATGATGCACAAGTGAGTCGTAACAAGAAAAGCAATTACATCTCTATCTTTATTCAGAGCACATAAGGTATTGGGCTGTTCAGACAAGGATATGACATTTTCAGGCAGACAGTGTTATTGTTCCACACACTGCAGTTTGGGATTTTTAATAAGAGATTTCTCTTGAAAGCCTTTCTAAAATATTTTTACATCTGTTCAGCTGAGCATTCATGTGTGAAGGTCCAATGCAGGTGAAGAACAGGGTTGCCCAGAGCAGGAACTGCTCCTGTCCTGTATCAGACAAGCTCTTGGGTTTTGGGCTGTTGGTTGCATTGTCCTGTTCAGAGATGGAGCCAGGGGTGGGGCTGTTAATGAGGGAGAGTTTCTCTGTCACTGTTCTCACATCATGATCACACAGACTTGCCACTTGAAAGTGTCAGGAACAGGGGATTACATATGGGAAAACAATCTAAACATGTTTTGCATGTACAGACATGCTTTTCTGAGAGGCACAGGGTTGGTGTCATTGGGACTCAGCCCCTTCTGCTCTTAAGAAAATGGAATCAGGAAAGACCACGAGCTCTAGGAATTCCAAGGCATCAACAGGAGGAGCAGATCTGAACCTCGGCTGGTGAAGCCCCTGTGGATTTGAACAGTTCACATGCAGCTCCCCAAGAGGGTTGGTGGTAGTGGAGGGGCTGCTGAGTGCTTCAGGTCTCCAGGCTGGGAACACGAGCCAGAAAAGAGCTGAAATGGCCTCTGGTTTGTGCTGGGCAGCTGCAGCTCCTGCAGGAGCAGGGAGGGGACTGCAGAGCTGTGGGTGCCATTTTTCCACTACATGAAGCATTTTGGGAGCTGTGCCTGCTCTCGCCTTTCTAAGGTCACCTGAGTGTTCTGTGGCTCTTGGCCATGAGCACGTGTGGTTTTCCATGTCAGGGATCTTGGCTGTCCCTGGCTGGTACCATGAGGAAGATGCTATGGCATCATTTTCTTTTGTAGTGTTCCCCTGCATCATGTGCAGGTGTCTTTCTAGTGAGAAGTCCTGGGGCCTGAGAAAGCAGGACTGCATTTCAAATCTGGATTTTCTAACTGATAATTTATTAGTTGTCTTGACTGGGCATTTTCTTTTTTTGGAGGGCTAATTTTTTTATCTGCAGAAAACCTCTTTTGCAAGACAAATCTGGAGGTTCTGTGGGACAGCACAGGTGTATTTTTGCAAAATATTTATAAGGTTTGTTTTTGGTGTGCAGAGGAGAATGAATAAATGGCCCTGTGTAAAATATACCTATTGACAAACACCGAGAGAATCTTTTCAAATTATTGTTGAAAAAACCATTCAGATTATTTAAATGTTCATCCATATGGCTATAAGAAACAGTGGGAAGAATTCTCCAGTGTTCTTTCAGTTCCCCAAGGACTGACAGAGACATTTGGAAGTATTCTGCTTTGTGACTGTGATCCATCAGCCAAGCAGTGTAACAGGAAACCCGAGTTTTTATATATGTTTGGGTCAGTGCAGGTTAAGCCGTCAGAGTCTGCTTTTGAACTGCATCATTACTTACAGCTCCAAGTGTTACTGAGTGTTGGCTAAAATTGCTGTTAGATGTTGGATTAATAGCAGAAGCTAAAGTTGCTAGTTTATCATGCAGACATTAATGGCTTGGTGGGATCATATTTAAAACTATATGTGGATATAAAAAGAATGTTTCTATGCTTTTTATGCAATTTTCAAGCAACCTGTAGAGATTGGACTGTGCTGCTCCCCAACGGGGGGGAATGACATGGACAAAACTCACAACTGAACAGAACTTGCTTAAACTGTGGTGTTAAATATAGGCATTGACTTAAGTAGGGTATAGTGTGGAAGAAAAGAGCCTGTATGTATATTTTGCCCTTTACAGATAAGTAAATTAAATGCCTTATTGCAAGCAGTTTTTGGTTGCTTGCTCTTAGAAGGAGAAAGAAAAGAAGGGTAAAGTCAAGTCCAACATCTGCTTGGTTTGCTCAGCCAAGAAGTTGCCTTTAAAGCACAATTGCAGGAAAAAGCCCAAGTGGTAAGGTCGACAAGCAGAAGCAGCATCACTTCCCAGTGGATGTGTAGGTGTACTGGGACTTTAACACCACGGAAACCTCTATGTGAGATCTCTATTTTTGCCACATACTAAGAGTTTTGAAATAAAGAAACTGTGTTACTTTTCCATTGCAGCTCCTGTTGTTGGATTCTGCAAAATGCATTTTTCAGGTCTGGGGGAGCCTCTCTTTGCTGAGTACCAGGCTGGGGGAAGCTCTCCCTGAACTCCCAGGGCACCACAGCCCTGTGACCACTGCTCAAATCCAGGGAAAGAAAAATAGACTTGCCCAGAAGTATAAAATGCTGTGGAATTCCCCTTTCACTTCAAACATTGCTATTCATTGTTCTTCATCCAGGCCAGTGTGTTCTGGGCTGTGGTGGGTGATTGTTCACCACGGGGTGGGACATGCTGGGAACTGGCCAGTGTCCTTTTGGAAATCCCTGTGGGAGCACAGCAGTGGCACTGGGGTGCTGCTGGTGTGGAACACCCTCACATGGGGCCATGTCAGCAGCTTAGACTGTCCCTGAGCAGAGCCCTGTGGGGATGAAACCCTCTGAGGATATCCCAGCTTGTTTCTACATTTGTGTTCAAAGCATCTCGCTCAGCACGAGCATAAACTCTGAGTAACTTCCTGCCCTTTTCCTCCCATAAAGTCACAGCAATTGATGGAAGCAGTGGGGTTTTAATGTCCTTGCCAACTGGTGGTGCCATAAAACAGTGCTGCTGCTCAGCTCTGCCTGACCTGGAGCAGCAGCTCAGGCCCTGCTCGTGCTGCAGAGGATCCCAATTCTGCAGGTGCCACGTTCCCCAGCGGGCACTTTCTGACTGGGGATGGATGTTCCCAAGAGCTGAATTAGAGGAATCCATCTCTCCAGACCTTTTAATATTTGTGGAAAACAAGTTTCAGCCAGGTGCTGATTTTTCTGGTTTTTGGACTGTTGTACAGCTCGTCTTTTGAGATGTCTGAAAGTTCAGCATTAAGAATATTTTCTGTGCAGTAATAACAACAAAAGACCATGGTCTGATGGTGAGGTGACTCTTGTGACCTTACCTATGTGTTGAATCCTGCACTTGGAATAGTCTGAACCTCTCCTCAGTAATGCAGTGCAATGACAATTTTAAATTCACTCCACCCTTTGAATACTTTGAGTTCAGTGCTGCACTCACAGTTTAGTGAGCTGAATACTGAGAATACAGAGAATACTGAGAGCAAGGGATGGCAACCTCAGAGACCATTTGTATCAACAAAATAACTATTAATATAAAAGTGCCTTGTAAGACTAATTTATTAATTTAATTTAGCTTTTCTTAAATTTTAATTTCCTAACAAGAGTCTAGTCTATATATGCTTAATAACAGTCTAATATCTATAAATCATGCAGCTGTGTTTGTTTTAGGATGTTGTGAAGACTTGATTTTAAACCAAAACTGTCTCTTTGTCAAATACAATATTGAGAATCCATGCAAATATGAAGAAGTGGTCTTTGGGGATGAATCCAGACTGGTGGATCCTAGGAATGAAAAAATGTGGCATGAAAATAGCCTGAAATCTGCCATATCTGTTGGTGAATTAGAGACTTAATTTGCATGTGAAAAAACCCAATGTTTTTCAAGTCTGCACCAAAATTATTCATGCTGGACACAAAAAATAATAAAGCAGTTCTGGGCACTAAACCCTAGAGCTTGCATTTTTCTCCAATTTTAATCAAAATCTAGCTCAAACAATTTACGTTGCCTAAGACTTCTAGCTCAAGTCTTGTTAAAAGGGTAGAAAAATGAAACAAAAATCTCATAATCGATCCTCTGGGAGACCTTTCCTCACACAGGAACCTAAAATAGAAAGAAAAGGCCATTAAACATGTTAAATGATATAAAAAATGGAGGCTGGAAGGGTAAGGGATGGAGAAGCTACAAATACAGGGGATATTTTTTGACTTTTTAGTGACATACTTTGCCTGATCAAACAGGGACACTGGATGGGAGCCATGCCCTGAGGAGCTGCTCCAAAGGCTACTGGAGCATGGCCATGGTTCAGATTTGTACAGTTTAGGGTCTGCTCCATGTACCACCCCCAGGACCAACAATTGCTGGGTTTTTTACATGTCTCTCTGTTCTTCGTTAGTGACAAACACAGGTATTGGGGTTTAACTGAGGTGCTGACTCTGACAGATTTTTAGCTGTGAGGAACTTGCTGCTCTTGGATTAGTGTTGCTTTGAGAATCACAGAGCACTCAGCAGAGAACACCAGGGAAGAAAGATGCACAGTAAGAGACAGCTCAGCAGTGTTTGGGTGGTTCCAGGCACAGCAGTTCCTGCAGCAGGGGCCACACTGGGGGGGTGCCCAGTGCTGCACAGTGACCTTTGGGCATTAATTAATAATTTAACTAAGCATAGGGGGGTCCTGGTGGTGCCAGTTGTCCCTGAGTCAGCAGTGCCCTGGCAGCCAGGAGGGACATCCCTGTCCTGGGGCACCAGGGAGGGGATTGTCCAGCTCTGCTCTGCCCTGGGGCGGCCTCACCTCAACATTGGGGCAGTTTTGGGGGGACACAATGGAGGGAAGGGATTGAGCCATTGGAGAGTGTCCAAAGGAGGGACATGAAGATGGGGAAGGGCCTTGATTTGAAGCCGTGTGAGGACACTGAGGGCACTTGGTGTGTTCAGCTGGAGCAGAGGAGACTGAGGGGAGACCTCAGTGCAGTTCCAATTCCTGGGCAGGGGCAGAGGAGGGGCAGGGACTGAGCTCTGCTCTGGGGGACCAGGGACAGCACCCAGGGAATGGCTGGAGCTGTGTCAGGGCAGGCTCAGGTTGGATCTCAGCAAAGGTTCTTCCCCCAGAGGCTGGTTGGGCACTGCCCAGGCTCCCCAGGGCAGTGGGCACAGCCCCAAGGCTGCCAGAGCTCCAGGGAGGGTTTGGCTGATCCTCTGGGGCACAGGGGGTGACTCTGGGGATGGGCCTGTGCAGGGCCAGGGGTTGGACTGATGATCTTTGTGTATTCTTTCCAACTCAGCCCATTTTGTGATTCTGTGATATGGCCACCATTTCCAGCAAGGTAAATGATGTTACAAAGTATGATCCTGCTTCAAAGCACTGGTACCTGGTCTGCATCCCACTGGGGGAAAACCCCTTGGAAATTACATAAATGGGCTGAACAATAGTCAGAAAGAGAATATAATTTATCCCAACAAGAAAGGGGCAATGCTATCTCTGACTTCCTGCTGTCACTCTATTTGCTCCAGCCTGTTGGTGCCTAAGTGGTGATCACTTGAGGCAATACATTAAGACTTGAAAGGAACAATAAATTTTACAATTAGGTTAGCAAACACTAGCAATGGTATTTCTCCCTGTTGATAATTACAAATCAATTATCTTATATGTTTTAAAAAATGATAACTCATATGGTGTTTTTGCAAAGCAAATGTTCTCAGAAAGATGTAGGATCTCTAGGGCCAAGTACTAGAACATGTGCAGTGGTTAGCAACAGAAATGTTTCAACCCTGAAGCAATCCTTCTGTGAAAAATGTATTAAATTAAGGTCAGCTGGAGCAAACTGCTGCTAAACATAGTCAGTGTAGAAAAAGAGAGCATCTTCAAGGAGGAAGCTAATGGGACTGAATTTTTATGTCTAATGAACTGAAGTCCAGGCTCTGATGCAATGTTTTATAATCTGTTTATTGTACTAGAGGGGTTTTTTTTCACTTCCATGAGCAACGTTGCAAGTATGAAATAAAGTCTTCCATAATAAACTAGTGACTGAGTCTGATTTCAGCAAATCATTATTTCTGTTACAAGTGAGGGTTGAGTTATTTACTTGTACAAAGGAAGAGCTCTGGAATAATTTATTTTAATGCTATATTTAGGCTCTTAGAATTAATTGACAAATAATCATAGTAAGTCCATTCTCTAATATTGCATATTGAACTGTAATAATGGAGAGATGACCAAAAACAAATAGTCTGAAAAACAAAGACCATTTATTTGAAACAGTTGCATGAGAGAGGCCCGAGAAGAGCAGGTCTGAGTGGGTGTCTGGAGTGTGCTGGTCACTAGTGAAAGCTACAGGAGCTGCCTTATGATACAAATTGGAGGGATATTTGATGTGTTCCTGAATATTTCCTAACTTATCATGGGTGTAAATGCTCCATTTCACCTGTGTTTAAAATTTGATTTGCACTTTGAAGTGTTTGGTAGAGCTGCTCTGACTCAGGGTCTCACTTTTCCTCCACTTTTTTGCTGATGTTCTATTGTAAAGTTTCCTGAGGAGGTGCAGACAGGCAGGGAACACATGGTAGTGTTGCACTGCTATTGCTGTGATTATCAAGGTGTGGTGTTTCTGCTGGAATTTAAAGAGACCTGGGCAATATGTTTAAAAACCCCAAACAAACAAACCCCTGTACACCAACTTAATTTGTATATGCAAATATTGTGCTTGCAGGTGCAGACGGGATAATTGTGAGTGGAAATAATCGCAACCCATTTGCATGTATAATTTGTATATACAGGAATGGCATGTGCAGATCTACTGTGCAAAAACTGCTTTGGAATCCAGATGATTGCTGGTGCATTGGTTAATACTTGGAAGTATTTTCTCTTTTACAGTGTCTTTTTTGCCCTTGTGGATTTTGGATTGTCTGTGTGATATTCCTTCAGATATTCTTTCATGAACAGAAGAGGGAAAGGTTATGTCTGAAAATCTCTTTTCATAAAAATAGGAATATATGTGTTTAGGGGTGTGTGTGTGTGTGTGTGTCTATAAGAAAGCTCCATTCCCAAATTACCTCCTGCTTTTGCTTGGGAAGTGAAAACAAAGAGCAAAGAGAAAGAAGCTCAGAAATGGAAGAGGAAAAGAACCTAAGGTGACAGGAAAAGGGGGCCTCGGTGAAACAGCATCCCATTTCATGATGTAAGCTGCTGATATTGCAGCTTCATGGCACTTCCCATCAAATATGACAGGCTTTATAGCAGCTCTAAATTAGAGGATGGAGGAAAGTACAAATGGTTAGAAAGTGAGTGTAGCAGGCAATTGCTGTAGAGTTTGTTGTCACTTTTAGTCCTAGTGAAGCCTAAATACTATATATTGTCTGTTTTGTTGACAGAACTTGCAAAAGCAAACTGAAAAAAATTCTTCACTTTTTCTTTGACACCAAAGTATCATCTTTGTTAATTTTCCATGTTTTGCTTCAAAGGAGGGACATAAAACTGTACTTTCATACTGCAGCTTTCAGCTGTGTGATTATTGTCTAGTGATTAGTTTGGGACTAAAACAAGGAAAAAATATACCAAAGTGCTGCTTTGGCTCCTGTTGTATCTGTGCAAAAGGAATGTAAGTCCTTTAATCATTGCTACTGATGAGTAATTTTAGACCTGTTTTGTGCACGTGTCTGAGAGAAGAGTGGAAAACACAGATCTTCTCTAGTGCCCAATAACATTATGTCTTATATTTTTGATAGAATAAGATATATTAAGTGGGGCTTATACTAAAGACATTTATTTTCCTAAGTTCTGCTGCATGGTAATCTTATGATTTGTATTCTTTTTGATTGGGAATGAAATTCTAGTGTAATTAAATAGTAATTAGAATAAACTGACACACAGCATTTGGAATGAACAACTGACCCTGTCAGAGCTGAGCAGAGCTGGGAACCACGGACAGCATGATCAAACCAGCTGGGGATGTGCTTTGGGAACAGCAGAGGGTTTGGTGTCCCCTGAGATCCAGAGTCTGGGTTTAGTTGCTCAAAATGTTGTTTAAACTGAGATCCCCAATGAAGCACACCCTTTCCATGCTTTCTGTTATTTAAAATCAAAATTTTTACACTAATTTTTAATTGCAGAAAGGATTTATTTCGGGTACTGTGGTTCTGAAGGATTATTTATGCAGTTGATATCCAAAATGTGTAGTTAATCTCTTTAATGTGCTTTTTTTGACACACACATCTTCTGGTCAAATGACATCTTTCATATGTCATGTCGTGGAAAGCAGAGGGGATCTATCAGACAGAGCTTTGAGTTTTGGTGGAGAAACCTTTCTCTCTAGAGTTAGACTTGACTTGTTCAAGGGCCCAAGAATATCTTTCAGGCCCATGTCTGGTGTGTGCTGTTGCCTTCTTAAGGAGTTTTTAAATTTCAATTGTCTTGTGACCATTCCTGGGCATGTTAAAACTTTTTTGTTGCTTGGTTTTAAATGTGGGCAGGTTCACGGATTAGAACAAGCTGACAAAGGTATCTTTACATGATTTCATTTATTTATTTCTCTCTATATTATTATGTTTCTATGCCTACAAAATCTGGTAAACTTTATGATCCAGCACAGTGTCAGCTTGTGAGATACATGAAATGAATGCAGCTGATCTGTGAACTCAGTGGGACTGATAACAAACCTGAAAGAACAGAGCTCACTTTAAAAGATCTTTCCATTAGAGTACAGAAAAGTCTAGAAAGTTTGATATGAAGAGGAATTTCATTGTAATTCCCTCTTTCTGTGCCAGTTGACTCACAGGGTCCCATCCTGCTCTTGGGGTGCCGGTGAAGTGTCAGTGGTGAAGGGCTCAGGCTGTGGAGCAGTGGGAGGGGTGAGCAGACACGATGCCTTGCAGTGCAGGAAGCCATGGGCAGTGTTTTTTCAGCCTGTGTTCCATGCACTTGAAATTCTGTGCGGGTGGATTCAATTTATTAACAAGTTCCTCATCATTTATGGTCAAGAGTGTGCAGGTCCCCTGGAGTTTACACTCAGGAAGCATAGCAGACATCCAAAAATGAGCCAGCTGGACAGCTTTGCTATTCATCTTTTTCTGTGGGACTTCAGCTGAACAGAAATGATGAGTTGTCCACAAAATAAAATGTCAGGTTTTATTTATGTTAGTCTCAGAGGTAAAAAGCCATCCCTGCCAGCATCTTGGTAGAACAGACCGCTTATTTTTCAAATATGAGAATGAGTCCCTGGGGATGGCATACATGAAGAGGAGGGATGTGAGCAACCCCCCTTCCCTTGAGGATGCAAGAGCTCTCCCAGTATGTGTTCCCAGCACTGTGTTTGGTAGAGGAGAGCCCCTGCCTGGGACTCTGGCACAGCAAAGCACAATAAGATTACATACAGACAGCTTAAACTAATACGAGGCAGAAAGCTGATTATGGGCTCTGTTAATTCATTGGATTCAAATCAAAATGTCTCAGAAGCCAGAAGACCCGCTGGGTTTAATAGTATGGATTACACTGAAGATTATTTCTAGCAGTAATATATACAGTCAGGATCTGTTATAGGGATGCCCACTCTGTCATTTCTAGAGGAATGACAACTAGCTCTGGGAAGAGTTATGTTATCTATCTGCTCAGCCTGACAGGAACAACAATAAAAGTGTGTGTGTTTTGGTTGGTCGGTTGTTTCTTTCCAAGTGAACATGTGATGTGCAAGAATCAAATCCAGGGCTGTGCAGTGAAATGCAGGAGCAGAAGCAGATCCCTTGTACAGAACATGTGCCTGCCAGGGGAGCTGAACATTGTGGTGAAAGAGAAGTTATCGAAAAGACATGAACAATATTGCTCTCAACTTAGAGCTCTATAATCAGTAGAGTTGATAAAATTCATCTTGCCAAGGAGATGTGTGGTTTGGTTTTAAAACTGGAATGGTTTTTGTTGTGGGGAGCAAAAGGATTCCTGAGAACTGTTACTGTCATTTCTCATGAACTTTCTCAAGGCTAGTCAGTTGGACCCATTGTTTCTCTACACTGACAACCATTTCTTTGCACTAAGAAAGGTCCTTGAAAATGCAAGTTTAATGACCTCTTCTGACTCCCAGTCATATAAAATTTCATGCTTTTATCAGAGAAATTCATTACCCTTGTAGTTAAGGTATAAAGAATAACTAGCACCTTTTTGGAATTAGGCAGCAGTCTTATGTTCTATCTTAGATGGCACTTTTAACATGCTTTATATGCTTTGATGTTTTATTTTATTTAATATTGTATGATGCCCCAAGGTGCATTAACCTGAAGGCTGCTATAAAAAGAAAGTGATGGATGAAACAATTCGCAGGAGCATTTTGGGAAAACTAGTCTGTCAGGTCATCAGTACATAGGGCCAATAGTTAAAATACATAGAAGAAGCAGTTTCAATAACCTGTTAAAAATGCATCATTTATTCTGGCTTATCAATCACACTGTGCAAAGAGAGTTCTGGAAACCATCACAGCTCCTCTCCCTAAAACTGAGCACGGGGACATTGTGCCGCCCAAAGTGAGGGGCCTGACACAGAGTGAGAATCATGTGGGGGAAAGTTAAAAGCAAAGGGGACTGTGATTCCTTCACAGCCAGGAATTGTGCTGCTTATTGAACTTTAATTTTTCATACACACATTGGGGCCAAAGATGATTTGAACAAGCAGTAATGCTTTTTCAGGACTGTGTGACAGTGCCGTGGTTTAACCCCACACAGCCCCTCGCTCGCTCCCCACCAGTGGGAACGGGGAGAGAACTGGGAGGTAAAAGGTAGAAAACTCATGGCTTGAGAAAAAGACAGTTTAATAGGGATAGCAAAACTGTGCACACAAGCAAAAGAAAACAAGGAATTCATTCCCCCCTTCCCACGGGCAGCGTGTTCAGCAGCTCCAGGAGAGCAGGGCCCCAGCCCTTGGAACGGTGACTTGGGAAGACCAACTCCATCACTCCAAACACCCCCCTTCCTCCTTCTTCCCTCACTTTATATATTGAGCATGGTGCCATGTGGTCTGGAATATCCCTGTGGTCAGCTGGGGCCCCTGTCCTGGCTGTGTCCCCTCCCAGCCTCCCACACACCCCAGCCCCTCCCCAGCGGGGCCCTACATGGGGCAGGAAAGGCCTTGGCTCTGGGAAAGCCCCGCTCAGCAGTAACAAACCCATCTCTGTTATCTTCTGGGTGTTCGGCACAAACCCAAAACATAGCCCCACACCAGCCACTGTGAAGGAAATGAACCCTATCCCAGCCCAAACCAGCACAAACAGGGATCTGCATGGAGGTCTAAATGATGCTGTGAATCCAGAGTCATCTTTTCCAGCTGTTTTTGCTGGATTTCTCTCACTCAGATGCATCCAGAGCAATTCTTCAGGTGACTGAAGGGCTCATCATTTCTCTCGTGCTACTGAAGCCTTTCAGGTCAGTCCTGTGAGCTCAGGTGCTGCACAGAGCACTGTGTGCTGGAAGCTGTGAGTGCCTTTTGGCCACACTGCAGTCACCAGAGCACTTGTGGTTATCTAAGAGCAGTTATCTCCCCTTCTGAGCTCTGCTAAGGCAGCTGCCCTCGAGCACTTACCCTCCTGTGACAGGGGGCACGGGGGGTTTGCTTAGCACATCCCACCCCTGTTCCCCCTGGAGATTCCACAGGGAAAGGGGGCTGGAGTTTCAGTTTTCCAGTACACTGCTGCACCCACAAGGAGATGTTTTCAGGTAGGGTGAAGGGCAGAAAATGTAGAGAGATAAGTGTCTTTTTAATAATTTCTATAAGTCTGAATAAAGCAGATTATTCTGAGCCCTACACTGAGAAATAAAATAGTCCAGCCCCACAAACCCCAACACTAAGTAGATATTGTTCTATTGTACTTTTACAATTAAGATAATAGTTTATGATTTCCTCCTTCTTATCTTAAGGAAAAAAAAGCATTCACACCATCCCTAGTTATTAAAGGTTCCTAACTGCTCTCATTGTTGAGTAGCTTTTTATACACTCAAAATAAAAATGGAACATGGAGCATTTGTAAGTGCTTTAATAACTGGTTGTCACTTGCTAAAGAATGGACACCAAGGATATCAGCTATTCATATGCAGAGCCACTCAAAAGCTGAAGAATGTATAGCTGTTATTAATTTCAAAGAAAAAAATGAGTTTACTGACTGGTAATGGAACCAGCTTTGTGGTGTGCAGGAAATAGGGGTTTACTGTGGGGATACAGTGTCTCAGCTTTGTGTAACTCCTCTGATGCAGAAACACACACACTCTGTCCTCTTAAAATAAGTTTCTCCTCCATTCCATGTTTAGGTCACGTGGTTGTGTAGGTGGAGATAAAGCATATTTTTAAAACTTAAAGGTTATTTTATTCAAAGAAACTCACTGAGCCACAATACCAACTGACTTCTGTTGTAATAATTCTCAAGTCAACTTTGTAGCATCATCTCAAAAAATTCACTTTTATGTTTTGCTTATATGTATGGTTACATATACCTATATATGTCTAAATAACTATTAGTGTTATGTTATCATCTAATAAAAGCCTCCTGAAGGCTTAAACATTCAAAATAGCTATTATTTTCTCATGGTGAAAGAATTTGTCTCTTGCATATCTGAATGTTTCATTACCAGTATGTGAATTTGCTCCTTTATATTTTCTTTGGAAAAAAAAAAAGAAATGTACAATGTGGAACACTTTAGAACAAACTGTTTTACAAGGTTGTTAGTGTATTGTGAAATATCACATCATATTAATTTAATTTTTTTCTGGCTCAGTCGCTTAAAGGTAATAAGACAAAAGGCAGCAGAGCCTGAACTTTAAGTGCACAATATAGCTGAAACTCTCTTTTTGCTATGAATAGTTGCTATCACCAGTGCCCAGTACTTAAAGTGATGCAGTGGTTTATTTAGAATTCTCATGGGATGGTTGGTAGTGACTGGCTTTGTGCATTACCATCCAAACATCACAAACTACCATTTGGATTTTGCTTTCAGGGTCCTGCTTTACCAAACAGCCCGTCCCTGGCACAGGCAATCAGCTCTGGGGGCTGGAACTGTGGGGAGGCTCTGTGGCAAAAACCTGTTTGCAGCTGCCTGTCCATCCATCCAGGAACAAAGCGAGGACTGAAAAACCAGAACAACTGTCAGAGCCTCAATGGCTCCTTGCTGGTTCCTGTAACACCCAGGATAAGATCCAGAGATACTGGTTATAAAAGTACCTGCCAACTCCTCTCAGGCAGAAACACAGGGAATGGCAGTGGTAATGTCTGCTCACAGCGTGGAGATACTGCTGGATTTTGTGTCTATGGCATTACTTGATGAGACTTTCAAGCTCTTACTCTGGAATCTGTAGCCCTGGTTGTACTTTTAGTTACAATATTTATTGGAATTCACTGAACAAAATGGAAATTGTACAAGCTGGGCTACAATGGATGTCAGTCCCTTGAGAAAGCAGGGAGAGAGGGAGAATTAGCAAATCCAGTTGCTTATGTTTAAGCACCCACACTGAAATTCTCCTTAACCTGCACAGTGAAGGTGATGTGTGGTGGGGGATTCTTGTAGGGCAATCTGTCATTGCCAGGTGCTGGGAAAGATGGGAAATATGCTGAAAAGGAGACGCAGATTTGCATATTGGCCTTGCAACCCCAAATTTTCCAGGGTTTTCTTTCAGTTGCCCTGTTATATTTGACCAGGATGGACAAAAGACTCCTGTAGCACCTACATGACAAAGGAACTTGGTGTGAGTTTGCAGCAACAAGTGAATAATTTACAGGTAAATGCAAAGGAACAACTTTTTCTGCCACTTTCTCTGTTCTAGTCAAAGACTCTGCGATCTCTCCATATTTATTACTTGTTTTAATATACATTATTTAGTGTTTTTCCTGACCTTCCTCCTTTGCTCTGAACCATGTTGCTTAATTTTGTGCAGATGGACATAAACAATTCCCCTGCAAATGTAAAATGTGGCTTTGGAAATTTCTGGATGTGGTTGCTCAAATACTGTGGCGAGAAGGATTGGCCAAGAGACCTTTCATATTTCAAAGGCTTTAGAAGGATCAAGCAAAGTCGACTTGGACGTCTCCACTTTGTCCCTGGAAGTCACTGGAAGTTCATGAATTTCCACTCCATCACTGGCAGTTCATCACACAGGGCTGAACAGAGATGTGCCATCATTAATCAAGTTGGTCAAGAATATTTCCCTATTTGAATGTCTGGTGCCCTGCCCTTTGTTTGGGAAGAAACATTCCCAGACTCCTCTTTTCCAGTTATTCCTCAGTTTTTCCTGTCTGGAGGTCATTAAGTCTGTTCCATGCAGTGATGCATCCCACATGCATCCTTGTGTTAATCCAGCTGCAGCAGTGTCAGTTAGGAGACCTTAAATCATAATAAAATCCCTCTGTCCACTCACCCTTGGGCAATACAGCTTTTTATTTTTAATGCAGGGAAAACTGCAGCTCAATATTCCACCTCCATGAAGGAAGCCTTTGAATTTCTAAATGAGTGCTATGTTTGAGGCATTACAAATGAATTACATAATGAATGCCTTCTCCTCAGAATAGTTGTGGATTCTGTTTCACTTTCACATTGAATTTGGGAATAAGGGTGCTGCAGTGGGAGTGGATAGCTGAATTTTGGCTTTCTGCATTCTGAAACAGAGTATTTCTGTGACAGCCATTTATCCAAATGGGCCAAGACACATCACAGGCTGATATAAGTGCTGCTGATGCTCAAGCCTTGACAGGTTTGTGCCTCCTGATCTTCACTACAAAGAAATAGTGCAAACATGTCAGTTTATCACTTTGAGGAATTAATTTGTCATCCAGGATTTTTTTAATCTCCTAGAACACAACCATTTCTGAATTGTTTGTTTTATAACTCTGCTCTGAAGGAGAGATGTTACCTGCTTTGATGTGCCTGTTGCTCTCACCACAGGCAGAAAATAACACAGGAGTGAGCAAAGTATTGAGAGTTCTGAGGGTCCTGAGTGCTTGGCTGGAGGTGTCACGGGGACCAGAGGGGTGGGCACACAGTGACCACAGCAAAGGTCACACAGTGACCACAGCAAAGGTCACACAGTGACCAGAGCAGTGGGCACACAGTGACCAGAACAGAGGGCACACAGTGACCAGAGTGGTGGTCCCACAGGGACAGGGCAGGGGTCACACAGTGACCAGAGTGGTGGTCCCACAGGGCCAGGGCAGGGGTCACACTGTGGCCATGCTGGTGCCACCTCACTCACCTTCCCCCCGCACCCCTGTGTCTCCTGTGTGGGTACAGAGGGCACTCCCTGCTCAGGTTCTGAGATAAAAACAAAGGTGTATCTTCAATCTGTGCAGAGTCTGTTCTTCCTGAGCTGGGGGGACAGAGATTTCTGACAGTAGAATTCATATATTATGAAATAACATTTTGGGTCCTTGGTTCTGGGCAGGTTGCTCTGATCTTTGCTTTCCTTTCCCTGCCTGGGAAAGATATCACTACTGAAGGCTTAGTTTCTGTAAGTATGGGCATTTTTTCTCAGTTAAATAATTTAAGAACCATTCTGTTCCTCATTTGTTGTCCAAAACTAAAAGTCCAATTGAAAAATTACTGCTATTTGTTTCCTCAGAGAGTGAGCACTTATTGTCTGAAGGTATTGAAACGAAAAACCTTGATGCCTCCATTCTCTTGGCACCAGCTCTATCTGGGTATATTGTGGATCCTGATTTCACCACTACCTTGAGTATATGTATTTTTAAAGATTTTTTTTTTAATTTTATTTTTCTTCTCCCCTCCCTCTTTTTTTTAGTTCTCCTGGAGATGCTCAGGAGCTTCTCTATATTTAATGTGACAAAAATTTTAAAAGATATTTCCCTTTTTAACTCTCTCTCTACTTTTGTATACATACACAGAAGCATAAATAGAACCCTCTTCATAACTTATTTACGAAGGCTGGGATATTAGGATCATCAATATCATATTGCAATAGTTAAGGGTTTCATCAAGAGAAAAATTTTAAAGGGAAAACCAGCTTTGGGCACTGCTTTGTAAATGCAGAATAGAAGTCTTAAAGTGGAACTCATGGAGGTCAGAAGCATAAAGCAGAGAGATAAGACCCACAGAAACATGGAAAAAAGCCAAATATAGCAAAATACGGGTACCTGCAGTAAGGCCACTGGCAGGATGGGTAGGAGGGAGACTATATTAAGTGTCCATGTTTTAGTACAGAACTCATCTAGAGTAACCTGGAGGAAGGGGAAGTTTTAAATTGCATTTTACTTGGGTTGCTGGTAAATCTTTTGGAACAACTTGACGGCATTTCAACACAGGAATTGCAGTGGTTGCTCTTAAAAGGTGAAGGAAAAAGGAAAAGGTGAAGGAAATTTGCCTTGCAGGAGTTTTCTGCCTTGGATCCTCGGTGTAGTTCAGAAGCCTGTGGGAGGGCTGGGAATTTCCCAGAGCACAGGGAGAGTCACCAGGGGGGCCTGGTGGGACAGGATGTGACAGCACAGGGCAAAGTTCTTGCTTTGCATCTTTTACCCTTGAAGTCACATTGCCAGAGTCTGTCACTGCCATTCCTGTTTTTAATACCTGTATAAACAACTGAGAACACAAACTAAAGACCCATAGAATTAGGTGGTTAAAGACAAGCAACCTACAGGATTTTCAGCCTAAGAAACCTCAGGAGTAAGTGGAGAACAGTGTTTTTCCTACCTAAAATTTTACAATAGTGCGTATTTAAATATATATGTACACACAAACACACAATTTTACATATCTATATAAATAAATAATATATAAATATATTGTTACAATTATATAAGATATAATTATATAATAATAAAATAATAAGAATAGAAATATATAAATATATATATTATTTTTATAATAATCATAAGAAAAAACACCTCTCAGCTTCAGTAACAAAGCTCAGGGTGGCATCTTCCAGCCCCCAGTTGTGGACATTGTTTAGTTTTAGAGAGTTGGGAGTCTTTACTCTTTTTGTTGGGCTTTGGTGTGAGTTTGTGTTTGCATATTCCACACCTGTAGGCAGGAACTTTGACACATATAATCATGTGTATCATGTGCATTGCTTGAGCATAGTTGCCTATATGAAAATCCCTGTCATTTAGAATTCCCCTGGTGTGGAGGAATGCAGAATGTTTCAGGTACCCATATCACAAGCAGTTATTTCATGTTATCTTCCTGATTGCTGGCTCTGATAGCTCAGGCTTAAATCAATTCCTGTGTACATGAAAAAAAATTGCCTCTGGATAACCAGCCTGCTTTGTCCCCATTGAATTTATGATAGGCTGTGGTTGTCACTCAGAGAAAATCAAGAGCTGGGAATAGTGGCTTCACATCAATACAGTCAAATCACTGCTTAAAACTGGAGTTATAATCCTTTAAATTTAATTTTGTGGTCAAATTGCAGCTGCCAGCTCCTCAATTTGATTGGTTCCAAAAACAACCCAACATAAGAAATTGAAAATGCCAGGAGGCATCAGTCCTGTAAATATATTAGTGAACCATCTGGAGTGGAGTGACCTTGGACATTTTTCTTGGCCTTAGTATCTTATTGCTGGAAGTAATACAGCCATTAATACTTGATTGAGTTTGTGCCTCTGACTAGACAGAACTTGATCTTTACTTCTCCCTCAAAGAGCAGGTGACATCTAATCTAATAATGTATTAAGCATGCATTACAATAATTTGTTGGTCTTCTTCTAGAAAGAGACCAAGCAAATAAATATAGATCGTTTTGAATGCTACTGTATGGTGCAGAACAGGAGAGAGAACGAGCTTTCTGGGTTTCCTGACAGCCTTAGTGAAGCATAACAACTAATTTTAGAGATGCCTGCCTTTGAGCTATTATTTATCAGGTTTCAAAAGCATTCTAACTGATTGTACCTTAAATCATTATCAAGTTTTGGGGAAACAATTCCTAGATTAAATTACTTCAGTACTGGTGAAATGTTACATTATTGATACAGGGCCCAGTGAAAATACTGGGAAGAGTTCTATTGATTTGAAATGAGCCAAAAACCAAGGGCTTCACCAGCTAATTTATGTCAGTGAGGTGAAGAGCATCAAACCTTTGGCTCTCTGGAAGTTAAGTGCAGTCCAAATCTCACTGTATCCTGCCTGCAGCTAATTGATACCTGGATATTTAGTGGTGCACACGTGGATGGGCTTGTTAACGTCAATCCCCCTGCTCTTGGAACATTGGAGGTGCCTGGAAGGGCTGGGGCTTTGGGTTGCAAGGGAAAAGGAGCAGTTTTAACAGCAGCTGCCTTCTTACTAACAGTTCCTTATAATAGCAAGAGTGTTTCCCAGAACTCTGCACACAAAGCATATTAATAGTTGGGAACACTTACAGAAATCTGAAGTGCATCAGTAACAAGTGAGATGATGGTGTTACCTGGTCTCTGGGCAAGGTCTAAGGTCTTGCCACTCTTAAATTGTTTAATTTTAGTTGGAATCAGTTTCAGCTGCACATCTAACACAGTTGTTGGGGAAGCCTTTTAAAATAAAGAATGTTTCTCCAAAACCATGAGATATTGGGTGAGTATCTCAAATGTTAAATGCACACCATAGAGGGGAGTTCTGAGAAGGCTTTAGAGCACTCTGGGTTTAAGCTCCCATCCAGTTTGCACAAAAACAGCATTTTATGTATGGTATGCTTGCCTAGCCTTGTTCATAAACTCAAACAAACACATTTCTGCCCCAGGCTGATGGACAAAAGGAAAGCAGTTTCTGTGTATGCCAAGATTTCCATGTGCATGTCCTTCCTGTGAAGGTGAGAGCACCGTGGGACAGCCGGGTCTGCTCCCCTGGGCAACCCCCTGCACTTCTGTGCAGACCCTGCTCTTGAGCCATTGGAGCTTTAAAATACAGTCAGTGTGGAAAACCAGCAGAGAGCAAAGTGTGAAATGGGAAGAAATATCAATTTAAATTTCATTAACATGATTTGCTCAAAGAATGAAATAATTGAGGAACAAATTGCTACAGCTGCCGTACAAACTGCCCTGAGGGAGGGAGGCCAGGAAGGATGGCCCTGGACAGGGAAGCCTGATTTGGATTCAGAGAGTCACAGTTGGAAGGGACCCACAAGGATGATCGAGTCCAACTCAGCCCTGCACAGGACTGATGGAAGGGTCAGGGGTTCCCCCAGGCTGAGTGGCAGATCTGCCATCAGACTGTGCCTGTTCTCTGAGGCTGAATGTCACCTGTGCTCTCACAGTAGTGTGCTTTAGTAAATTAAAATCAGAACATCTAAAAGACAGGATTTACAGGTTTTCAGATCTGCTGATTGTTTTGAAGCAAGGGCTAAACTCAGGCAGGATTCAGTGTCATCTCTGCCGGGTAATGGCACTGCTGGTACAAGGAGCTTCAAAGCCTTGCCTTGTTATTGCTTATGAGATACATCAATAAATCAAATAAAACGAACTAGGGAAGGTGTCCATGTCTTAGTAGTGACATTAATGGTAAAACATGACCAAAGGCTGACTCTTGTGCCAGGCTGGCCACTTGAAAAGGGGCGGTGTGTACCCGGGGATTCCTCACAAGAACACCACAACACTTTGCAGGCAGGTCCACAAACCTCAAAGCTGACAAAGAAGAGAGTAGTGTTTTTTAAAGTCATTAATTGTACTCAGCAGCAGAAGTACAGATAAAATTGAATTGTTAGGTGACCTTCTTAAGTCCCTGTAATGAAAGTAGGCAATAACAGTAGTTTCAGTTGGTTCCTGGACAGAAAGGTCATGGAAACATCACTTAATTTGTCCTTTTGAGGGTTATTAAAGACCAAGAGGATCTGAGATCCAAGGAGATCTGTTATTGCTTTCTCAAAGGTTTCCCTTAGCTATGGGATGTGTGTTTTGTGTTGGATTAAATCTTCTCTATAAGGAAAAAAGTTGTTCAAAATAAACTTTGAGTAAGCAGATGATCAAATTTAATTCCAAATTTCCTTTAATTTTGCAAAGAGTTGTTCTGAATCCTGATGTCTCATACACCATAATTTAACAAGTACTTGCATTATCAAAAGCCACATGAAGAAAGTTTAGGTAGTTAAAGGTTTTTCCTGCTTTTCCTCCACTGGGAAGGAGAGAAAGAGAATTTGACAAATCTTTGGAATTCTGGGGTCTGTTATCTGGTGAGTCTTATTGATATTCCTTACAGAATATATGTTGAGAGCTCCTTATTCTGTGCAAGCAGTGGGAATAGCCAGTATGGAAGCTGGCATATAATGGGATTTGTATTCAGTTTTCTGTTTCCATACAGACCATGAAAACTGAACACTTGGAATCATAGTGGTTTAGGGATTTTTTTTTTAATTCCTGAGAGAACTATGCATTAAAAGGATATTAATATAATCTTCCCCACTGCCAGCCCTTACCCTTGTCAGACTCTCACAGTGTCACTGCTGCTTCTATCCTGGTGGGGAAAAATTGGGTTCTTGGTTGAGGGTTGTGTTTGGCTGAGTGGCTGATTTCCTGCCTGCAGTGCCTCCCACTGAACCTGCCTGGGGACCTGCAGCATGACAATGATTGCTTTGGTTCCTCTTCTGCTTTGAGCCAAAGTCAATGCAGTGTTTAACACCCTGGGAAAGCTGTTAGTGAACTCCAGAGAAATGGCTGGGTCATGTGGCCATTCCTGGCCCTGTGAGGCTGGAGGATTGGAGCTGAGCTGGGTGCTGACTGCAGGCTGGGATGCAGGATGCAGGATCCATGGCTGATCCACAGCACAGCAAGGGATGGTTCCAATTACTGGGAGGCTCCAGGATTGCTGAGTTGCTCCTTTGCCTTGAGTGTCTGTGTTTTCAGAAGGGAACTTTGTTTTCTGAATCTCTGTTGCCTCTCTGGAAGGGCTGATGTTTCCACTCTCTAAGTGCCTGCTGAAATGACATAAATACCGGGGCACAAACACTCTCATGTTTGCTGAGGGCTGGAGAACAAAAGTACAAACTTCCAGCTGATGTGACACTTCAGAAACGGGAGTTTGGGGCCTTGGATAGAGACAGACAGAACCGGCTAAAAACCACAAGCACTCCACTGAAGGAAGAGGAACAGACCTGGCAGACAAAACAAACAATGCCGACTGTGCTGGAAAGCCCAGTGCTTTCCTTTTTATTTTTCAACTCAGCTGGAAAGGCACGGAGTGATTTATAGTGAGGGTTTGCAGCTCTCACGTCCCTGCCTTTTGCTCTCCCAGCCATACCTGAGCAACCTTTTCCCCCAGCCTGCTTTCTCTGAGTTGTTTTATCTACTCTTGGCTTTCACAGAGCTGGCACTCTGTACAAATGGGGAAGTTCCTTTGGAACAATTCTGTTCAACTCCTAAAGACCTATCTGTTTAGTAAAGTTGTATGCCTTTCTTTCTAGAAGCTGTATTCCAGAGTAAAAGTGATTAATCCAGACTGGAGTTAATTATGCTGGGGGAAAAAACCCCTAAAATTCCTTTGGTGTGCTATGTTTATACTGGCAGTGAGACCAGAATAGCACAGCAGAATTGACAGAGTATAATTAGGGCTGATGGGAAGCTTCCCGTGCAGAGAAACCTCAGACACACGGCCTGAAGTGCCAGGTTTTACAGAAACCACTGACAGTCAAAGAAACTACTCTGCCCAGGCCCTGCCAAGTTCCACATGCAGTGAAATCTGAGGTTTCCCCTGCCTCAACATGGCTTTTTTCCTTAAATCCATTTCCTCTGCCCAGGTTTTCTCCTGAAGAGGCACCTCCTGAGTGCTGTGCTGCTTTTTATGTGCTCCATAGGCCATTGAGCATCAACCATTTGCACAAAGGCATCAACATTTGAATTATGGCTTCTCAAATTCAGGGAGGAGGAAGTTCTTTAGCAATATCTTAGGTAAAGTGCAGTGCAGCAGAGCTTGTTACATTGATGGCCCTTTACTCTGACATTTTGATTTAGTTTAAAATTCTGTTTAAACTCTACTTCTAGATAGTAGTGCTTAAATTTTTTATTGGCAGTCTGCTTGGAACTAGCCTGCCCAATTTGTTTTTCTTCTGTGGATTGGCTGCCAAAAACACAAAGGTAAATAGGAGCTTGGAGATCATCTCTGAAACTTTAACAAACCTGGGGACTGACAGACAAATAAGTTCAGCAGGAGAATTCAGCTCTGGTAATTCCACACCTGTCCTCTTGCTTGGATTTTGAACCTACCAAACCCATCAAGATTAAATGTCCTATATTTAGGTAACCTCTGTTTGAAAGGTCTGAAAAGTCTAATTAAAATGCTACACTACTGAAAACATCTTTTCCCTGGTGGTGTTTTAAAGCAAGGTCTACATGTGCATTATAATCCCTGAGGGTTAAAAATCAAAGTATCTTACAAATTTTGATAATAATTTCAGTAATTCTTACAGTTTGAAGTTATCAAGGATTTCTCTATACTGTGTTGATTATTAAGAATAAGAATTGCTATTTCTGCCTAAGATAGAGATGTTAGAATTCCAGTATTAGGTCAATTTAGTGATTGTAAGGAATGACACCAGGGTTTAACTTGGTCCACTCTAAATTGCAAAGTATGTAATTTTCTCCTGAGGTGTGGGCTGTGGAATCAGATATTCAGGTAGTTTTGTCATGTGTTCAAAACACTTGAAGCCTAAGAATGGAAGCATCAATTCTGATATTGGGACAATCCTACATATATGGTCTAAATTGAGGGTTATTGTAGAAAAGAAAGAATTAACTTCTCAAAGAAATTGTACTGATCTTCAGAAGTTTGTATTTTGGTTATCTGAAGAGTTATTAGCTTGAAATTCATTGTGTTCAATAGAATTTTGGTCTTTAAAGTGCTGTCACATTTATGCTAATAAAAAGCATAATTTTCAGACCTACAAAATGCAAACCTTCTTTAAGCACAAATCTATCCTGACCTGCTCTGTGTAATCCTGTAGACAGGGAATTTCTAAAACAAATACCTGGGAAGGAGCAACCCCTTTTGACAGGCACATTTGCTAAGCACCCAGGCAGTTCTGTGAGAAATTCCCTCTGAATTAAGTTCATCTGTTGTCGCTGCAGGGAGATTTCATTATTCATTTGACTCTTTTGGGAACAAAGGTACAGATCTAAAAATCCTTACCCTGAAAGATGCTGAACTGCCTCAAATGTCTTTGCTTATTATGTATCACTAGATCAACCCTACAACTTCAACACAGAGGACCAAATAAATCCCCCATGTGAGCCTTTCAAATTCAGGGAAACTCTGCTGAGGGTGAACTCGGCCATCAACAACTTTTTAGATCTAAATATCAGGGTCATTGCTTAGATCCTTTAGTCCCTGATGTGACTCATAAAAGGAGCAGGGCTATTTTGATATTCGGGGGAAGCAGTGCCTGTGAGAGCAGCAAGGGGCCTCCTCCTTTAAATGGGAAAGGGCCCAAAAGTTCCAAATGTAGGGAAGGGAAGGAGGAAAGAAACCTGCTGTGGAAGAGGGTACATGGCAAAATACAGAGACAGACATTTCAGGAGGACAAAAGGTAAAAAATATCAAAAGTGTCTATTGTTTAAAATCTAGAAAAATTACTTTTCTCTTTAATAGCAAATTGTAAAATGGTGCAGTAATGCAAAATCCCATTGCTTCACCCAGTCACTATGGCCCCATTTCTGGTAGGAAGGAACCAGAGCTCATTTTCATACCATTCAACCCTGGGTTGAAGTTTGTTTGGTTTCCCCCCCCCAACCACCCTTCCCTTCTCTTCAAAGGATGTATCAGATTATGGAATTAGTTTTAGTATTTACACACAAGTACAGGAAAAAGGAAAGAATCAAGGTCGTGTTGTTCTTTTCTCTCATTATTAAATTACTATTCCTGTAGCTTTCTACACCTTTAGCTGAGTGGGAAAAGTATCCAAGTCTCCAATATGTCTGTGCTTCCTGCTAATCCATCACAGTGTGTGGGAGAGAGAAAGTGGCTGTGGTGAAAAGGAAGACCAGACTGAATATACAGAGAAATAAAATGGATTCATAGTTGTTTTTGTAAGGACTTATCCGAGGAAGGCTTTGTGCTTTTAACAGAGTGAGTGAGCATTTCCCTTTGTACCAATGCAACTTTTATCTACTCAAGGAACTTCCTTAAATTTTTTACTTAAAATGTAGCTGAGGAGCCTTAGAGGCTGCAGCATTTAGAGTTCATGTTCTACCTGTTTCAGAGAATGTGACAAACTGTTCATCTCCTGGGCAGAGACAAATGGGAATGGCTGCTGGAACACTGGGGTGTCACCATCTGCTGGGGCAGTAAAACCAGGGCTGCTAAGGAACTCACTTGTTTTTAAGTGATTTAAGGGATTTTTATGTATTTTTTAAAAATTCTAAAGATGTAATTTCCTGTCATGAAGGCATTTTTTACAGTATTTTGAAGACATTTAAAAGTGAGCCACTGAAACTGTCAGACCTGAGGAGCCCCAGGGAGAAATTTTCCTTGAGCAAAGCTGGGAACTGCTTGAAGGTGTAATGTGTCAGATGATCACATTTCCCCCAGGGTTCTCCCAGGAGGAGACATGGGGCTTTTTAGTAGGTGGAGAAAGGCAGTGAACTACTTGGTAGAGTCTCTGGGTTGTACAGGCAGCTGCCCAAATTGTGCCCCATCTCTTAGGTGTTCTAAACTTTCCCTCCAAGCTGGCATCCTTCCCTGGCCTCAGGGCTGGCACACACAGCAGTCTGTGTGTTTGAAGGCGGGTTACAGGTGCCATGGAACTGGCTGAGTTTCCCCGACCAGTTTGTGATCCTGATCCAGACTGACCAAGCTGGGCTTCCAGAGTGAATTACTTTCCCTTACAACGCATCTATAAACAATATTAGAATTAAACACCGGAAAGTCATCAATTGCTCAGGTCCATTAAATATGTTGTTTGGATTGTTTGTAAAAGTCTCTGGAAGTGCCTCATCTTTCACAAGGACATTTATGAAGTGGTTTGATATATTTGAAAGGGCACAGCTTTGTGAATTCTTTCAAAGCAACCATTGCTCTCTGAGCAGACTTAGCATCTACCAGAATGATTTAAATAAAAAGAACACAGTATTATAATCCTCTAAAATCTGCCCTGAATATCAAAAAAGCCACAGCAATGATATTGTGACCAGATGTGCAGACAGAAACTATTTCTCTGGCCAGCAAAGCCCAGCTCCCTCTGTGCAGCAGGAAGCAGAACACTGAGCTGGGCCGTGCTCTTGACCTTGGAATAAATATGCACCTAATGCTCTTTCTCCAGACATCATTCTCTTCCAACTATATCAGGAAAAGTTCCCCAAAGTATTTACTTCTGATTGCAGTTTCTGCTGACTACAGCTCTGTCACACTTCACACACAAACATATGTTAGTACAATCCAGGCTTGAGCGTGGAAGCCCTTATGGAGCAGGATTTTAGACTGTTGGTTTGTTTTATAAAATCAGTCATCTCTAGAGACAGAAACATGAATTTTTCCAGCAGTCATGTTGGCAGGTGAGTTGTGCAGCCTGTGCAGTTTGTGTTGTCCCATGACAGCCTGCAATGCATTGTAATTATGAAACGTGTGCATGTTATACTGGAACGTTGAGGGAAAAGAGTTTTTTATATCTGTAAATGGTGGAACATGTAAAGCACATGCTGTACATACATGTGCCTAGTGACAAGTCACTAAACTGCTCTACATCAGCTTCCCCTGCAGGGAAAGAGCCCAGAGCACGTAGGTGCCCAGAGCACATAGGTGCCCAGATCCAAAGAAATCCAAAGGGGGTAAATTACCTGCTTGTTAATAGACTTTAAATAGTCCCAAAATGATAAACCAGAGCTTTACCAAACTGCAAAACCCAAGCTCCTATGCCAGGAGAGCTAACCAGCCTTTTTTTTGGGAAAGGAATTGGATGCCTGACTCCCTAAGCTCCTTCATCTTGTTTTTTATGTAGAAAAGTCTTGTGTGGTGTTGGGAGATGCTTCTGAGCTGAACAGTTTTTTCAATAGTGCAATATCTGGATATGAGAGGGAGGTGAGTGAACTTATGGGTTTTTTAGTCAAAATTGTGATGAGAATTGGATGAAAAGTAATTAATGAGGGCAACACCATCAGACTTTGTTTTCTAGAAGGACAAGAGCCTGGGTTTCATAGGCATTGCACTTATTTAGTGATTTCAAAATCTAATATTTATTAGTGCTTGTCTGTCTGTTTTCTGCTCCTTGGCTCTTGAAAACACAAGACAATATTTTGGAATCTCTTTCTCTATAACTCACTCAGCATGTTTCTCCTTCAGTATGATTATTTTGGAAAATAAGTAAATACAGAATTTGTCTGGGAGGGGATGAACTGTCCACATATCTTCTCAGGCAGCCTGTGACTGTCACCAGGCCTGACATCAGGCAGCCTGCATCTCATCAAAGGGTTTTCCTCCCCTCTTCAGCTCCCATCTGATTTCCAGTGGAGGACACTGGGAAGACTACAAAGCTCTGTTTACCTACTCTGCTCCTGTGCACCATCTTTTGCTCCTCTGAGCACTCACAGAGGTGGAAGGAGCAGCCTGGTGTCTGGCCTGCCCACACTTTGTGCCTCAGCTGAGAAAGCTCAGTCCTTATTCCTTGGGACAGTGTTTTTGGGATGTCAGCACCTGCCCTCTCCCACTGTGGGTTGCTTTAACTTCTGCCAGATGGCAGAATGTTCCTTCGCTCTGAGCCTGCTTGGAATGTAAATTAACAATCTAGAGGCTGCAAGCTCATGAGCAGTTTTAAAGGGCTGTTTTCTAGTAATGTATTTTCATATTTGCAGTCATAATATCTGGTTATGGAAACACAGGCCATAAGAAGGCAGCATATCACTGGTAGCTATTATTGTGGGGAAATGAGTTACCATCCTGAGCTGCCTATTTAGGATACAAGAAACAGCGAGGGAGAGCTGCAAAGAATCAGGTTTAGCAAGGTTAGACTTGCCTGTGTCTTAATGCTGAATATCAAGCTTTAAATCATACACCCTATAATGTCTTTTACCTTGAAAGAACCTATGAAACATGAGATTTAGTAAATAATTAGTTGAAAATAGTGGGTTTTGTGAAGGCACTTGCCTTTCAACACACTTTAAGCCTATCTGGCACAGTCCTTGAGCCCTATATCAGAAGCAGTTGGCAGGGGCACAGAGACTGTAATATAAACTAATTATGCTGTTCTTTATCCCTGCAAAGGTCCCTCTGAGCTGGAGAGCATTTAATGCAATGCTTGTGAGAAATTCCACCTTTGTTTGAAATTTTCTGTGGTGCACTGGACCAGGATGGAGATTCTTCTGGAGCAGGGTCAGCTGTGACTAAATTGTTCAGTCTTTGAAGGGGTCTCAGGTTAAGCACAGATTGTCTCAGTGGTGGTAACTCTGAAGCACCTTTTCCATAAGTATTTGCCTGCTTTGCAAATCAGGTGTGTCACTGGACTAACTCTAAACCACCTTGACTGGGCACTAAGTGTAGCATGGTGGCCTTGGCAATGAAAATCCAGTTTTTCGGGTGAGTTTTGAGCTGAAGTCCACTCTTACCAATGAAAGATTCCCTGCAGCTCATGGTTACCCAGAGCAAGTTCCTGCCAGAGTAACACTTGTGACTGCAGGGTTGTTGTGCCTTGGAAAATGATCTATGGAAGTCGTGCATTGCAGTTGTTAAAAACAGACTGGCTTCTTGATGGTTCTCTGTGGACTGCTTGCATCTTTTCAGCAAGAGAGTGTGTTTATGCTTTCTCCTGTGTTTTAAAGTCTGAGAGACTTTTCATCCACCAATTTCAGAGCATGTCAATATTACTCTGCCAAAACGTGGAGCTCGAAGCACAGAGTGAGGAGGTGACTCACTGCAGCTTCTTAACAGCTTTTAACAGCTCACAGGCCTCCTGAATCCCCAACCAAAGCTCTGTCTGGGAGGTTACTCTGCATTTTCAGATTTTTACAGATACAGCAAGTACATATTAAAAAGCCTCCACCAGAACACAGGATTAAAGGCGATATGGCAAGTACAATATCCTCCAAGTATCTTAAGGGAGGGAAGCAGTTGGAGGGTGACAGTCTGTTCCCTGGCAACTTCTGACATTTGTGTTAATTCTCTGCTGGAATGAAAAATAAGCCTTTTGAACTCTCCATGTAAATTGAACTGGTGAAAAACCTGTTTTCAGATTTAAACCAGAGCACGGGAGCATCTGGGTTCATGGGGGACTGTGCCATTTGTCCTGGATCAGATGGTTATTATGTGGCTCTGGCATATGGGCTGTTCTCAGCCAGGTTTCTCCTTTACTTAATTCTCAAAAGAATGAAGTTCTTAAAGCATACTCTGGCTGTATTACAGCCACAAGCCAGTCTGCATAGCTGTTACTACATTGTCAAGGTTTGTTAGGAGGCAGTGCCATTTGTGGGCTGTATGTTTAAGGAATATCTCATGCATTCATTTTTCTTTGACACCTTTTTTCCATCTAAGGACTAGGAAACTGTATAACCTTTTCTTATGTTCTTTATACAGTCTGGCAATAAACCTCATCATGTGAATAACTTGGGCCTTGATCTGGTCAGGCATTATAACTAAAAAGGTATGAACTTCTATTCAAAATTGGGAGGAATTCAGTCGATTCACAGGCTTCAAGTACAGTATGAGTTCAGTACTGCTGGATTGAAGCACAGCCCGGCAGATGTCACAGGAGAAAGCTGTCCTATTGCAGGTTATGTCCCCTGAGAGAAGAATGAGAAGGACTTTCTTTCCTTTGTTATTTCCTCCTCCATTCATTTCCAGTGCTCCACAACCTTCCCAAAGGCTGCAGGTCCTGGCTGTGTTGCAGTTGTACTTCCTGGAGGCAGAGCTGGCTGAGCCACTGTGTGATGTTCAGGGAAGCTGTGAGATGTCTCAGTTTGTTTTCAAAGAGCACATGCCTGGCTGAGGCAAGGGACACTGATTGATTTTTGGGCTGCTTGAGAAAAGGCTGCTTGGTCTCAGCACATGAAAGCAGAACTGAGGCATTGTGTGAAGTTAAAAGCAGGATGCATTCTTTCCAAGTCAGAAACTGCTGAGGCTTCCAGATGGGATGCCAAAAAAGTTTTATTAGTCTTCCATAGGCTTTTCACTTTTTCCAGAATCCTGCAAAATGGAGAGGCCTCTTCCTCTGATTTTCTTGCCAAGTCTAAATATGAATCTACTGTTTATCCAGATTGCTCTGGCTTTAACAAATTATTTATATTGCCTGGTTTCCTTTTGTCCAGCACATCACATTTAGTGCCTGTTGAGGTGGAGTTGAGCATTTCTGGAGAAAGATATCTGTTAAAACTTTTATTTTAGGAACTAGTTCTTTTAGGAACAGCACATAGGAGGAACTGACCCTGTTAGGTGACATCTGTGGACAAAAAAAAAAAAAAAAGAAAAGCAGAAAAGCCTTTTCCTTAATTTGATCTGCTTAAGTGGTGTTTTGGATCATTTGATCACTGCTTCTTGTGCCAGGTGACAGCTGTCTTAAGAGAACAACTCAATTTTGTTGTTTATTATGCACACCTCCTTCCCCAAGGGTGGGTAGTTATCTATGGGAGATAAGGGATACCAAGCTGAAAGAGGTTATATGGCAATAACTGAAGCAATATGTGGGCCTTGTGTATTTAACTATGAGATTTTAGCTGCAATTTGTTTTAAATGCTGCTCGACAGAAGGAGTAGAAATTGAAGCTGTTTATTGATTTGATTCTTCCTTTCCTTAAGTTTAAAGACTAAAGCATCAGTAGAAGAAGTGGTATTATTTCTGGCCTACTATTTGCATATCAAAAGATGACATTTTAAAACAGAATCTTTAAAATATGCTGGTGGTTTCAATCCTCTTTGCCATATGTGAAATGAGAGGGTTGTGTTCATTAACTATTCAGGGAAAAGTAATTTGTCTAATGGGCCTGTCAAATGCTGTGGTTGGAGGTGCTCTGGGTGTTTGGACCCAGCAGCAGCAGCAGCCAGTGGCTCCCAGGCAGAAGGTGTGGGAACCTGCAAACCTGGGAGCACTGGAGTTTGGCTTTTTAGTTTTAATGCTCTTCTCACTATTTGAAAATTTTAGATAAATGAAAAGTCATCCCTCCCCAGCTCCTGAAAGAGCCCACTGGAATTTAAGCAGGGCCTTTCTTATTACTGTTACTTTCAACTCTGTTGAGATTTTTTTTATCCCATAAAATATGTTTCATTTTAGTTATAGCATAGAAAAAGCAGTTAACCCCAATCCTCCATAAAAATCAATATATTTTCCTGGGATTTCTTCTGACTTATAATGTGAATTCTTGAATCTGTCAATTTAGACACTGCAGGGAAAAACTGGTTTGAAACACTAGAGCTGTGAATCAAAGAAAGCTGCAGAAATTCTCTTAATTGATTTTCATTTTTCTGTTCATTTCAGAAAACTATAGTTTGTAAATTTATCCTCACTTCCTGAGTGATACAAACCCCAAACTAATTCAGATTGAAATGAACAAATGGCTTCAGTTTTAGCATCTTATACAATGAATTCTTTCCCAAATTGAAGTGAAGTTCCATAATGTTCTCTTTTTATTAATATTCAGAAGTATGTAAAGGGCTTCTGTCGTTCTGTACACTGCAGGGACACAGAATAAAGAAGTAGCCTGGTTTTTTGGAACCAGTGGGTGGAGTATTGATACCAAATCACTTGGAGAAGAAGGGCAGGATGTTATCCAGTGAATGGCACAGAGAAAGAGAAATTAATCCCTGGAAAAGAGAAAAAAAAAGGAAATCTGGTCAAAGGGCTGCAGGTAGAATATTTATGCTTGTCATCACAGTAGCAGCACAATGTGGCATTGTCTGACATTCAGGGAACACAAAAGGCCTGGCAGATTTAAGGGATTGAAGTGTGTAAGCTCTGTGTGAGGTGGATGTGTGGTATTATCTCCTCCTCTTCCAGCAGTGCTGGATCCCACATGTGTCCAATCTGTGCTACTTGTGCACTCTGAACAGGTTCTGGATGCCCAGGCTGAGCTCCCCTGTGCTGTTCCCAGGTTCTGGATGTCCAGGCTGAGCTCCCCTCTGCTGTTCCCAGGTTCTGGATGCCCAGGCTGAGCTCCCCTCTGCTGTTCCCAGTTTGTGGATGTCCAGGCTGAGCTCCCCTGTGCTGTTCCCAGGTTCTGGATGTCCAGGCTGAGCTCCCCTCTGCTGTTCCCAGTTTGTGGATGTCCAGGCTGAGCTCCCCTGTGCTGTTCCCAGGTTCTGGATGCCCAGGCTGAGCTCCCCTGTGCTGTTCCCAGGTTCTGGATGCCCAGGCTGAGCTCCCCTCTGCTGTTCCCTGGGCTATTCTGCTTCCTCTTTCAGCTCCTCAGCACTCTGTTGCACAGACAAAAACTTCTCTTGGTCCACTCCAGTCCTGCTCTGCTCTGTAATGTTGCTCTACTCTTTCCAAGGAGCAGTTCCAAGATTTTCTTGGTTGCTAGTTGAGATCCAGAAATTCAGAGCACAGGGAGAGCTGGTTACCCCTCATTATGCATGCATGAAAAGCTAAACAAACCCCAAAAATGAACAACCTTTCTCCTCCATGCATTTCTCTCCCCCAACATCTCTTGTCTCTCCTTCTCTTCAATTATATTCATCCCATCTTTGGTGTCTATTCCCTGATTTTTTAATGTGCCCTTGACCTTGCTCACTTTCAACATCAGACAAGTCTTTTTTTCCCTCCACTGCCTCCAGCTCCTTCTCATATTGAGAAATAGGTTTCCAGAAGTGACCTTTAGCAGCAGCAGCAGCATTTTGATCTGCAGGGAAGTCTCCTGTGGCTCCCCAACCCCAGGTTTGGTTCTTTCATTCAGTGGCACCATCAGAGGGGAGGGAAGGAGCATGAAGCTGAGTGGGGTTCAGCGTGTCACAGTGCAGGACACAGGGCCCTGGCAGTCACAGTATGAGCTCTTTTTGTTCTGCTGGAAGATAAATAACTTCCTCAGTGTAATTAATAACCCTAATGGTTTGTTCCAAAAAATGGAATAATCATAGGACTGAGTAATCAAAACCATTGATGAATGTATAAGGCCCCTGGAAAAGGGACACAACAGTTTTAGTACAAAATGTTTAGTCCTTCTGGGCATGGTTCCAGTGGAGACTGAAGTGATGATTGAACAATAGGATTATTGTACAAAGCCATTGTTTCAAGAATGGAAAAAAATGTAGTGCCTTTTTTTTCCCTTTAGCAATTCATTCATCAGATAAAAAATGCATTTTTGAATAGTGTCATTGCATCCATTGCTCTTTTTGCAGTTGGTCTCAGCACTCACACAGAACTCCCACTGACAGCACTGTGGTGCAAATTAAAGGAGAATTTTACCCTTAAAAATAAAGTCCTAGAGTCTTTACTTGTTTTTTATGCAAGAAGTCCAGGTGATTTCAGGAGAAGGACCTGCTACCCCCACCACTTGTGTGCTCAAAAACTTTTTCTTTGCTTTGCAAAATGGAAATCTTGGAGCAGGAGGTGTGAAAGGAGGGATTAATTTCCTTGGAGTTTAAAATAATTCTAATAAAAATTCAGTAAAATGTAACTCATAGGCTTAATAGTCTCTATAACAAATAATACTTTGGGGAGCAATAAATTGTGTAATGATAGTTCTGCTCGTATTGGCTAAATCATTATATGTTGCAAAATGTCAGCCACTGAGGAAATCATAACGAAGCACACTGCAAACCTGCAATCTTGTAAAAGCCTGATATCATAAAAGCAAAAGTGGGACTAAAAATATTTCAAAGATGCCAAAATGAAAGGGCTAACAACTGTCTTTTTTACATTTTCAAGCGTACCTGTTTTCCCCAGGAGAGCATAAAGACATAATCAATCAACGCAAGGCTTGTGTAGATCCTCCTGTGATTAATCTAATTATTTTGGAGAGATCAGATGCTTTTACAGTTGATATAAACAACAGTTTGATTGAAGTATCAAAGGTAAATCAATAGGCCCAGAATGTGGATCAAAACATTATAAGCTAGAGAGCTTAGAATCAATATTTTCATGAGGAGAGTCAACAACTGGGACTGCTGTGCTTAAGCTCATTGAATAAATGTACTATTTTCAGAAGCCAGTTGTCACAAAATCAGAATCACTGTATCTGAAGCACTTGCCTTTTCTGCAGATGAGCTTCCCAAAATGGAACTGAACTCTCCGAACACGGGGAGTGGCAGTGAAGCCACGCAGAGGGAGCAACAGATCTTTGGAAATTGCTCTCGACACTTGAAGCCCTTTAATCGCCCAAGAGCAGCAGCCCAGGCAGTGCCAGGGGTGCCACTGGAGCCTTGGCAGGGGCTGCCTGGGCTCGGAGTGCCGAGGGTGCTCCGGGTGCTCGGGTCCCAGGGCTGCAAGGGGGGCAGGAAAAGCTCGGGGTGGTTCCTGGAGCACACGTGGGCTCTGGGCCAGACTCCTGCCACTGCTTGCAGGCACCCCTGGCCTGGATACAGGGGAATGGTTCAGCTCTGAGGTGGGAATGCACCTTAGTGTTCAGGGGCTGGTTGTAGGGGAGTTAGAAGTTCCTTCCCAGGTTTTCAGAGGTCAAAGGGAGGAGATGATCAGGGCCAATATGACCCATTTTCCTTAATTCTTCATGCTTACTCTGCCCCAGGTCGTGTTCTGATGTCTGCATTGCTCTTCCCTAAGCAAACACTGCTCAAAGGATTTGGGGACAGGATGCCAGAGAGGGGTTGGATATAGGAAAAGATTCCTCTCAAACTTTGCTGGTAATGTAGTGCTGGAGACAGCAGCCCTCTGCTTCCCTTCAGAGCCTTTCCTACCTGTCTCTGCAATTACTGTGAGTTTAATTACACTGATGCAAAGAGGCAGCATGTGGCTGCAGCTGTTTGGATGGGGAAAGGCAAGCAGGGAGTGCTGGTAGGAGGCCCTACTGGTCATTAATCCTGGGCTGACCCTGCATGTGGCTCTGAGACTGATATAGCTCATATATCTTCCCATAAAACCAGACCTAAATTTGCCAAAAAGCACTTCTACACTTTGTGTTTATAGTTCAATATAGGAAAAATCATAACACTTGTTATGATTTCTTTAAGAGAAAGCTTTAACATCTCTGACACTTAAGTTTTTAAAAATCTGAGAAAAGAGAATGAGAACACAAACAAGAACTCACCAGCTCTGCAGATGAACAAGTGTCAGCTTTTAACCTACGTGCACAGAATAACTTCTGTCTCAGGCTCTTTGTGGATGCAAACACGTATAAATGATTACAAGTAAGGAATGCACCTCGAGAAGGTCATTGAAACATCATCTAGTTCTCTTTCAGTAACTTTCCAGGAGCTTTCTAGTCTGTCTTTTAATTTGAACTCACTAAGAAGGTTTCAGGATTGTATTTCAAGATGGAAGGATCCACCCACATGCCCTTGCCCACAAACTGTTGTTATGGTTTATTGTTATGTACCACACAAATTCTTTTGAGATACTGAATCAGGTTACTACATTTTCTCAGGGCTCCTTTTTTCCACAGAATGATGCAATCCATATAAATCAAATTTTTAAACCAGAGGTAAGAATAGGGGTGTCTGAGGAATTTAAGAAGTGCCTGGGTGTTTCTTCTTGGCAATTAGGAATTCAGATACTTTTGGGAAAAGCACTCAATGCCAAACTGCACCACAGAGCACATGAGTACCTAAAAGCTGCCTGCAGTTCCCAAATGAAAGGTGATAATTCCAGCAGTTTTTCACCTTGCATTTTAAATGTTAGCCTTGAATTCTTTCTCTGCCAGGCATGCAGCAGAATTTTGGCTGAGCCTAGTAGCACTTCTACTGTGGTAGTCTGACCCTTTTCATCATGTGCCTTGTTTGAAATTGGTTGGTATTTTATTATTACCATTTATTTGTGCTAGTTGGAAACCTTCATTAAACCATAAGCAGAATCATTTTGGAAGCATGTTAACTGATACCAGTAAATCACGTAGGGAGGAGTTTTGTATTTGGGAATTGCAGTGGCTCATTCAGCCCAGAGACTGGTTTGTGCCTCAGTGCAGCACAGTTCCTTTGTGCCACCTGAAGTGTTTCTTAGACCTAAATGACCCTTGTTTGTTATTACTTTGTTCAGGGCTTTCACTCCCAGGGCACTGGGAGAGCCAGGGGTCACTTTGATCTGGGGATATGCCACAGCAACCATGGTAACTCATCTTCCAAGGGATGACACTTCTGGCTGTGATTTTTTTATCCTACTTGTGAACTTGGATTGGCAGGAACTAACTCAAGCTTATGATTGGAATTTTCCACATGAAAGGATACTCGGGAGTTAAATCTGGAAATCAGGTAGTACCTTTTACTTTGGATTTCCCTTAAGCCCCAGAAGCAGAGCTGATGGTGCTGTTTTCCTTCACAGTGAAGGAGGGGAAAACCCCAAAGGTGCCTCAGGCATCACCTGACAGTCTGTCTGGGTTGTAAGGAAAGGGCAGGTTTGGAGTTCTGAGACAGAAAGTGGCCTAATCACTTGTTAGAGCTCTGGTTGTACACTTAGGAAACTACTCAAACAACAGCTCTAAATCTTCTTCACCTGAATGAAGGCACGTGCAGAGGCTCTTCCACACTGGGCACTTCCCTGTCCAACCAAGACTGTGAGTTCCTCGTTGTTACAGCAGAACTGGAAAACAATAAAGCAAAGCTGAATCCATTTGTAAGCACACAAAGTTCAACACAGACACCATCTGGCTGCTTTTCAAAAATTCTGCCTCTCCCATTTTAGGGAGCACCCTGTGCTCTGTTCTGATGGTGCATAAAGGCCCCTTCCCTGATGCCACAGTGCACACACGTGTAGGAGGCAGGGACCTGCTGCAGGTGTTGGGACTGACAGTTTATTAGGCTTCAAATAATAAAAATAATTTTCCCAGGAGTTCAGCAGAGACAACACCAACAACCCCTCTTTATCTACCTTAAATGCTCCCTTGCTTATGTTTCCCTTAAAGACAATTAAATCATTGCTATGGTGTGTGAACTCCTCATTTGAAGCATAGTTAAATACTCGTTCTAACTGTACTCAAGGTGCACTTAACGAATGAATTTTTTTGGTGCTGAAGAAAAGAAATGCATCCTGTGTTCTCAGTGCTTTCAGTTCAATTGGAATTCAGTTGGAATTTTTGGCAGTAAGTGAAACTTTTCCAGCCTTTTCTCCCTCCCTGGTCCCAGTAAGGGTTTATTATCAAGCTCAACCCAGGTAGATTCTTGAAGGTATCTTCTTTGAACATTTATTTAATGGCAATAAAATGAAAGAAACTCTCTGTATCTTTACTATTATATGTGCACTTGCTAAAAAAAGGTAACTTTCCAGAGTAGAGACAGTTAACTAGGATTTTTCATGCCTTTCTTTTAACTTCAGTGGGCTGTAGATCAGACCCAAAAATATGCTACCCAGTGAAACTTTGTATTTCCATTTGGCAGCTGCTTTCAAACACAATGGGAGGTTTTCAAAAATATCTTTGTCTGGAAGTGTTCATCTGCAGATGTAAAAACAGCCTGGATAACATTAGAGGGAAGATAACAGTGTCTACCTCTGTAATGCTATCACCTTATCTTTAATTAATGTAGAGTACTGTAAGATTTTTTTTCTGAGATAGGAGGCTCCCTGAAACAAAGTGTTTAAGCCAGCAGAGCTATTCTAACCAAAGGTTTAATGGAACTTGTTCACCAGGTTCAGAGACATCCAGGATCAGCTCTGGTTGTTTGAGGTAGGAAAATAAAAAGGCTCCTGGCAGAAACACAAAGCTATCTATTGCTAATACTGCAAAATTTGATTAGAAACTGCCCTTACTCCATGGAATCATGTGACCTCAGCTGTATTTTAACTATAAATGAGCCCAAATAAATCCCCTGGATCCTCTGAGTAGTTTCCAGTTCCAAACACTGTCATGATTCAGATACTTCAGACAACTTTTACATCTGTAGTTCACACCCACAGCAATAATAGTTGTAAAAAAAAAGACTTATAAGGCCATGGTCCCATCCTGGAAATAGAGGAATTGCCAGCAGTGGAGTTTCCTGAACAGTTTGAGTCTGAGCCCCTCCTTTATCTAAATGATATGATTTGTAATTAAATAATGCTCAGTGTATATTTTTTCCATCTTCACTGATTCCTCCAGTCTTACTTTGCTTCTATCTTTTTATTCCTGGTCTGCTCAGCTCCTAGCTGTGCTCTCATCCTCCTTGCTCCCTCTTGTCTCCTTCCTACTCCACCCTCTTGGCTCTGCAGCATTTTTCCTCATCCTGGCTGCCTTTCCATTGCCTGAGGCTGACAAAGAGGAGGGGGAGAAGCTCCAGCAAACATCCTGCTTGTGTTCCCTGGGCTCTTGGGCCCAGGACTAGCCTTCCTTAAACTTTCTTTAATGAGTTTCCATTGCAAGGAAGGTCCTGTTCAGATCAGGGTTGTACACTCAGCTCTGGACCTCCACGGACCACAGAGCAATTGGGAAGTTCAGTTGTCTCTACTGCAATGTTTTATGTGTATGATTTCTTGTGGAACTAACCAAACAAACATCACAGCTCTTACATATCTCCCACTTTTAAAAATGCACCCACTTGGCTAAATTTTTATGCCTGAAACATATCTGTGAGTGGGAAGTAGCAGCCAGCCTGTCTGGTGTGATTGCTGGAAGAAAGCACGTTGTGTGACTGCCGCTGAAATGGTGAGGAAGGAAAAGTACTGAGTCAAAGCCAGGCCATCTCTAAGTTCTCTTACCCAGGAATTAATCTGCAAATTCAGGGCAGATCCTCTGACTCCTCCAGGTAGTCCTGGCTCCACTTCTAGACCTGCTCTGTTCTGGGCGCCTTGTGCTGGAGCATAACAGTTTCTAGACCTAAGGAATGGTGTTGCAAATAGGCTCCTGCTCCAGGGCACCTTGGAGTGAAGGGCTCTGGGTGTGATTATTTTAAGCATTTTCCTGAGCTGGAGAGGTGGATGGGGTGAAGATCTTGGTGTGTGTTCTCAGCCTGTAACATCCTGTGCTCATACAAAACAACTTCCTTCCACCTAAACTCATCTCTGCTGTGGATAACCAGGCTACCATGAAAGTAAGTGAAAAAACCCCCAACCCATCACATTTCTCTCTGGTTAAACAACAGATTTGTCTTTGAGTTGCCAAACTTGTGAGCTGAGTACACTCCTATGAGTACAACTCTCATTACATATGTCTGATACTCCTTGTTTTGGAGAGGCTGTAGTAGGTTTATATTGAACCAGTCCATCTGTTCAGTGATTCAGTAACTTGAGAACAGTTAAACTTGTCACTCTGCTCCCTTGCTGGAGTCTATTCAGGCTGTGTGACCAACTTCAGATTTTACTGGCATCTTTAAAAACACTGGCAGGTGCCCCTTGGCTGTGTCTGTGTTTGAGCAGCTCTGTCCATGCTGGCCCAGTGCCACTCTGCCTGGACCTGTCCAGGGAAGCAGGAGGGAAGGTTTGCACATCCCTTTCCACAGGCATGTAAAACTCACTCCTACAGAGATCTGCACAAATATAAATCAGAGGAACTTTCTATATCAGAGACTGAAAAATGGAAGCAATTAAGGCAAGCTACAGTGAAGGTAAGTGAGGGAGAGGTGCTTTATGTGAGTGCTTTGTGCTCTCGGAGGAAGGCAGAGCTTTAGGGGTGAGAGCTGTCCTGGCCTCGTGCAGGAGCAACATGGAGCTGCAGTATGATCGTAAAGACAAGTTGAAATGAGTCAGTTTGTTCCAGGAGAGTGAGCTGCCAGGGAGTTCAGTGTTATGGAGGGTAGGGCTGGTGGGTCAGGGCTTGGGAGGGTTGTGTGATACTGAACTGTGACATGCAGTTGTTGCTTTCTTCCAGAAGTGAAAGGCTGGTTTAAAAATCCAGGCCAGGGTTCTGTTTTGGAAAATACCAAAACTGAATGCTGGCCTGGATTTTGCAATGCTGGAAATCCCACTGCAGGTGGAGGTGAACATGGGTTTCTCTGCTCTGAACCAGTGCCTGGTGCTACTGTGACCTCTGAGCTGCTGGTGCTTCCAACATGAGGGACATTTCTACTGTAAATGTAAAGAGTTCATATATAGTGTTTTTGGGGATGCATTTGCATTAGAAGGACACGAAATACAGTAAAAATCTCAAGGTGTAAATGCTAAATGACACCTACCCATGAAGAGTGCAGAGTTACCCCATGGCCAGGGAACTGGCAGCAATTGTGCCTGTTCACATGGCTCTCCCCCATGTGATTTATCCCTGCCTTTTTAAAGGACCTGATGCAGAAAGAGGATTGTAGATTCTCTCTGGTTTATCCTTGCCCATATTTTCCCCTCCATCAGGCATATCTCCACTTCATGGGCAGCTTTATGCTCAGTTCTGTGAAATGCAGAAAATGCTGTGGACTTCATTGTCTCTAATGCTTCCTGTGAAACAGAGCTGGAGTGAAGAGCGCCAGCATGGGACTGGCTGTTTTAAGACTTAACAGTCAGAGACAGAAAGAATCTCCTCCCTGAGGATCTAGAATAAAAAGGACTGAGAGGGGAAGAAAAAAGGAACAAAATTGCCTGTCCAAAGACATATCACAGGTTAGTGGCAAACCCGTTAACAAAAAGGGGCTTCCTGATTCCCTCCCTGGTACCCTGGATCTTTTCTGTTCTAAAAATGGGAAGTGAGATGTTGTTCAAAGGGGAGATACTTTTCTGAAAGCCTTTGGAGTATCTCCTCAGGACACTTTGCTGTTTTGTGCACACACACACATGCACTCATATATATATATATATATATATATGGAGGGGAGAGAAGGGAGAGAAGAACATCCTGTGGGATTTCTTTTGCCATCTGCTGAGTTCTGACTGCCATCTGTAAAGTAAAATCTTTTCTGTTGTTTAGCCTTTGTTCAAAATGCAGGTTTTTTTGTCACAGTGGCTTTTGGCTTTATCACACACCACTAGAAGAAATATTCAACAGTTTGGAGCGAGCAGGATAAAACACTGAGAGCTCAGGAGTCTGAACCATCCAGTGCATGCAGGGATTTGACAGAAGCTCTGACATGGTGCCCACTGTGATCTCAGTGAGGGGGTCAGACTCCTGTGGCCTTTGGGGGTCACAGGAGCCCAGAGAGCAGCTGGGCTGAGGGGGCAGAGCTCGTCGAGCGAATGTGGGGAAGGTCCAGGGAAGGAGAATCAGAATTACACCAGCAATTCCTCTGCTCCTCAGAAGCCCCTGGGTTAGATGGGTTGTCCATAAGCCACCAGGAAGACTCAGGGCCTTTCTTGCTGTAGCCCAGGACAAGCAGGGCTGTGCTGGTGTTGCTCCATCTCCCAAACTGGTTGCACAGCCATTGCACACACTGGGATCATTGCTGACCTTCCAGTTTATTTAGGAGATTGCTGAGCATGTGGTTGTGTGTTAGGAAGCAGCAGAACACAAGTAGCACAAAGGGGGGGAAAGCCAGAGCCTGATTTCCCATTTCAGAAGTCAGGAGTACATCTCACACCACTGTCCTCAGCTCCATGTGTGTGACCCACAGCAGGGACAGGATTATTGACACAAATGTGGGTGGTTGCTGGCCTGAGCTGGAGGTCTGCGCTTCACACTTCTTTGTGGCCAAAAATTATTTGGCTTAGGTAAGAAGGAAAAGAGTTCTTTAATGGCCCATTGTGATCTAGAAGGATAACAAGAGGAAGAGAAGCTGTATTTAACCAAACATAGGATCAAGCCAGAGGATTTTCCATGGTTTGGGTGGCTTTTATAATGGTTTTTGTGAGGAGGCCAGAGGAATAAAAATTATTTTCAGTTTCACAGCCATAATATGAAGGATAATCCTATTATGTCCCATAAATTAAAAGAAAAAAATTATGGAAGTTTTGTAACATTTCTCCAAATGTTACAGCCTAACTTCCTGAAGAACATATATAAAGGAAAAATTTATACTCTGGGTCACATTTCAGAGACTTTTCTAACTCATAAAGATCTTGCATCTATAGTTGTAGGCAGACTTGTTTCAAGTTATTTAAATTATCTTGAAACTGATCTTGAATTTTAAAATATTGTAATTTTGAATCTTGAAATCTTGGTATTTATAGCCATTCTCATAGAACACAAAGCAGAACACAAGGCATAGAAACACCTGCCCTCTGCCCAGGTTTAAGGACCCAGAAGAATCCAGTAAAGACTTTTTTTTATGTTACCTATTTCTGCAGTAGTTTTTGGAGCCCCATTTATTGTTGGATCCCAGTGCTTTCACAGATAGATGGAGGATGAAGTGAGATAGGGCTGAAGATAGATAGGGCTGAAGTGAGATGGGAGTTGTAATTAGGGTGTGAAAGTACCAAAAGTTTGCAAGCTCAATTTATTGCTGGATTCTGTTGGCTTGTTAGGAATAGGGTCAGTCTGCTCTAATGCTTTGTTTGCCTTTTCAGTGTAGCAGTTAGACCTGTGGTTTTATTATAGTTTGGGTGAGATATGGGGCTTGGGAATATAAACCAAGTTCACTGCTAATGTCTGCTGGTTCTGCAGGCTTAGAAAGCTGACAGGTGTTGACATGGTACTGTTTATTGTTCTATTATAAACACATCAATTGTCCAAGTGTAATTGCATTTGGCATTTGATTTAAGTTTAAGGATTGGGAATCCAGAGGTTTATCTGCCCCTTGATTTGGTTGCTTGCTGTTTTCCATGAGGCATCATTTCCACATTAAAACAAAAATCCAAGAGAAACCCCAGACATCACGGTATTTTTGGACCAGGGTCCTTCTCCACACAGGTGGGCATTGGCTGAGAAAGCTTTGCCTCCTTCTGGCCAAGATGATGCATCAACAAGATTCCAGCAGGCCTTCCATCCAGAGCCCTTCCTTCCTGGCACCTGCTCCGACAGCATGTTAGGGAATAAAGCTCTTGGGAGCCCAAGTGCCTTCTTTCCCTGGAGCACACGGAGCTGAGAAAGCTGAAATTATTATTGCTGTTGTTGTAGTGGCTGTGCCTCATGGATACAGAGCTCACTGTGTCAGCCCTGAGGGCTGCCCTGGCCCAGGCTGTGCACAGAGTCTGCAGCCCCCCAGAGCAGGGGGGACATGGGCCAGGCCCACAGTTTGGCTGAAGGGTCCCTGCTCTCCCTGGGCTCCGAAATACAGCCCAAGAGATGCAGCTGTTCAGTGCTTTAGCTGAACTCTGCTTCTGGTGCTAAAATAAGCAGTCCTCCCTTTATGGCTCCCTTGGCAGGGATCACCTGAGGAAGTGTGGTCTGGCTTCCCTCAGCTGGAAGTTCCAGGTGTCAAGGATCAGATCAGATCAGATCACTCCTCATGAGGAGGGAGTGGACTGAGGCTGCTCACTGTGCAAGGATGAAAAACAACGGGAGGGAGGAAAAAGCCTGCAAAGTAGTCAACGAGTCTGAGAAATTATTACCCAGTAAAAGCAAGATTGAATAGAAATACGAAAAATCTTGACAGAATAAAGGAGGATATATCTTAAATTGTGCTGTCAAACTTCGGATTCCATCGCTGTTTGAGCCAAGAAACTTGGGTTCAAAGTATGGTTATTTCTATCTGACTAACAAGATTTTTGCATGATGTGATGCTAATAAAATCACATTGGAGAGAAAGAAAGTCTTCATGTTTGGTGATTAAGCAGAGTGACCTTTTGTGGGCTGAATTACATTTGTGTATTACGTATTTATATATTTATTTTCATGGGAACATCTGGTGCTGGCTCATCCTGGAGACAGGTTTCTGGACTGGGCTGACTGTGGGTCCAATCCAGTCAGGCAGTTCCTGTGCAGTTATTTCTCCTTTGATGCAAATTTTGTCCAAAATTACTGTTAACAGATTAACTAGAAATCTTGTGATCTGAGGAGCTGCCTTTTGCTGCAGGAACAGCTGTGAAATTTGATAAAATCACCATGGTGTGTTTAAATGGTTTTATAGCAGTAGCCCTTTGGTTAACCCCAGATCATTTAACAGCTGGATAAGTATTTCAAGAGTAATTAAAATGATGTTCTCAGAGAATTTAATATTTTATACATGATTTTTTCAGAGAGGAACTGTGAAGACAGAGATGCCAAAACTGAAAGCCTGGCACTGGACACACAGTTTTGCTCCCTGGTGCATAAATTTGCATACATATTTGGAAAGGAACAATGCCTGACTTAAATAAGCAGTTTGCTTCTAACCCACACATCCTTGATGATGAACCTTGGAAATAAAAGAATGTACAGACTATTGAAACTATTGACTGGTTTTAATAGTCAATTAAAAACTTCACCAATTCCTGTGCTACAAATGGACTGTAAACTGGCACAAAAACATGTCACTTTAAAGCCCATCTGACTCTGAAATCACGTGCCTCCCACAAGTCTAGTCCCTTAACTAGGCTCACAGTTTGGCTATTTACCTTTTTTACTGTTAAAATATCTTGTTATTATAACTCCTTAAGCCTATTTTTATGATTGCCAACACTTTTAAGTGTGGATAATTGTGAGTGTTTGACAGTAGTAATGAATAACTGACATTATGTATGTCAGCCATATAATTAATTAGCATTACCTGTTGTATTATACCTCCCATTTATTTCAACAATTATGTGTTATTTTGTCATTTCATTATTACCGTATCTCTTCTTTTGACAAGTCAATAATAAAAAGGCAAAACAAAGCATTATCTGTTGTTGAAGTAAATGTATCTTCATTATACAACAAATAAATTCTTCAACAAAGCCATGTGCCAGTGCAGGAGAAGGCTGGAATTGCACTGGAACTATAAGTCACAGCACAGTTTCTGTTTGGTCTGAGGGGATTTTGTACCCAGCACCATGTGCTCCCATCAGCACTGACTCATTCCACATATAAGCAAGAGCCATTAGAATATCATATTTAGTATAATTTTGTCAAAAAAGACAGGTGAAAGCCATATTTGTCACTTCTAGAGTTTTAAACCAAATGTAGTTTTTCTGCCCCAAGGCATCAGACAACAGAGTTCTTGAAATTAAAAAATGAAAAAAGGCTGTAAACATTACTTTGATGGCAAAAGCTGATTGTTCACATTCACTGTGTGCTAAAAAAATAGGGCCATTTTAGTAATACTGTTCAGAGGTTAACAGCATATTTTCTATAGCTCTGACTATATACCACACGTACTGGCCAAGCATGTATCAACCCAATGGCCAAGTGTGTATCAGCAGTCTCAGAGTATAATATCTAATCATAAAATTTTGCATCGAGAGAAGACATAAAAACATTATTTTAGTTTCCTATCTGCAATTTTGATTTGGTAAAGACTAATAAAAGAAAGTGTAATAAAAATGCCCCGTTAAATGCCTGGTTTGTGATCCTCATAGTCCCTCTAGAAATCACAATTCTCTTGTTTCCACAGCATAAATAATGTCTAGTAAACAGAATTATGTTTTCATCACTGCTGTCACATAATGCTGTACTTTACAACAAGTGCAATTGTATTTCTTTTTGAACAGGTTAAGAACAGTGTGGAAGGTGCATTCCCTGAAGGCACTGGAGTTTGGGATAATAAACTCTTGGTCTATTATGTGCCAATGAGATGACAAAAATGTAATCTTTGCATTCAGAAAAACAGAGTATTTATTTTAGAGGTGCAGTGTTAAGACGTTTGTTTTGGGATGCATTTAAGGAAGACATTTTATGCACTGAATAAACATAAGTACCCAATGACTTGAGGTGCATCAAGAACTGTGAGCAAAGGTCTCTCAGGTTTTTATAGTGGAGTAAGACCGGAAGGAATCATTAGAACCTTTCAGAGTTCTTCATTTGTGCTTACAAATAAAGCCTTGGTTGCTTTTGTCTTTCTTTGGGGTTTGTTTTGGGTTGAGTTTTTTCTCCCTCCTTCCCCATTCTCAAAAATTACAGGTGGATTTCTTGTGTTCTCTGATCATTTCAGAGCTGGGCAAAGGCTGGGAGGGGACTTTCTTTCTAACAGGATGTTCTGGTAGATAATCAGGGTGTAATCCACTTAACCGCTTTAAAAAAGCTGCATGAAATAGAAACTGTTATATTTTTAATGCAACAACTAAAAATCAACAAATTCCCAAAGCGTGGCTTTCCCTTTGGTGGTCCCTTACCCACATCCTTACAGCCTGTCTTCTCCCTTCCTTAAATATCCTAATCCTTTTGTAGTACGTGCTCAGGAACTGAGCCTCAAGCAGGTTTAGGTAGGTTTCTTCTCCTGAGGTGCTGTTTTTACTGCTTCTCTTGCTTTTCTTCTCCACACACCTTCTGTACACGGGACTGACAGAGCTGGGGTTTGTGAGTGTGGGCAAGGGCCTCTGCCGACTTCAGGAAAAGCTGGGTGTGCAGTTCTCTTCTGCTCCACTGCAAAATCCAACCTAGATTTTATTTTTTTTTTTAAACATTGACAAGGAGAGATTGCAGCTGTAAATATCTGAGTGAAAGCAGTTGTGACAATGAGGGAATGATCACCCTCACTTTGATGTAATGACCATTGCAGGGAGCTCCCATGTCAGGCTGGCTTTGTTATACAGCAATAAAGAAACCTTATTCTCTGCAGGCTTTTGAGTTGGGAAACTAAACTTTTTGTCCAGCATATGGTAAGAAACCTACAAAACCAAAATAGCATATATTCAAAATGATGTGCCAATGGGGAACATTTGGATCTGTGTGGTGCTTACAGGGCATCAACAAGGCACAGACTGTGACCTTAAGGGTTGTACAGCCTTTAGTGTAAATGAGCCAGTTGTGACTCACCTGGACTCCACTCTTGGAAAGTGGAGTGTTGCAAACAGAGATTAACAAATTGGTGCTACAGCCTCTGCTCTTGGTTGCAGTTGGGAAGCTTTTATTGCCAGTCTGGAATGTAGCCTTCAGCTTTGGGTGTGTGAGCACAGGTCACAGACAGCAGCAGGAGGTTGTGTCTTAAAGTTTGTTTCAAATGCAGGCAGGGAAGTTTTCTCACCTCTGTGCTCTGAAAGAGGTGTGCTTTATTCCACTCTTCAGCTTTGCAGACACCTGGCAGGGATTTACCAGCTCTGGTGATTGCCATTGTGCAGGGTCAGTCACCTATCCAAATGCAGAGATCATACAGGATGGTGGGGTTTTTTACTATAACCTGTTTTACTGTTTGTTCTTCCCGTTATTGACAGCACACAGAGAAAAGGACCTTTGAACTGGGCTAATGATGTGTAGAGAAATCACCTACAACAAGTCAGCAGAATCCAGCCCTGGCCATTGATGGGCTTTGCAATCAACTCTCTATTTTCACTCCTCAGGAAAGTTCCAGCTCAGTGCACCAAAGCCTTTTCATTTCACTTGAAGATGGCCCTGCTTGGAAGGCTGGTGGATGTGGGTCTGAGAAAGTCAAAAGGTTCCTTGGACCAAAAAGGGTGAAAATAGTGCCAGACTCTTGCAGGGCTGCAGGTGCAGGACCTTGCTTTGCCTTTTCAGTGCTTACCCTCATGGCCTGCCATTCACACAGCACAGGGGCTCCTTTATTTTAGCTGAAATTTTATTAAACTTCATTTGAATCCTGCTATCAGTTTGCAGTCCATCTGGAGCTCTAGATGTTTGCTGATAATACAAGAACACAAGAATCCTGTGGGTTTGGGCAATAATTCTGTCCAAGATCGCTCTTAAGTGGTCAGAATTTTGGAGTGGAGAAAAGTAGAGTGCATGCACTTGTTCTTGTTTTAAGCAGTGCAAGAGAAAACTAAATAAGAATTTTCATATGGTACAATGTCTAAAACCTCTACAGCAACAGAAGAAGGAGCTACTGAGCTACCGTGGAATTGTTGGGATGAACTCAAATAAATTGCAGTATGATGGACAAGGCTCATTGCTCTGTTTTAGGGTGTGTATTCTAAAAAATATCTCTCTGATATCAGCCCAGTCCTTTTAGTCTACACATTGACTGGGACTGATTAGTGTTTTTTGGATACAAGTGACCAGAGCTAATTTAACTCAGCATTATGAACAATAAAATACTCTGTCAGGCTAAAAGATCTCATCTGAATTCAGGCATTGGTTTTTTGTTCCTCCATATTGAGATTATAGATGGAAATCCATAAAAATTGTGGAAGTAATTTTCTAGAATTTGATTTTATGATGTTTCATTATTAAAACAAAAAATATGGTTTCCTATCTTAGGAAGAAGTAGAAAAACCATAAATAAGAGTCATGGGTTTTGAGAAAAATGAGCCTGTTCCTTCAAAACTACAAGTTCTCTCTGCATTGGAAAGTGATACTCAGTTTTATGTCACAGAGAAACCTAACCCAGGACATTTTACATCCCGAGTAAACTCAGAAAAGAGTTGTAAAATTTTTTTATGTTACACTATAATAATCTATTATTGAGAACAACATTTTTCTGGCTCATACATAAGTATTTGTCTCTATAAATAGCACTGCAGCCAATGCAGGGGAAACATTTTGGACAGCTGAATTTTGGGCGATTGAACTTCCAAAATTCCAGCTGATTAGAAAGCAAGACATGTCACTTCAGTAACATGTGATAAACAACAGGCTTTCTTAGCAACTACTTGTAAGTTTAAGTTTACTTATGCAACACAATTTTTCAAGGATCACAAATAATGAACAAATTAATGAAATTTATAGCCTGTTTGCAAATAACTTGTTGACAGAAAGCTCTGTACTTGTCAGTTCACATTATTCATTGCCAATTCTTTCAGTGACTGAATTCAAAGTTACAGATTCCTCACTGATGGGTTTTTGGATAAACTCTCCTACTCCAGCTGGTGTACAGACACTCCTGCCTTTGATTTAAATAATTGATATAATTACTTACTTGCCACCATTGCTCTTTGCTAAATGCTTCCAACCAGGGCAATGCAAACATGGTGCAAGACCTGTGCAAGAGAACAATTCCCTCTAACATTCCCCACAGTTCTGGTACAGTCTGGCTGAGGAGGATGGCAGCAGTGAAAGCTGGAAATAAAGGACAGCCCATGGAAAACCCTCCTCTCCAACAGAAAGGCAGGAGAGCCTGTGAGATCCTTTCCCAGATATATTCACTGCTGGAATATGAAGAGCCATGCCCGTGTTCTCTGACCTGCCCGAGTCACAGGTTAGACACTGTGATTATACATTTCCTTCATTGGCTTTTAGCCCAAGATTTTAAAATATAACATCCCTAAAAGCCTTTGTTTTATTCTCCCTGGTAAGAGCTGTGACTCTCAGCCAGGAGCACGGAGGTGATGCCAAGATGTCACCAGGGCAATAGGTATTTATTGCTGCTGAAAATCAGGGCATTTTCAAGGCGTGTGCTCAGACTCAGCCCTTTGGCTTTCCACTGTTCTTGGTGCCTTTGAAACATGATGTACCTCTTTCTGCTCTGCTCTGGTCTCATCTTTGACTGATATTCTCTATTTTAAAGGAGCTTCTTCAACTCTTTTCTACTGTTTTCTTTGCCTTGTGCTTCCAAAAACCATTGTAGGTTGTCTGATGAATTTTGCTTGGTTATGTCACCAGGAGCTAAATTGTGGTACAATTATTTTTCTAAAACATTTTGTAATTATCAGTAAATATTGTTCATTACCTGACTGTAAGTCATTACAACCAGCAGACAAGTGTAGTGTTGAACTCTAGGAAACAGCAGTGCCAGCAAAAGGACACGGAATTTCGATTTGCAACGCTCTAAGAAGACTTACTTAAAGTCTTTCCATTTTCTATGTGCACCTCTTTGCAGTGACAGTGTTCTTCTTCATCTTAATTTTGGGAAACTCTTCGTGTGTTTGCAGAGATATTGGTACAAAAATGCAAAGGGAAAAGCTGAGATTTGGTTGCATAAAAGCATTGGATAGTTTGAGTGAACATAAAACTTGTCAAGACCTCCTGAAGTGAAGAAATTAAAACAGGCTGTGAATAGAGAATAATTGACTGCATTCTAATTTAACTGTAAATTTTGAAACTGCATAATTTATTTGTTAAAAGACATAAAATCTAGTAAATAATTTTTCCCAGCAGATGAGTTTTCAGACACATTTTTGTTCTTTTGATGGGATAGGAGGGACTATCTCAGATGACACTGTTGATGTGTTTCCTCCAGCACAGTCCCTGTTTGCTAAGCTGAGAAGGGAAGGCCGAGGAACTGGCAGTGCTTTGCTGATCCTTGTCTGCCTGGAAATGAGTTCCCAAGCTCTGCAGTTACTGATCCCTCCTCACAGAAACACAAGATGGGTGATGGAAGAAGCAAAGAGGAAAAGAAGGGCCACATTTGGTAGCCCTGGGACAGATGTTCCCTCAGCAGAGGGGGGATCTGGCACATTGGTGCTGCCACATCCAGTGTCAGGGAGCACAGCACCTGTCCCCCCATGGGCAGGAGGGCAGGGAGGACACAGAGTGAGAGCTGCAGTGGTGCTGCCCTGCCCTTCCTGTCCCCACCACTCCTGGGCACAGCCCCCCTCCACATTCCCTTCCACAGGCTGCTGTTTCCTGCCTGACCAGCAAACACAGCAAAAAGGATGAATTGACTTAATGAGTTATTTTGATCTCCTCTGATGTGATAAAAAGAAAGCTGTAAAAATCAGTGCCTACAAGTTCCAACTTGAAGACATCTAATAGTGTCTAACATAGTAATTTGATTAATGTTCTGTGTTCTTTCTTTAGGTTTCTCTAATGCACCCTGCTGAGCTTTTGGAAGCGTTCACAATGTACACAGGAAATTAAGTGACAAAGAATATGCAGGGAACTGTTCATACCAAGCAAACTAGAATGAAATACAGTATTTCTTGGTAGAATAATAAGCATCCACATGCGACTACTGCATGCTGGCTAACAATTTAACTGCTGCTTGAAAAGAGATTAACTATATTATGTGCCTCTCTTGTCTGTAACTGCTAACTCATTACATAGCAAAATAGGTGCCATCTCAGCCAGGCCTTTAAAAATCAATATAGCTCTTTCAATGCAACTTAGAAACTCCTTGACTGCAAAGCCCAGCATTGGTGCCTGCTATTTAAGTGATAAGCCAGAGCTAAAACTTTTAAGAGAAGTCCTGCCTGTGAAAGTAAAAAGCATGATACAGGTCTCATTATTGGAAAGCAAAGGTCTTTCCTTTCTCATCAAACTCAGATGGATAAAAATCAATCTTCAGCAGGACTGGTAGTGCAGCACTGAGGGACAGCTGTGAGGATCTAATAGAGCCTCTGGGCTGAGGGAAGGCAAGAAGATGTACTCCTCCATCAAAAGGGAGATAAAACCTTTCCAGCTGCTTATTTCAATCTCCCATTAATACCCTGCTCTTGTCTGGCTTCAGTCCAAGAGCAGCAGCACTAATGTAGGTAAGTCTGATTCTGGTGCTGCACTGAACATGCAATTCCAGCCAGTTAAGGATGGGTGGGAGCTCAGAATTCAATTCCTTTTAATGGCCCTTATGAAAACACACAATTAGCTCCATCTATTTCAGCACAGGACAGGTAATAGATCCAGCAGGAATATTTCATGGGATCTTACAAGTAATGGGATGTTCCCTTCTGTCACTCTCAGATATCCTTGACTCAGATTGCCCTGACCCTGTAATTTTGTGTCAGATGTGAATATGTGAGAGGCATTGCAGTAGTGGTCAAATAAAACTTGCCTTTTGGCAATGGAGAAAGGTTGGGGTACACACTCATTCTTCTTTATCCAGATTTGGGCACAGCCTCTAAGCAGAATTCTTCTTTGTATTTGAATTTTTAACATGCTAATAGCACAGGTGTCTAGAGGTCTCTTGTTTAAATTCCCTATTAAAGTGCTTCAGGTATGAAAATCATAAAAGAATTCTGATTTCAACATTTAAATTGAAGCTCCACAAACCATGTATTTCAATCCATCTTTGCTCTTTTTTTTTGCTGGTGTCCCAACTCCCATGTATCTTTTCTAAGTACTCTAAGTACTCATAGATGACAGCTTCTCTCGTTTCAGCAAGAAGCTGCTCAAACATCTCATGAGCATCACAGATTCTCCATTTTTCTGTTTATCAGCGGTTTTGATGTGTCTCTTGGTCCCTTTGGCAGTCCAAATGCTTGTTTGGAATTATTCATATTAGGAAGCCAATCTGCTTTATTTCATTTCTAGGATATAAAACTGCTCTGGTCAAGACTGGAGCTGCACCCAGGCAATGGTGTTCACTGAGGCACAGTGATGTTCACTGAGGCACAGTGATTGCACTAAAGTTTCCTTGTTAAACTCCATTAGTCCTACAAATTCAGAGAAATTGTTAAATAGGAATGAGAATTGTTATCAAATAAAAGAGACTACCAGTGATGAAACCCAGAAGGGTTTCTTTAAATGAAGCTTTAGCAAGCTGATAATTCAAGCTTCTAATTGTTAGCAAAACAATAGGAAGTCTATAAGCTGGATATTTGCCAGCAGGGGCCACTTCTGAAAAGACTCTTTGCTTTTCTCCCTTCTTCTGCTGCATTGGGATGAGGCAGAGAGTTATGTCAACAGTTGGAGATAATCTTTTTGTATGGGTTTACATAAGAGAATAAGGAAAAGGCTAAGAAAATTGTTCATTTTTATTGGTGATGTACTGAGGAAAAGCAAAAATATGGAAAGTTAATATCTGAGAATAATAAAACAAATACGGAAAATAGACCTAAAACAAAGGGCACAGAACCTGGAAGGGCTCTAAAATAGGGGCAGTTTGTGTTATCCCACTCTTGTGTAAGTGCATATATTTGTAGAGAGTTTCCCTTCAGGCATCTGTGAGAGAAACATCAGCAACTGACCTCAAAAGGAACAGACACAACAAACATTAGACTCGAATTTCAAAAAGCACCAGGGCAGAGTTTAATCACTCCTGTATTTCTGATAAATGGGAGGGCACTTAATTGCTTCAGAGCTGGACCTTAATCGAGGCCCCTGCCCTCAGCAGAGGCAGCGCTGCCCCGTGGGGAGGGTGGGCACGGGGGTGGCAAACGCTGCCATCCTGCTGCTGCTGCTCCAGCTGAGCCCACCGAGCCACCGGGAGGGAACTGGGCAGAGGGAAAGAGTTCCCTGCTGGCTTAGAGAGCTGCTGCTGGTGGTGGGGCTGGAGCAAGGGCGGGGTGGGCACTGGGAGATCTGGGAGGGCACATTTCGGGATGCTGGGCTGTCAAACCAACACAGCTGCCCGAGGTGCCACACCAGGACATCTGCCCCCAGTTAACTGCTACAACTGTGTTCTCAGTTCACTTGTGAAGGGTTTTTTCCTCATTTCATAGGAAAAGGGTTACTTTAACTCACTCTTTTCCCAGTTATGAGTCATTGTTGTTCTCTTGTGGGTTTTCCTATTTGCATTTTACACTTCTAATTCTGATTACAATTGGAAACCTCAAGGAACTGCTTTAAGCACTGTCTGTCTTACTCAGACCATGGTATTCCAGAGCACTACACACATTCAGATATCCTCTGCTGACTTCAGTAAATGTCTTGCATGGTTTTCTTTTGCCTAAAAACTAGATAGAATCAGTACTCTCTTTGCCTTCCCCTTCCTCGAAGCTCTAGCAGATGATGGTTAAATTATTACAAACCTTTGAGTCTGGTAGCCCAAGGCACAGAACAGTAAATGAAAAGGCCAAAAAAGTATCTGTGAACAGATTTTCTTGTTTAAATTTTCAACCAAGAGCCACAGTGAATTTTTCAGACTATTTTTAATATTGTAGAGTTCTGTCATATTTTTACCATCCCAATATTGTAAGTCGATGTATTTTATTGGCCTGAGACAACAATAAATAATACAATTCCATTTTATTTAATGATTTCTGGTTTTGGTGGTAGAGAAGCTTTGCCAATTTTAAATTAGGTCTTGGAGTAAATTTAAAATTAATGAAATTTAAAGCTGTGATTTGTTTAAGGATCCAGAACGTTCACTCTTTCATCTATTCATCAAGCTCTTTAATTACCTACTATGCATGAAACCTGTATTATGTCTTATTATTGAGAGATTAATTTTACGAAAACCTTGGAGTGATACATCATTAGAATGACTCTTGGATAATGTATAGTCTAACCTTTTCCACTAATCCCACCACAGAAGAAGAGAGGGAAGTTGACAACTCTTCAGCAGTGTTTTATTCCTGCTGTTCCCTCGCTGTATTATCAGCTGCTGGCAGATAGTTTGTCTCTCCTTTTTTAATTCCTAATCCTCACTGGTGTGTGGCTGTCAGTTCACCCTGAGCTCTGTGGATGTGTGAACACCATTTCAACAGCATCCTGGTTGTTATTGTGCTCCAGCAGAGCCACAGTCCTGGCTGTGGGAGCGAGGAGTGAGCTGGGTTGGAGGACAAGGAGCTCCTATGGCCTGAGTCACTTGTCCTGCAGGGAAATGAGCCTTGGAGAGACTTGACAGAGCTAAAATGGACCAGGGAGTCCATGGCAGACTGGGGAACCTCACCTTGGATATTGGGGCAGTTTTGGGCACCACAGTATAAGGAATATATTGAGCCATTGGAAAGGGCAATAAAGATGAGGAAGGGCCTTGATTTGAAGCCGTGTGAGGACACTGAGGGCACTTGGTGTGTTCAGCTGGAGCAGAGGAGACTGAGGGGAGACCTCAGTGCAGTTCCAATTGCTGGGCAGGGGCAGAGGAGGGGCAGGGACTGAGCTCTGCTCTGGGGGACCAGGGACAGCAGCCAGGGAATGGCTGGAGCTGTGTCAGGGCAGGCTCAGGTTGGATCTCAGGCAAAGGTTCTTCCCCCAGAGGCTGGTTGGGCACTGCCCAGGCTCCCCAGGGCAGTGGGCACAGCCCCAAGGCTGCCAGAGCTCCAGGAGGGTTTGGCTGATCCTCTGGGGCACAGGGGGTGACTCCTGGGGATGGGCCTGTGCAGGGCCAGGGGTTGGACTAGATGGTCCTTGTGGGTCCCTTCCAGCCCAGCACATTCTGGGATTCTGGGATTTCAATGCCTTGAGTCTCAGCCCAGTGACTCGACCACAGGAGGATCTTTCTCCCTTGTCCAGTTTGGAGCAGTGCTCTGTCCACACGTGTCCAAAGCAGCTCCTGGGCAACAGTTGGGGCAGCAGAGCTGGGGAGGACTCGTGCCTGTGCTGGGCACAGCTCAGTGACAGTGCAGTGTCACCAGTGTCACCAGTGTCACCAGTGTCAGTGTCACCAGTGCAGGGCTGCTCTGGGGCTGAGCTTGTCCTGCAGCCTCTCAGAGCCTGAGCCAGGGCAATGCTGGGGCTGTGAAGGCTCAGCTTTACCTGCTCTCTTCCTCAGCCTGGCCAGGCGTGAAGCTGAAGGGGTGCAGAGGTATGGACAGAAAGGCAAAGAAAGATGGACTAATGTTCTATGAAATGTATAAAGAAATTTGTACTCCTCAGGTGTGTTTTAACTTCTCATGCTGTGATCTCTCTTCATTGTTGCCAAAAAGAAATAACTTTCCCATTTTTTTCTCCAGTGCTTCCATGCCAGGCTAATTCTCTGTTCTCTTGAAAGCTAATATATCCACTTTTCATATTAATATTTGTGAGAGTAATATTAGAAATGTTTTATTTCATTATCTCACAGCTGAGGACTATAGTCACACTGGGTTATAAAGGAGCTAATTACAGTGTTAGTGACTTACAGTGTGCCATGCCTGCAGTGCAGTTTGTCAGACTTTCTGAGAATTTAAAACAAGAAAATAGTTTGCAGAGTACTTTGTTGAAGGTAGTTTGAGAAATGTTGCCTATCTAGAATCTTCACAATGCTGTGCATCTCCTATTCAAAACTCTTTCACCTCTAAGGGCATTTGCATTTCATGAGAAACTTGATAAATTCAGATTATTTGACATATGTACTTTCCCCTGTCCTTGCTTGTTAAATGAAAAATATTTAGGATATTGCAGAGTAACAGAATATTTGAATGCAGTGATCCCTTCTGCTGCTCCTCCTCTGGGCTTTCAGTCATCACTACCTCACAGTAACTATGGAGTTGTGAAGTTATAATTCAAACTTCAGATGAAGAACAATGAACAAAAGGGACAAGTCTTTCCCCTCCTCAGCCCTCACTGAAGTAAATGTCATTAATGATGAAGACAGAAGGAGGGAAGTGCCCAATTCAGAAGCTTATGTGTAACCTTTCAACTGTAATGATTTCCAAAACTTGGTCTCTGCAAGGAGGAACTTGTAGCAGCAGCTTTGGTTTGGGATTTATAGGAAGGTCTCTGTGGGCAGTTTGGCATTGCCTGGAGCACACTTTCTATGGCACACAGAAATCTCTACTTTTAGAAAGCACAGGTGGCAATGGATTCAGTCACAGTGCCTGCAGTAACCAACACTGGGAGGGCTGCAGCCACTTACAGAGAAGAACTTGGAATGCTTTGATAAGAATCTCTCTGTGCACTTCCCCAGGACACACACTGGAGCAGCTCAGGGGATTGAGCTGAACTCAGGATGTCCTGCTGGCAGTTCCATGACCACAAGAGCCAGCTCTCTCAGGCACGAGGTCAGAAATGGTTCTCTGGAAAGTCAGAAACTCCACTCTGTGTCCTCCATCTGGTACAAGGAATTACTGACCCCTCCTTGCTGTGATGCCTGGTGGTTGAGGATCGAGGTGGTTGCTCCAAAGCACTCCATGTACCGACACCTCACATGGGATTAGGCTCCATTTCTCTTCAGCACAGGAATTCTCCAAGTATGTGACATCACTGTTTTCCTGATGGAGCTGCATTTCAGGGATGGAAACACACTGACATTCCCTGTGTTTCTTATCTAAGTGCTGTGATCTGGAGGATCCAACAGAGACTTGGAGGCTTCTGTGGCGGGTTCAGCAGCTGCTCCCCTCCTGCACTGTCCCATCCCAATGGACTGGGCAGGGGCATAAGAGAGAGTCACAGAAACCCAGAATGTGCTGAGTTGGAAGGGACCCACAAGGATCATCCAGTCCAACTCCTGGCCCTGCATAGACACCCCAGCAATCCCACCCTGTCTCTGAGAGTGTTGTCCAAACCCTCCTGGAGCTCTGGCAGCCTTGGGGCTGTGCCCACTGCCCTGGGGAGCCTGGGCAGTGCCCAACCAGCCTCTGGGGGAAGAACCTTTGGCTGAGATCCA
>NW_021938838.1:19888528-19979057 GCF_001715985.3 Manacus vitellinus
TGATCCTCTGGGGCACGGGGGGTGACTCCTGGGGATGGGCCTGTGCAGGACCAGGGGTTGGGCTGGATGACCCTTGAGGGTCCCTTCCAACTCAGCACATTCTAGGATTCTGGGATATATTGGTATCTCATGCCCTTTTAAATAACACATACCTTATTTTTCACTAAAAACCATAATTTACCAGTAAAACGAAAAATACTTTTTTCCCCCCAATGATTACAGAAAATGGGTGAGCCTGGAGTGATTCTGCTTTATTGAATCTCCTCAGTGCCTGTCAGCATTGGAGAGACCTGATTTAATCACTCAGAACTGGCTCCTGCAGGAAATATTTGCATTATGCACTTTTGAAAAACACCAGAGCCAGAATCAACTTTAATAAAGCTGTACTTTGTGCTGGCCATAACATGGAAGTTGGGAGATGTGTCCAGCCACATAAACATCGTGGGAAGGGACAGGGTTTATGAAAACAGGGTTTTGTATTCTAGTACATTCCAATTTATTGAACAAAACTGTACTTCCTGTGTACCCAGAAATGCCTCCCAGGAGATGCTCTGGAGCAAATCTGTAATTCAAAGTGACTGTTTTATGTTATTCTCTTTCAGCACCTTTTCTCCTTATAAATTGTCAGCAACCCATATATACTTTTTATTTTTCTCTGAATCATGTCAACTAACGAATCTTAATCTGTATCTGCAAATTAAAGGCATAAGAAATCAATTACAAGTGCTTGGTTTACTTAAATTGAATTGCACTGGCTCTTTTGATTGAACTTAAAAGTCATGTGGTTGATGTTCCAAGACTATAAAACTTCTAAGTTGATTTCCATCATTAATATCTGACGTTTCTGAGTTATGAATTCATTTTTTGCAAGTGCTCCAGCGTTTAATCAAAATGTGAAGTTTCTGCAGACATTTAGTTGGCAGATTGGTTTTTTTAGAGCATTCATGAGATGTAAATGCAAGAGAGGTGAGCACAAGCTGCCTAAATGCAATTCAAGCTTCCAAGAAATATCACCAGTCTTTTCCCCCTTTTGCCTCCATAATTTGCTGTTTGGGCACTGAAAGACAGGAGGCTGCCAGGGCACAGCACTGTTTGGGTGACTTCAGAGTCACTGTGGGGTGCAAAAAGTTGCTGAGACAGATTAAGAAGTTACCTTTATGCAGATGAACAAAATGAGAAGGGAAAGAGTTCCACTGCAGGGAAGGGATTGCTACATTTGCTAAGACAGGTTTTTTCAGCACCTAAAATACATGAAGTGTGAGGGAAGATGGTTTAATACAATTTAGCATTAAAGGGCTTTCAGATAGTTCAGGTAAAGTACTCTAAAGGTGCAATTGTGAAGAGAGATGGTACAGTGCTAAAGATACCAAATGCAACTTTATATTTTTGTTATAATCAACTGATTTGTAACCAGTTCTTGTTTTAATCATCCTGCCAGCCCTATTTAGTGTGTACTTTAAATGTCCTGCTCAATGCTATAGAGCAGAAACAGTCTTTGTATTACAATAATAATAAAAGTTGCATAGGAAAATAGCTCATAACCATACCCTCTGCCAACCTGTCTGCCCTGGGAAGGATCTCCTGCTTCAGAGGGTGTTTTATACCTCCAGGGGTGTGACAAGGGCTGGTTTTGAACCAGGGGAGCAGAGCACTGAAACTCTGCCTGTGATGTTTGATTTGCACCCACAGCTCTCCTGTGAAAGGTGCCTGGGCCACCTTCCTGCTGCTCACAAAGAGCACTTGGACTCCACGTTGTTCTGTGCTCTGTGCAAAAACACACAGGAGCTTTCTGGCTGCCTTTGCAATCCTTGTTGGGTACATTTTTTTTTTTAGTGGCACAACATCTAATTTGACTCTGTTCTCTCTATTCTTAGAACTCTGGTATTTGTGGAAGATGAAGGGCCAGTGCAGATTTGTTTCAGTGCTGCTGCAGGAAGGAGGTTTGATGATGAGCTGTATTATGTATGGCTCACTAGATAGTAGTAAACATTCTTCTTTGTTGCTGTGCTTTGGGATTATCAAAGGGTGTTGTGTTCCTTGTTCCAATTGTTCTGGATTAATGAAACACATCACTGCATAGCAACGGGCCTGAAGTCTGTGAAATGTTTCCTGAATAAGGATTGGATCAGGCCCACTGAGAATATAAAGTGCTGGAAATAACATGGTGAGAATTTACAGACCCTGCATTTGGTTGTTTTCTTGCAGAGGCCTGGCAACCTCTCCAGTTAGAAACTCCAGGTTTCTTTGGTTTATTCTGGGTTCTTTCTCTCTGACAATGCACCATCAACATCCAAATCCTCCTTGTTACCCTGGCTGTCCCTGACTTCAGGAGCTGCCTTGTTTGAATATGGCCTGGGTCAGATGGAATTAGGAATACTCAAAGTTTCAGAGCTTCCTGTAGAGACATGGTGTGTGCATTTCCATGTAGGGATCAGTTTTTGGGGAGTTCATCAGTTTTTGGGGAGTTCAGCAACAGGATGTGAGGTGGAGACTGACTGGTGCTGCACCAAGGACTGCTACCTGTCTATGCAGCTGAAGTGTCAGAAGCCAAGGGAACTTTTCAGAGTTTCAAATGTCTGTCAAACCCCCAGGAGATTCTGTGGCTTAATAGGTAATTTTATTTCTGCTCACAAATTCCATGAAGTGTTAGAAAAATGTGCATCTCATGGCCAAGTATGAGCAGCCAGAGAACTAACTCCATCATGAGTCAGATCCCTCTCACAGGTTCTGAATTTAGATACAAAAATACCTGCTTTTTCTGGAAGTCTCTGTACTTGTCTCTTCTCAGTCAAGGGAATAGAAGCTGGGGCCAGAAGCTTTCTTGTTAGCTCCTGAAATCTCTAACTTTACTGCCTATAGCAAGTATTATGAGCTTGTCAATAAGGTTATTTTAATGCCTGCCAGATGATCCTTTGCAATAGGTTTACTTGTTCTAAAAACCAAGCAGGGGATTTTTCTCTCCCCTGCATCACTGTGAACGAAAGATGTTGGATGGGAGGGAGCAGCTTGGTCTTCCTCATGACTCATCCTCCTTAGCAAAACACTTCAGTCTCATTGAACTGAGACATCCTTGCATAAAGTTCTGTTCAGTCCTATTTCTTTGGCTGGAAGTTTTACTTGTCCTCTGTTTTTTGAGCACAATAATTCTGAAATCAGGTCTCTGAAATGAGCGCACAAAAAAATTGTTATGAATGCACTGATCTTCTGTTCTCACAGATTGTTAATATCTGCTTCTGACTGCACTTGGAATGTCTTGGATAGTTACTTTTCCCAATAACTGAGGATCCTCTTGCATGCAACCCTTTAGATTTGTATTTCTCAAATATGAGAGTTGTTCCTTCTTGTACTTGGTCCTGAGAAGGTCCAATTCTCTTAAAAGTGTTCTTTTGCCTACAGTGCAGGAGGAACAAACATGTTTTTCTATGTGAAGATGCCTTGGAATCTTTAGTGGGGGGTGAAGGCACAAAAGAATCTAAGTACCACTTATGTTCCACTGTCAAAATGATGGCTGAATTTAAGTGCTTATTCATGAAGATTTTGGACTGAGTCAGATTATGAGAGATCCTCGTGCAGTCCTAACACAAACAAGGAGTTTACCTTGTCTCCCCTGGAGTGCCTGTGCTGCCCAGCGAAGCTGCTTTTGCAGTTGAGATGAGGCTTGAAGTGTGTGATTCACGAGCGTTGCAGTTGCTGAGATGCTGGAGCTGTGAATAGGTCACATAATGGTATTCTGACTCACACTATGTAAATCCAGGTGGTTATTCAAGAGCTTCACATTTTTACATTGGGGTAAAGGTGGAACAACTTCATTAAAATTATTCTGCATCTTCTAGTATCTTTTTCCGTTGTTGGTTTTTTTTTTTCTGGTTGAAGTTTCTGGGCTCCATAACCAGATCCACTGTCTTATCTTCCTTCAGGGATGAAGGATATGGGTATATTAAAGATTCTCCAAACATCTTAGGTTTGCTGATAAGGGTTGGCTTTATTTTATGTACTGTTATATCAAGAAACATGATCTGCTACAGGGAATGTGTTTGTCTCCATGGTCCTAACTAGTACATATCTTTAAATTTTTTAAAAAACTTCATTCCCATTTCAGTGAAGGCAGAAATCAAAATTGAAAAACTGCCTTTAGTATAAACATAGGTCACATTTGAATAATTACCCTGCTCACTCTGTACCTAATGCTCAGTTGTGATTGTACTACCACAGTAGTCTTGGGGCATGAAAATTCTTCAAGGTGAAACCAGTGGAAAACTCTTTATTACATTTTAAAAGTAGGCTTGTTTTGGTAGTTTAATTTCTTATTTTAAACAAACTTTTTAATTTATTCCTGATTATAGCAGAAAGGAACAGGGAAATTTATGTCTGTGACAGTTCAGGACATTTAACAAGGACTTTATCAGCCCTGAACATTTTCAGAGCTTTTGCAGGGAGGGAGTTAGAACTGCTGCTGGTGGCAGAATTGGGGCCTGACCTGGCACCCAAAATAAATGTAGAGGTGATATGGGAATTACTATTCTATTTTATTTCATTGGAATTTTCAACTTACATTTTGGTTTGTTTTGGTTTGTGTTTTTGTGTAATGAGTTTGCTGACAGCATTTGATAGGACGGCTGAAAATCCAGGGCTATATCATCCCTTGGATCTGGTCAGTTGGCAGAGCTGCATTTTGTACCAGCTGGAGATCTGCCTTTCAATTTGGAACAAATTTTGTACCCTGGTCCTCTTTTTCTAGTTGGACACAAAACAGTAAAACTGGCACCGAGTTCCTCTCCCTTTTCTATTTCTGTTTTCCTTAGTTTCTAAACTTTCTGGAGGAGACAACATCCTTTTTCTTTCCAGAATGAACCTGGCAAATAATTCATAAACAAACAAAGAAATAACAGCAATTGAGTACAAGAAAAGGAATGCTAATATCCATTATTCATGTACATAATTAAATGGAATCTCTGGTCGTTTTTAAGTACAAAGACAAAATTTCACCGTGGGTGTATTATGTATATACATACTGAAGCATTTCTTGGTGGTTTTACATGAGAATTCTCCTTCCATTTTCTCTCCAGCAATTATATTTTGTTTCACTGGGTAGCTCTGAGTTTGCAGCTGAAATTCCTGCTCGGGTTTGTCAGAATTGCAGCAATTAATGGTCAGGGTTTTGTTTTGGTTTGGTTTTATTTCATTATCATGCAGTACATTACAAACCAGATTTGATACCGATGGTGCCCTGCAGGCAAACAGGGGGCCAGTGGCACAGGGGCAAAGGCACTGCCCTGGGCACCGTGTGTGCAGCTGGGAGGGAACCAGTGGGTGACCTCTCAGCTGGGCACATGGGAGGCTTTGCTGCCTTGGAAATGAGTGTTTATTTCATGGGATGGAAAACTTAAGCATTAAACTTGTTTGCTCAATTAAGTTATTGAACCACTGGTTGAACTGCTCCTCCACTGTGTTTTTTAATCCCCTGCTGATGGTTGAAGCTGCTGCTGCAAACACCGAGAGAATATTTCTGTTTGTTTGTGTTTTGCCATTGAAGTCAACTATGTTACATTATTTTCATAATGGTCTCATTTTCTCTTTATCCATATTTTTATGTTGTACCATGTTGCCCAGAATGATAATACTGTCATTTCATACATAGGAGAAACTGGGACAAAACACAAATTAATTGGGTTGTCTTAGTCGAACAAGGAGATGTTTAGAGTCAGAAAATAAGGAGCTGAACTCAGCTCTTAATTTGGTCTGCAAAATGATGCCATCCTCCAAAGTGGTTAGCAGGTTTTATGAACTATTCCTTTCTTTTTGCAATTCAGCTCCCTACACCATAATGCAGTATGAAGCAATAGAAAATCACTGATTTTAGGTGCCACTCAGTTTACTTGGTTCCCTTGGTCCTCCTGCTGAATTGCCCTCCAGGCATTAAATTCCTGCCAGAGGATGGCTCTGGTTCTGAAGGGAGACTGTCCAAAAGTGTCCAAAAGTGTGGCCTGGCTTTGAAATGCAGGGACTGTGTGGGTGGAGGGGAGTCCTGCAGGGTGTGTGAGCCCCAGCACAGCACCTGGAAAAGGCCAGCAGAGCCCCTGGAAACGAGCTGCTGGAGGTGCTGTGCCACAGCACTGAGAGCAATTCCAGCTGGTCAGACTGTTCCTCCCCCTCTTTCCTAGGAGAGATTCCTCTTTCTACAAATTTCCCCTCGTATATCTAATATCTTTTCCCAGTTTACTCTAAGTGGTGGGAAAATAAGGGAGCTCACCATACTACACAGCAGATTAGAATTTTAAATCCTGTAGGTAAATGGATGTGTTTATATACATATACATGTAAAATGACACTTCAGACAGGTTCAGTGATGATTTCGACTTTTCAAATTCATCGCGTTCTGCTTAGAATGATCACTTCTAGGAAAAAAGAGAATACAGTGGTTATCAAAATCCGTTGGTTTTACCAGAAATATACCTTGGAATTTAGGTGAGGAAAATGGAACTCACCGATGAGCTGCCCAAAGGAAACCACAAACTCCCACAAAGTTCTGCCTGTGAGTCTCACCAATCTGGGAGCAGAGGCATAACAAGGTACATATTTCACCCTTCTGTTTTGCCTGTGTTTCCTGTGTCCAAGGCAGCTATTCCAGGGATTGGCAGGGACAGTGGCTCCTGTTCCCAGGGTTGGCCTGTACCCCCTGCTGTGATCCAAATGTCCTGGCTCCTTCCTCTCAGAGCAGATCCAGCACAGGCTGCTCTTGCCTCCTGATGTTGGAGTTTTGTGGTGACCTTTGGTTTGCGAAGCACACAGAGGAAATCCAGCATTTCTCTGTTGTGGACACTCCTGTGGGTCCCAGTGGAGCAGATCCCATGTGCCCAGAAGGCTTTGGGGTGAGCTGTTCCATCCGGGAACATCCAGTGTGTGATGAGAGGATCCTGTTCTCTGCACAGGCACTGACTGACCTTTACCCCCACGGAGGGATCTGTGTGTGCAATAATATTTCTGACAGTTCTGATGTTCCAGTTGTTTGCCTGACCCAATTGTGGGACATCCAAAATTATGAACAAGTGTCCCCAAATCATCTTTTTCATCTAGTCAGTATTTCTGGATGGAAAGGAGGATTATCCATACACATCTGTGGCTGTGGCGGAGTCTTTCCTAGAGATCATCTGTTCTAAAGTGAGAAAAACAGAGGCTGTATCTAAACAGTGCAGGGGAGTCTTGTTTGTTGGGGGGAGAGAGAATGGCTGGAGGAAGCTAAGCAAGCATGGAATTCTAATGCTAGATTTTATCAATTGGTGAGGTTTAATTACCTATATTTGTTGTACTTCTGAAGAGAAATGGAATCCAGGTTAATCTTCACAAGATATGCAATAAAAATTATTTATTAAAATAAGGCCCATTACTGTGATTATCAAATACGTTTTTAATTAAATCCAAAGTTGCTTCAGTAGAAATTTCACTTATATCATCTCAAAATGTTTGGACTTGTTCATCTTTCTAAGCTTCACTTCTCTCCTATAAAGATCATGAACTTGGCTTAATTAGAAGCAGTAGTTATAATGTCAGTGCAAATTAATTTCAGTCAACTTAACGGTCCCTTTGAGGATCCCACAGCACCTGTTGCTGTGTCTGCAGCTCTGAAAGGCCCCTCCCTGCTGCTGGCTGAGCTCTCATGAGCTGTGGGATCCCAGTCCTTCTGCCTGTCACGGGGATGAGCACGAGCACCAGCCCTGGGACTCACAGGGAGCCCGGACAGAGCTTCATTTCCTCCTCGTTGCCCTGGATCTCCAAAGTTTCTTGACTTTAAAAGGGAATTTAGGGCTCTTGAACCAGGTTTGTATGCAGGGCTTCTACCAGAGCGTTTGACTGTTGTCTCTCAGGAGTGTTTCTGTGTAATAAATCCAGTCTGCAAGTATTAAAGACTTTAGCTTTTTAGCTACTCTCTTTAGCTACTCTTTTTAGCTTTTTAGATACTCTCTTTTAGCTACTCTTTCTTTAGCTCCCAACACAGCCAGGCAAAATTCTCAGTTGGGTAAGCAGATCCCTTGATCTGAGCACTCATTTTTACATCAGAGTCTCCTTCAGGTCGCAAGCACAAGAAACTATTTTTTCATGGATTTCACTCAATGTCAGCTTTAAATGTCCCCTTTATTTTTTTTTTAATTGGATGCCTTTCTTTTTAATGCTGCTACACTAATTTTGCATGTAAAATAGCACAGCAATTTGACGTTCTAAAAGGAATTTATTTGCATAAAAATAAACACAGTAACTTTTTCTAGGTGTTAAGACATAAAGATAAGTTAATTGTAAATCATTGCTTAGAAATGCATTTTGTTACAAAATTCTGGGCTACTCAATGTTCTTAGGAAGTTGTAATGAGCTGAATTCATTGGTTAAATTAAAATGCTTTTTCTCCTATTCAGTAAATGCAGTGTGGATGCAATTGAACAAAAATAAAATTGAAATTTACATTTTCATCAGATGAATAACCACATGCTGAGGTTTGCTTGACTGCAATTTCTGATTATGCAAATGAAACAGGTTTTGCAACCAGGATATGTACAATAAATGGGAGTTCCATTATTATGTATCAAAAAGCCATTAACCTTGAAAATTATATACAATTGACACGAACATTTCTAAACTATGTCTAAAAGCTGTAAATGTTCTCTCTCTCCTCCCATATGTACAGGTACAAATATTAGATTGAGCAAAATAATTCAGAATGAATAATTTAGCATATGAGCTCTGCCACTTTTTTTGGTTTATGAACTATCTGCAACAACTTGCTGGGTTTTTATCCATTATTTAAAATCAGGAAATACTGCTGATTAATTCCTGGTCTGCTGACAGGAACATGAGTTCCAAAAGCTGTTCATGAGCAGCATTTGCTGTTCCCAAGCCCTGGTGAGGGAGTGGAGAGGGGTCGGTGAAGTTGTGTGGCAGCTTCCCAGATTACAGGTTCCTTTGTTAGGAACATTCACCTCGGTGCTGTCTGGAAATTTTTTATATTTGATGGTTCTGAATCAGATTCTGTTTTTTTCTCAGGCCCAGTGACAGAACAGGACTGGGAGGGAGAACAAAATGGGGCCGTCTCGGAGATGTCAGTGATGCCTCTTCCTTGGGACAGGCAAGGCAAAGCAAACAGCCATGGGCTTAAAGATATAAGTTTGAGACAATTTTCTGCATATTTCATGAAAGATGGGACCTTCCTTAGTGGATTTGTGACTTATGGAAGAAACCTCCCCTGGGACAGGCAGAGGGAGGACGTGAGTGCAGTGCTGGAGGTGCAGCCGCAGTCCTGGTTTGTGTTTGTTGTGTGTCAGTCCTGAGCTCCTGCTGCTCTCTGCAGAGCTCCAGCCCTCACCCAGCATCATCATCAGCAAACCTCTGAGGCTCACACTCCCTGCTGTGTGTTGTCAGTTAGTGCCAAAACTCTGACAAGAAAAACAAATGCACATCACAAAGTGGTCAGAAAAAAAATTATCTTTCTAGGCTGGTTCTCAAGTGATGCCTCAAAGTTCATCTGTTCTTTCAATGGTTTTTGTAACAGCTCTGTGGAAGGGGTTCAGTTCCATCTCTGTGTCAGTTCTGCAGAAAGGTTTGATACCCTGAGTTATATTTACCACAGGAGGTGTTCACATTATGATACACAACGTGTAAGATACACAGATCTGCTTGTAGGAGATTGCTTTCTGTTTGTTATCTGTAATATTTAATTTGCAATAATTTCTGACATTCCTTCTCCTCACATCCCCACAGCTATCAGAGGAGAATGCTTAAAATCTTTTATTGCAAATAAATCAAAATAGTACTAAATAGGGCCCTCTCCACCCTAAACCAAGGACCCTCTTTGATTGTTCTTCTCTTCCCTTGTCTGTCTAAGGGGAATGTGTTTCCATGCCCAGGTCTCCCTTTTAGAGTAGAGTTTACATCTAAACCACTGCCAAAAAACTGTTAGCACAGAGTATTGCAATGAAATAAAATATCAATTAAAGTGGATGGAAGGGCCATGGATGGGAAGAAGGGCAGGAGGAGCTGGGAATCAGGGTATGTTCTGTTGAACATAAGGGTAGATACTGATGTTTTGAGAGTTCTAAAGCAGAAATTGAAAGTACAAGTGATTCCATTGGCAGAGCAGACAAGCAATGCTATAGATTTGGAAAAAATCTGCAGCAGGAAGGGATATATGGATATTTAATTGTAATTTTTGAATATTAGTTTTGACCACAGGAAGTGGTCTTGTGACTTCTACTGAAGGAGTTTATAGCAGCTCAAACTCCCAAGAACTGCTTTTGAATGTATCCTTAAATACTTCTTAATATTCAAGTAGGAAAGGGGGATCTTGTGTTACTTTTGGACTAGAAAATGATGTCCAGAGTACATATGTATTGTGGAGCAATATATTCAAAATGGAGTTGTCCAAACTTTTCCCCAAAACTGGTGGGATGTGTATGAACAGCACTGTACTCGTTCTACTTTAGATGGGAGATGCATCCTATAGGGTTAGCAAAACTTTTACTTTCTTACTGTTAAGGCAGTTAGATGTTTTTATTCCATATGAAGAGTTGAATTAGAGAATTTTAAAACCAATTTAATTGGTTTTTTTTCTAACATGGGCAGCACATATATAGCAAGTGATATTTGTAATGCTGCTGTGGCTTCTGAAGCAGCCTCAGCCATTCAGTGACTCCTCTTGGGGTAAGCCCTTGGGTACCATCAGCTTTTGTAGGTGGCTCGTGGAAAATGTCTTCTCCTCCATTGCTTCTCCCACCCCCAGGATGCAGCTGAGAGATAATGGTGTGATGCTGTTGACTTGGAAATACAAAAGGAAGTGGGTGTTTGCTCACACTGGTTGTTGCTTTCTTTACAAACTCCCAAGATATCTTTGAAAAACAACAGTATTTTTTTTTGCTTTTTAACTCCTGCAAAAATCTGTCATAGAGTAGATTATGACCAAGTGTTTCATGTGCTGTTCTTGGTGAGTTTGCCAGAGAACAACAGAAAGCCAGATCTGTGTCTTGTTTTTCATAACTTTCTGCAAACACTCCCAGAATTAGTCTCAGTAAATACCAGAAATGTTAATATCCAGTCTTTGTGTGTGCTCACAGAACAGATTTAGGGCACTTATTTGAAAGATATATATAAAATAAGCATTTGCCATAAGTTAAAAGTGTCCTTTTTGACATCTCTGGAACACATTTCTCAAAGTACTGAGCAGTGATTGAACTTTTAGTTCTACAAATACCTCTGGATATATGTGCAGAAAAGCAGAGCTTCCAGCTCCCCTCTGTGTGTCCAAGTGTGTCCCAGAGTGTGTGTGAGAGCAGGGCAGGCCCAGCAGGCAGGGACACATCCTCAAACCTGCCTTAACCTCTCCAAGGTCCTGGCAAACCAGGCTATTTCTGCCATAATCTGCCTGCTATGAGATGTTCATCCTCTCTCTTAAGTGTAACAGTCAGCAGTGACTTAGGGAACAATTCCTTAATTTAGGGTATCATAAGTTGGCCAGGCTGATACCCCATAGGGAATAAGCTCTTGTTTTCCTTTGCTGCCAAGTACCACTGAAGAGTTTATTCTGGGCTCCTGTCTCCTGTAAATGTTACATTAGGAGTGAGCAATTTTTTTTAACCTGAAAACAGAGATGCTGAAGCAGAAAATGACAGCTGTAAAGTGGCTTTGTTTGGTGCTTTCCTTAAACAAGGAGCCTTATTAAAACACAAAAATAATTAAAAAGCCCCTCCATGAGGTTCAGGACTGTGAAGGCATTTTATTATCTGTGACTCTTCAGCCACTAGATGGTGAGAAAGTTGCAATATGAGAGCACTGAGGGACATGCTCTGCCCTCCCAGGGTTAACCAAACCAGGTGTAAGTGAACACAGCACTCCTTAAATTGTGAAATTTTCCCCTCTGGTGGCATCTGGATTGTGGCATTGCCTGTACATCTCTATCCCAATCACCTTAGTGCTGGAGAACCTTGTCTGCATTACCAGGGCAGCTGGGATGGAAAGGATTCACTTTAGTTGCAAATTTCAGCGAAAAAACTGGAAAAAAATATGAAAAGGCTGGTTCATGCTAAATTCAAAGCTACCACAGACACATTGCTGGCAGTGCCTGCTTTAAAGGGGACTCTGCCATGGCTGCACAGCCACTGTGTCATTAAATAATTGAGAGAAGCCCAGCACACTCAAATACAGAGTGCACTGAGTAATTGCTCTCTCTGTAGCTTCTGTGGCTGATGGAGTGAAGGGGAGGTGTGCATCATTCCCAAAAATATTGTCTGCAAGGGGGTGAATCTTCCTTCCACAGTGCTGTGGAATCTGCTAAGCTGGTTTTTGTGTGGACTTTTGGGGAGAAATGGTTTGATTTGAACATCTCTTTAGCAGGCTTATTACTCCCTGCTCTGTTCTGAAGGACAGCTCCAGGAACACTTCTGTCTCTGGGATCCCTTGCCAGGATCTCTGCTGTAGTGTCAGTTCATCACCTCCCTTTTTGATCTTGGGAATAAATTGAAGTCCCAGCTTCCGATGCAAATGGTGTGATAGCAGCCCTTAATGACTGAGGTAAGTGCAGGCTTTGGGAGCATCAGATGATGACAATGCCTTTGATTTATGTGCCACCTTTCACTCCCAGTGATCTCCAAACACCTATAATTTCTGGCAAACCTGTGCAGAGTTAATGGGTTATTTCAGAGTCTATTCAGCAATAACTGTTAAGTGCTCAGAAGAAAGACTGATTGATGGGTGAGATGGCCCAGAACTTTAATTATCTTAATGAACAATTTTTTGAACTTAAAGAAAGTCTCACCCTAACACAAGTGGAGCTATGAACTTGAATTCCACCACTCATTATATTAAACACTGAGCTCAGTGGCAATTTGAAGCCTTATCTCTTGTCCTGGGTGTGCATTTCAGAGCAGTCCACTGAGGCATCGTTGGCACAGAACCACCCCTGCACTGCAGCTTTGGGGCACTGGGGACAAATAGCACCCGACCCCTGGGGAGCTCTGAGAGAGTTTGATATGCAACTCCCTGAGTTTAGCACAAGGCTCAGACAAATATTGGAATTGTTCGGAATAATTCTGGGAGAATTATTAGCAAGCAGATATTCAAGGCTCTGGTTTGACACCTGCTCTGCTATTTTGCTTATGACAGAAAACAGAAGTGGTAAATAGCTGAACTGGGGCAACAGACAGCAGGAAAACAGCATGAAAGGCAGATTGCTGTTGAGAAGATGGTTTTGAGATTATTTTAGTGGGAAAGTTCTTTTTAAATTAGCAATTGTGATCACACATACATTGTCTGTGTCATCTACACTCCCTTGTACCCTTCCTCTGCCTCTCTGTTATTGTACTTTCAAACCTTAATCATTTTTCCACAGAGATGAAAATTGTTATTAGCATCTGTTGTATCTGCATAATTACCGTGCCCATTAAAAGGCTTATTTCTATTATTTCCAGATCTCTTCCACAAATCCTTACACTGGTAATTTGTATCTCTTACAGATATTGCGGGTGTGAGAAGGATCACAGATTTTTGGTGTAAACCAACCATTTCCTTCTGATGACTAATCCTATAGGGAGTCCCACAAAAATAATAGTTTAGAAAAAAGCAGTAATTCCAAGCTGTGTTTTACTGTATGTGTTGCCAAGGAGATCTGGCTTTGTGAGTGACTCCAGGACCTGAATGTCCTTGTACCAACCACAGCAGAAATGTCAAGAACGTGATCAATATTTCAGTTGGAGGAAACTCTCCTGTGTGCACATGTGCAATGTTACAGATGTGTTCTCATCACTGGGGGGTGAGGAAGGGAGACACACAGAGGGTTCACCCAAGGATGAGGCGTTGTGCCAGGTGCTCTTTTTAAGCAGTAGGGAGAGTTGAGTTGAGGAAGGTGAAGTCACTGAGTTGGCTCTTGGGGTTTGCATGTCATGGTTTTCCCCTTGAACATGGGGAGCAGCAAGTGGAGACATCCCCAGAGTGGGCCTTACACAAGTGTGTTTGTATCTGCTCCTTCACAAGGCACCAAAACAGTAGGGCCATGGCTGGAATGCTTTGGGGAATCTCCAAGCCCACAGAGCTGCTGTAGGGATGGACCCTGAGGGGAGCTCAGTGCCCAGAGCACGGTGCTGGCAACACAAAGTGTGGGTGCAGTCCCCACATGGGCCATTCCCTTCAGGGCTGCTCCCGGTGATCCTGCTGGGTCCCTTCCACACAGAATATCCTGTGATTCCCAGGGGCTGCTCCCGGTGATCCTGCTGGGTCCCTTCCACACAGAATATCCTGTGATTCCCAGGGGCTGCTCCCGGTGATCCTGCTGGGTCCCTTCCACACAGAATATCCTGTGATTCCCAGGGTTCCAGCTGCTCCCTGGGTTCCAGCTCGGTGGCAGGGCTGAGGAAATGAGGGTGAGGGGTAACACTGGTCTGAGTTCAAGCAGCCTGTAACCATCAGAGAGCGAAATGTGAGGGCCCAGAGGTGTCTGTGTGCACAGTTCTCCCCTTTTTATCTTTCACACATTATTAAATCTTCTCAAGTGATGCTTTTCCACTCCCAGGCCTTAATTCTGAGTATTGATGTATATTCTGGATAGATGGTTGCTGTTGTTTCAGCTTCTGTAGCTTAACTGCCTCTTATATTTACTCCCAAGGAATAATGGCTTTATAGCTTCGAAGCCCCTTTTAGGAGGTTTAACCAGTCTCATAATGTTTCCCTCATAAAGCTGATGTGGGTCACAGCTGAGGAGCTTAAGGAATGGTTTGGAGTCTTTCCATTCTCTCTCTGCCCTCTCTCACTCCCATCCATGCTTGGCCACTTGCCCACATCTCAAAGAGATGGTTATGAAGCCACAGGTTTCTCTAGTACAGGACAAACTTTTGGTGGCTGGAGGTGGAAAACAGAGATTTGAACCTCACTGGGAAGCTGTACAAGGCAGCAAAAACAAGTGTCAGGTATCTGGTTTCACAGCTGGCTCCATGAACTTCAGAGGATGCAACTTCAGGCTTCAAATGTTGTGTTCCCCTAAAACTTTAGATGTTCAGAAGTAACTATTTGGCTGATGGATCTCTCAGTACAGATAACACTGGCTTTTACCTGCTGCTGAATGATGTTTTTGGCAGTGTCTATGCTCTGTCTGTTTGGTTTCATGTGATATTTTCCCACCACCCCTAACTCAGAGCTAAATGGTCTTGTTACATTGGACAAATATCCTTTTACAAAATTCACATTTCCTAAACCATGTGACCACAATGATCTCATTCTTTGAGTGGCTGGGCTCTGTGGAAGAAGTTTGAAAGAAAAAAAGCAGTTTCTGGAAGAACTGTGGGAAGATACCCATTTTTCACAACTATAATGGAACCTCATAATTAATTTAAATGGAAGTTGTTTTCCATAACACAGATTTTTGGGTGTAAAGTATGTCTTTTGAGAGAGGCAAGAGGAAACAACCTCTGTTATTTTTGATTACCTTTGTGTTTTGGTTTTTACTCATTATGCTAATTTTATGCTAATAGCCTTCTTACATTAAGTTTCACTTTTTACTGCATAAACTGACAAATAGAGCAATATTTATCAAGCATAAATATTAAAAACACTATAAAGACTTCTAGGCTTCTAATTATTATGCTAATATATCTCTAAATTATTCTTGCATTACCACCCTACAGTTCACTGTAGAACATGACACAAAAATGGTAAAAATACCAAAATTCTATTTCTTAATGCCATTAATTAATCACATAGGAAGGCTGTCTATGAATTAAAAAAGCACCAGTTACAGCACTGTGAATGTGAAGATAAAGAATTCATTTCTTCTGGTGAGCTGTTGAGCCTTTGCTTATATTATCATAAATACTAAGGAAATCCAAAGTGCTTTTTTGTTTTCAAAGTACAGGAAAGCCCAATATATTGAATGGAAATTCCATGTATTGAGCCAAATTCTCAGTATTTCTTCTCATACCAGTGTATTTATTGAGGTCAGAGACTGTTCATGTGGTGCAAGTGTGGGAGTTTTGGCCTCTGTCCTACTTTTTGTAGGTGTCATTAACAGTTGGAATAATTGTGTTCTAAGAGTGTGGCTCTCCTGGCCAGTAGGAATTGCCTGTCCCAAGCACAGACCTCGTTCCTTCCCAGGGAGGTTTCAGTGACTCACTGCTCTGTAAAGAACATCTTTGATCCACTTACTGAAAGCTCTGCCAGTCACACTGTACTGGGAGACTGTGATTTTTAATAAAAGCCAGTACTTATTCTTGACCTGTGTAAGAATCCAAATAGAACCCACTTTGTTGGTTTTGATGTTATAACTACAGTTAAGTGTTTAACAAGAAAAATATTCCTTCTGGAAACATTCAATATCAATTTTGACTGGCTAGTTGCAGACTGAAAATCTTGCTTTCTTTGCAGAGAACCAGTTTTTTGTCTCAGCCAGTATTGATTCCTGTATCCATCAGGGGAAGTCACCTTGGCCTTCCCTTCCCCACCACATCTCTTCTTAGCCCAGTTTATAATGAACTGCACAGAGACAGGGAGCTGGGAGGCACCAGGAACACCCAAACTGCTGCAGTCCTGCTGCCCAGTCCACACTGACCTGAGAGGTTTATACAAACCTGCATTAAATCAAGAGGAGAAAAGACTTTTAAAGTGGATTGAGCATTAATTTTGGACATACTTTCCCAATAACCACATGTATAAACCAGTGTGGGAGAGTTCCCTTCTCAAGGGGTTTCTTTACCATCAGTGCAGTTTTTAAGGTTGTTTTTATACTTCATAAAAGTATTGCTTGGGCTTGGTAGACAGTCTTAATTCCACAGGTAGCAGATGAACTTATCCTACAACACAGTAACAAAATGGGTGATAGATGGAGAGGGGATTCAGGTCATTTGTCTGATGGTGAATCTGGTATGTGCAGAATTCTTTTCTGCTTTATAAATATGTTGAGGAAGCTGAGTGTTTTCCAATGTGAAATCATGTGTGTGTAATTAAATAAGCACTATGTGTGTGAGAGAGGGGGAGAAAAGGGGTTATTTTCTCTCTTTTTACTTCTTGCAACAGTCGATCACAGAGATGAAAACAACCCATAGCACAAAGTAATTGTGAAATCAATGAGTAATCCAACAATCCTGAGCTCTGGAGTAACCTCCCAGGAAGGAAAAAAAGGAAAGAAGAGCACGATATATTAAATACAAATCCTAAAAGATAGGTAATGTGCCAAAGAGGTTATTGCATTCAGGAGGCTTGATAAGGATGATTTAACAGGGTGCAGAGATCACCTCTGCAGATCAGAGGGAAAGGACTGTGCAGAGATAAAGGGAGGGAGACACAGTGAAGAGATAAGGCACTGTTATCTTTCTTAAGGGTTTGCACTTTCCTCATGATTGTTAACATTTTGTCTTATTTCCATAATCAAAGTTCTAAACATTCAGATCAGAGCACTCTGACCTTTGCTCACTTCTCTAGTCCAGTAGAACCAGGATAAAATTAATGTGACCATTTGGCTCTTGTTTGTTTAACAACAAACAGGGAACTCATACAATTTTAGACTAAATATTTGGGGGTTTATTTACAAATGATTATAAGTTCCAATGTTGGTTTTGTTGCTGCAGGCAGAAATTGAGCACATTTGTAAATGTAATTCTGCATCAGACAATGGACATCACAATATTGGCTCCTTTAGAAAACTCACTCGAATTTATACCCCATCTGGATGTCTTCTCCTACCTACAAAGACAAATCTGCCTCTCTGATGAAGTATCTGTTTCTGTTGCTAGAAAAGTCTGTAATTTCCTTGGTCAAAAAGGTTTTATCCCAGCTCCAAAGCATGTGCCATATGCCAGAAAAGGGGTATTTCATGTCACCATCACTTACAAAAGCCCTGGAGAATTCTGGGATTTCATTTTTTCAAGACAGTTTTTCTGAGATATTTTATGAATTTTGCAGTCTGGAAAAATTCTCAGGGAACACTTTTCTGTTTGTTTGTTTAACTTGTTGGGAATAGTTTGAAATCATTACTGTTCTTTTTTTCAGAAAATGCTCTACTAGAAAAATAAGTGCAGCCTCCTCTTTGTTAATTTTAAACATTCATTGTGTATTCATTGTGTACCTGTAGTTTGAAAGGACAGAGGGTAAGGAAATAACCATTTAGGGAATATTGATAAAATGAGACAGGTCTGAGTTAAAGAATCAGAATCCTATTGTGCTTAATGCAGTCACTGCCTTGAGCTTCATTTTGGAACTACATTGGTAATAAGTAAAATAGAAATTAATGTCTTTTTTATAAATACAACTTGAAGCCACAGGCTTATAATTAAAATATAGATGAGCATTTTAATGGGCAGTAAATAGCTATACCAATGTTCAGGTGGGCAGTGCTGTCACATAACAAATGAAATGCAGGTCCTGGCTCCACCTCAGGCTGCTGCCTGACACATCAGTTACCTGGGGGCTCTCACACATTTGTTATGCACTGAACACTGGGGCTGCAGAAAAGAGCAGCTGAGGTTCAAGTTGGAGAAGAGCAGGAATAGTTTCTGGGCAGGTTAGTGGAAAGGATATTAAATATGATGCTGAGGATATGGGTCTAATTTAAAGAATCATTTTCTGTTGCACCCACAACTTTATTCTTTCATCTCACTGACAGCACAAATGTTTCCATCCATTTTATTTCATCCTCTTTCTTCTCATCTCAGATAGTTATATATTTGCATGGCCCCATCATGATAAAATCCAGCTGCCTCCAAAATAGAAATATCATTTACAATTTCTCTTGCTTTCTTCTTTCAGAGTCTTCAGGAGAATAGCTTGATTAATTCATAGGTTTTCATTCCTTCATTTGTTTGTTTACGTGTGTGAGTGAGTGGATGTGCTGTGTAAGGATGGTGTGACTAAATTATTGAGGGAAAGCTAAATCAAAGGGATTAAATTTGCCTTTAGGGTGTATTTAAAGTGCAGACTGCAATACAGAGACATTCATGTATCTGTAAAGGAGCTGGTTTGGGGTGCTGGAGACTCAGGTGAAGGGAATTTCTCAGTCCCTCCGTGTTGGTCTCCGCACAAGGACAGTTCTGCTTCCTGTGGCAGTCTGAGACTCTGGGATTTTGGGATCCATGTCCCAAGTTTCATTGCCAGCCAGTAGCTCAGAGAGTTAAGCACCACTCTCCCTTTTTATAAAACTTTCAGAAATCCAAAGAGAAAAATTTTTACTGAATCTGCCAGATCTCTCTGGTTTACAGAAATTTCTTCTTATGCCACTAAACTCTGAGAAAAAAAGAAAAAAAAAGAATGAACCCTGGACTGTTCCAAACCTTTTGAAATGTTTCTCTGCATTTTCCTCTCCAGTTAAATCTGATTCCAGTGATTATATGGACAAAGCAGGAGAGTTGAGCAGGTCTTAAGTCTGGGCCTGCCAGGATTAGACCTGTCCTAAAGACCTCAGCAAATGTTTGACTTCCTGACCTTGCCTTTGCACTGGCATGAGACCATTTCATCCCTGGCTGTACAAGGAGGGAAAACTCCTGAGAACCCTCCTGTTCTTAATAGCTCCAAAGCAATGTGGAAAAAGCCAGAAGAGATACCATAAAATATTTCTGTGATCTCACAGTTTTCCAGCAAGGAACCACCTGAGTCACCCTTGTTAGTCCCCATTGATCATGACCTGGGAACAGGGATTAATTGCATCAAGCAACCTTCTTCAGAAGTTGAATCCACTCTTTTTTTGGGCTCTGTGAGTCACAGGAGGCTCTGACTGTGCTTGAGGGCAGTCATGCACTTCTGCACTCTGCCCTTATACTGCACACTGTGTTTCCCTCTGATGGAATCCATCCTCTTTGTCTCCACAGTTTTAACCCACCAGGACTGGCAATTTGCTAAGGGAGCAGTCCTATCCTGCAGTCTTTCTTGAAAGAATATTTTTGAAACATGGGAAGGAGATTATTTAAAAAGGGAGGTGAAACAAGGCCTATTAACAAACCCAGAAACCCTCTCTGTGTTCAAATCCTTCCCTCATAAAAATATTTTCACATTAGATTTCTTCAATTATTTTCTTTGCTTAGAAGTTCACCTGACAGATATGTTTCTGTGGAAAGTTGTGGAAATGGTCAATCTTTAAAGCTCCTTGTGAGCAGAGCTGAGAGCTCAGTGCCCCTGCCTGCCCTGGTGATGGGCTGTTGAAATGAAGACCACTGTGGGTAGTCACTGTGGGAAAATGATCCTTTCTAGCTGAATTTTCCATAGCCATTTCATTGAACAAAAATTGCTAGGACTGTATCTTCCCCCCCAGCAGCCCTGATTCTCTTTCTAGAAGGCAGTGGTTGTGAAATTATTCTAATGTGTGTGAATTGGTGCTTGCTTTGCCACCTCACTGGATTTATTAGGGTTGAACTAACAGAGAGAACAAAACTGCTGCTTAATCATCTCCCTTTCACAATTAGCAATGCCAATAAAAAGAAGGAATGTGTGTTATCCCGGGTCTGTGCTGTGACTGTCAGTGGGAGCAGCACTGTAGTAATTTATTTCCACCATCAACAGAGGGACCCCTGGATGTGCAAGAAGCAGCTATAATGAACCATATTCCAGCAATCCCCAGCTGGAAAATGTTTCCTACCTGGGGAAATTACACTTGGATACAGATGGATAATACCACTAATGACAGTGTCTTATTGATAAAAGCCCATTTCCTCTAAAAAAAATAATGAGGGAAAAAAACTTTAGTTACATATCTTATGTGATGAAAAGGAACTGGAGTTGGCAACCCATCAGAGAGGGAAGGAGGAGAGGCCTCTCCAGAATGACAGCACAAGCAGTGTCACTGAGGTGACTGCTGGCCAGGATTCTAACAAGAGAATGGGCTGCTTTGAGTGACCAAACTGTAGAGAATAAAGGAGAAGATTGGACAGAGGCCTTACCACCAGCAAACCCTGTGCTCCTTTGGGCCACCACAAAGGACTTTGCGAAATGACTTTGCAAAAATGAATGACTGGTCTGGCACCTTCAGGGCTGACAAAACCAAAAGCAATTCTCTTGATGGAAAAAATGAGACTATGGCTTCTCTGTTAGAGCCTGGGGATCTAAGGCTTTTCCTGATGCATACTAAAGAATGGAAAAAAGGCTTCAGGGGAGGAAAAGAGATCTCAGAAAGCCAGAGAAAATAAACAGAAAGAGAACTGATATTTACATTGTGATCTTCCAGATTATTTGCTGTGCTATTGCATAAGTTCATTTACCAAATGCTGTCTTTGACCAAATAGATTGTTTCATTTCTTCTTGGTTTATTTGGATATTCAAGCAGGCAGCCCACAGGAATGCCTTCTGGAGCATTCAAGTTACTCCACAGATTGAGTGCTTGAGGCCTTCAACAGCTTTTGTTTAGAATGGTCTGATTCCCTTCTGCCCCTTGCAGGGCTCTGTTTACAGGCATTGCTTTAGACAATTAAGCCTTAATATGTAGAAGGATGACTCTTCATTTGTTTAACTGGAACACGTGGGACCTTCCTTTCCCTAGTTACCACAGGATACAGCAGCCCCCCAGAGGTGGGAAACTGTCTGTGGTGTGTTAGAACAGCTGAGTTCCTGCCTCTAGGATGGACATGAGCAGCAAAATCCTCTGCAACAAACCCATCATGGGGAGATTGGGACTCAGTTTCCTTCCTGTGTTCCCTTTTGCTTCCAGTGTGATTCCAGCTCATTCCTGGTTTTGCGTGAATAGCAGTTGAAAAATGCTGGAAGTGCTGGCTGAACAGGGCTCTGCAGTGGGGTGACAGTGTGTGCTCAAAGGTCCCTGGGACTCTGGTGGCCTCTCTACTGTGTCTGTACTCCAACACAGTAGTTGTACTTCCACTCAGGTGGAAACCCCCCACTCGACAGATGACACCTGTAAAGTTTCAGATTTCAGGTCTATCCAATCTTGTCCTGCCCTATCCTGTCCTACTTTTGGCAGGTTCCCTTACTGCAGTTCAGTCATCCCTAGTGACCCAACAACTACAAGCAGACCTTTGCTTTCCTGGCACTGCAAATAGAGAGTGAAGGGTGCTTAGTTTGGCTGGGGGTGGAATTTAGGTTGGCTGGGGACTCTTGGGGTCACCCAGTCCAACGCTTACTAAAAGTGGGTCCAACCAGAAGAGGGTCTCAGGGCTGCTCCAGTCATGTTTTAGTAACTCCAGGGATAGACACTCCACAACCTCCCTGGGGCCCTTATGGTAATTTACCCCCTGCCCCTCCTTGCGTTTAATTAAGATTTCCTGTGTTGAAGGTTGGATTCAAACTACAAAACAAGTTTGCTGAACTCATTCAGTCCCAACAGCTGTTTCTTCTTCAAATAGCAAGAACTGATATTGCCCATTTTTCGTGAGAGGGCAACTGTGCCACCATGTTTATCAAAAAAGTCTTTGGCCTCTAATGAAACTTTCTCTCTTAGAGTTGGCTGATTGTGAAGCTTTTTGGAAGGCTTTGCAAAGGTCATAGCCTCAATCCTCAGCTTCGGGGAGAATGTCAGAAGGCTTTAAAGGGTCATTTTATATCCAGCAAAACACTGGATGATACGGCTTGTCTTGGGCAAATATTTTCCCTAAGCTGCAAAAATGTTGTATTTATACTTTTAATGTATGCTGTGTTATTAAGCTCTGACATTAAACACCTTCATGCCAGTTTGGAGGCACTGAACTTTGCTAATCATACAGTAAGAGAAGGGAAGGGGAAACCTGGCAGGTCTTACAGTACATTTGTTCCTTGTTTTTAACTCCAGAGGTCCCTTCCAACCTTGGCCATTCTGTGATTCTGTGACTGTGCTTAATGTTGAACTGATCAAAACTCTCAGCAGACAAAACTGAAGACCTGGATGGATTTAAAACTATAACAGCTACATGTATAATCTGTTCTTTACATAGTACGGAGACCAAGACTATTAAAATATCTTCTATTCTTTAACAGGAAAAGGAATGGTGTTGATGATGCCAACAGAGATACCCAGTTTTGATGCAAACACGTGCAGGTGAAGCCTTACAAAGAACCCAAGACCAGAAAAACCAGCAGAGACCTTCATCTGATAATGCCCTGGAATGTTACCCTCAACAGAAGAGCATGTTCTTGTGGAATGACTCCATCATTCTGCTGATGGCTGAGACCTGACAGGCAAGTCAAACATTTACAAACCACAGAAAAGTAGTCTATGGCACAAAGTGGAGCAAAATATGCTTAACTGCACTGGATAGCAAATTCCTGGAAAAATGAAGTATTGTTCAGCCTGAGACTACTTGAGCCTGCCAAATAAATTCAGCTGGGAAAAGTTGTTGAGGTCAAGATCAAAGGAAAAATCCAACAAGTCAGCATTGAGGGACTTCAGCATTTATTGCTTAACCCACCAGACTTACAGGATATTGGCTTCAGTGCTTGAAACTCTTCTGTTGAAATTATTTCACTGTTTCAATTCCACTATAAATGAACAAGCAGAGTTCTGGACCTGCTTTCACCACCATGGTGCTTTAGCTAACTGTTCCTCAATTCCAACTTGGTTTATTTTGCACAGACCACTTGGGTTTGTCTGGATCCAGAGAATAAATCTTGCAGGTACATAATAAGACTGGAATACTCGATTTATAGTTCTGCTCCAGTAAATGTTTGATTGCCCAAGAAAAAATGGAAAGATTATAATCCCTTAGAGTAGGAGAAATGGTGATTAGAAGCCTTTTGTGAAGGTGGAAGCTCTCCTCAGGCATTCAGCATTCGGTCTCCTCAGGCAGAGAAAGGAATTGTCACAAGATTGGTTTGAGCTGTGACTCTGTCTCATTTTAAAATAATCCTTCAAGATGAGTCATGCTTTTTTCAACTCCCAGTGTAACTGAACTCTCCAAGCAGGAAAAAAGAAACCCAGCAATAACTCCCACTCCTTTCTGCCTCCCCCTCTGCTAAATCCCCTCTCAGACTTTGGCAGAGCACTTCCCTGGCCACTGGCTCTGACTTTCCCAGCTTGTGTCCCAAAGAAAAGTGTGCAATTAGCCTTTGCCTTCTGGGCTAATTGACCTTTGGCCTTTGTCTTTTCAGCTAATTACCAAGGCAGCCTCTCTGGCTGTTTGGCAAAGATTGACGCAGTGGTGAGAGTTTGAGCTGTGTTTGAGCTTCAGGCTGAGACACAAATGTGAAAAGACAGTTTTTCCCAGTGCCATTTCCCACTTCCTATTTTTTTTTACACATGCTGGTCCTGCAGCAGAGCAGCCTGCCACAGAAACTGGTCCTGATCCTGTGTCCTGAGGGTGTGAACTGCTAAACTGGGGCTAGGAAAGGCTTCTGGCTTGACAATTCTGGCATTTCTTGTCCTGCCAGTTCCTAAAAGCAACTTTTCGGGATCTCTACCCCTCTCTAGAGTGCCAGGATACTGTATTTTAGTTCTTAATTTCAGATGAATGTTTTTAATTTGTTTTTCTTTCAGTGTTTTGAGAAATGTTGTATTACTGTCAGGTACCTGAACCAAACATGGGTAAATGGCACAACCCTGGTCGGTCAATACAGTGATAAACGTGAGGTATCAATGTTGTTCAAAAGATGGGATTTTCATCCTACTGCCTCAACCTGCTCAACAATTCTCTTTTGGTTTGGCCAGGTAGAAGGGCATAACCTTGTGCAAGAGAAAAGCCTTTTCAGTCTTGTAAAAAACAGGTTCCCATGAAGGTAGGATTGCGATTTTTGTCGTTATCAGGAAGGGTTTTGCTTCTGAGCCTGTCTTGGATGTCACAAAGAAATAAAAGCAAAAGAGTTACTCATACTCAGGATTGTTCACATACATATAATTAGAAACAAAGTCAATTATTTCTCATTATTACAGCTGCTGATGGAGTGCCCTGTGTGTAATACACCTTTGGATCTTAATAGCTTTAGGTGGACTCTCCTAGAAGTCACTAGGAAAATATAGGAATATCTGACATGATACATAATTTATTTGCACACTGAAAGTATCCTGGTGATGTTTGAGTTCACTAAAGAAGATCTAGTGGGACATGGTGTTCCAGAGATGGATTTGTTCCACGTGGGGTATGTTCAGTTGCCATGGTTATTTCATGAAAATATAAGTACAGTTACTTAAGTCCCCATATAGTTTAACTTGCACAATAAATAAATAAATATATATATGAGTGCAAAACTTGTCACATGAGACAAAATCTTTATAATCTGAGGTCTTATGGTAATAAATTGAAACTGAAATATATATTATGCACAGATACACAGAAGCAGTGGCAGCTAAGGCAACAGTATTCATCTTCTTACATAAATAGCAAAACAGGTCAGGAATGCAAAACAGGTCAGAAATAAATGAGTTTCTAGAAACTGAAGTGATGATGTGATAACCTGAATTTTGGAAATGATCTGGTGACATTCCGAATTACAAATAATGAACTTGGCTCTCTTTCACACCTTGGATTTTTGTATCACTAAAAGAGGCAGCAGAAGGAAGAACTAAAGCAGGAAAAAAGTGAACATTCCGGTTGTGCAAATTAGTCAGAATTAGTTGCTCAGCTGAAGGTACTTTCTCACCTGATCTCTGGAATCTTTACTGACTCTTTAAGCACTGAATAATTTGATAACAGAATGTGAGTATTGCCTGAAAGGAAATAAGTGTCTCCAGTTATTTTTTACTGCTAAAGATAACAGTACCTTTACTAGGCTGTCTGATGAAATGCATTAGCATGACACTGATATGCTTATGAGCCCCTGTTTGTAATGCCTGGTCCTTTCCTGTGGTCTAAAGCAGTAAAGCAGGAGAGGGACAACCTTCATCCCTTGCTCTCCTTCTCCATTTCAGTATTTAACTGTTTGAAGTGTTTATCAGAGTGAAGTTGAACTCTCACAGCCTGGAGTAAAACTTGAGTTCTAGTTTCTAAGAAATTTGTTTTTCAGAAATAATGTTTTTATTCTGATTTGGAAAGGTTTGACTCTACGGGCTCACAGAGTATGGTGTTATGTGTAAAGTAATGCAAAAACACAAGTTGCCCCAAAGGTGCAGTGGAATTTTAAATTCACTACAAATAAAGGTAGTGTGGCTGCACTTCATAATGCCAAGGTTTTGTCTTTTACCACTGGACACTTTAAACAGATGTAACATCTGAAATGTCAGGTACTGTAGAACAGACCTCCAAAGTAAATGTTCCTGGGCTGGGTGTGTGAGAAGGAGTGTGGTGGGCACTGGATCCCATGGGACTGCAGTGCAGGGAGAGCACAGGCAGGGGCTCCAGGGGGAGTGGGCTGAGTGGTGCTGAGAGATTTCAAATCCAACCTCAAATCCAGAGCACGGGCAGGGGGCCATGTGTGAGTTCTGGTGATAATGTGGATAATGATTCTGTCAAGTCAAATGCACAAGCTGACCAGTATAAATGAGTTATCAAGGCCTTTTGAATAATGTCCTGGTGCTGAGCCATAAATCAAAGTACAATCATCAATCCATCTGGAGAGGGAGGCCTGGGAAGGTTTAGTAGTAACCCTCAAGTTGGTACACATATTAATATGAAAAATAATGACTGCCAACTTTGAACAAGTGGTTTGCTTTGAATAAACACTGTTAGAATTTGGGCAGACTGGTAAAGCCATTTGACAGGTTTGTTTGTCACATGAATAATATCTCCTTTGGTGTGTCAGAACAACTGACAGCCCCTTGTCGGTGCCAGCAGGTCAGTGGGTGAGCACCGTGGGACTCTACCAAGTATCCTGCTCAGTTGACCTTTTATTAATTTAATTATTACCTATTAATTGCATAAATACAGTATTCAGGATCTTGGTCACAGACATGTATGATTTTTGTTCTTGCTAAAGAAATAAACGAGGTAAGAGGGTGGTTCTTTCTCTCAAAGGGTTTTCAGTCTAAATCCAGGCAGGATGAGGCACTGGACAGACAGACTGAACACTACAAGGAGAACTGAGGCCCTGTTGGTGTGTGAGATAAACAGTGGGCTCAGGACATAGCAAACTAATCCTTGCCAGGCTCTGTCAGCAGCACAGCCAGGCAGGATGTTCCAGCAGGTTTGGGGGATGAGGCATTGCTGGGCACTGGTGCTGGGAGCTCCTCTCAGCTGGGGGAGAAGATGCTGGCAGGGAACTTTTAGTCTTGCTTCTTAAGCAGTCCAGCCTCACAGTGTCTCATCCTGAGGATAGGGCAGGGGTGGGGAAGGCTGTGTATCCACTTGGCAAACTTGAGCTAAATTTAAGAAAATAATAAGGTTCTAAGAAATAGCTAGTTCCAGAGATGTTATGGATTCAGGCTGGGAGCAGTGGAGAAGCTGTTTAATGGCACCATGGAGGGAAAGGCTGGAGCAGGCAAGGCTTCAGACAAGCAAGCAAAGTTTCTACTTTATTAAACACCAGAGAATCCAAGCACACAATTTAAATCCATAAAAAACAGGGTTCACTAGTTCCAGTGCTCATGCTATCACTTGTTCCTGTTATTAATTTTCCCAGTGGCACTTATTCCACTGTAGTTTCATGACTGTACAAGATGTGTTTCATCTATAGCCAAGCTGTGAAAACCTGAACTTTCTATTTATTCCTTATTTTTTTGTATCACACAGACAAAAATGCATTTTCACTAAAGTCAGTTTTGCCATAAGGCAAAAGTAGTTTCATCTTTCCTGTCTACTCCCATCTTATTTTCCCGAACTGAAACTTTGTCTGTGAAAGAGAAGAAGTAGCAATAAAATGCTCTGACAATAATCAATAAGTGTTTTAGTACTTGGTCTGTGATGTTCCAAAGAAAGGAGAGGCTGATACAGACAGCATAGAAATATTCTTGCAAATATCTTTTGTTTTAAAATACCTATTGTTATCCTTCCATGTCTGCTTTTATTATGGGGGAAAAAAAAGATTTCTGTCGCTCGTGAGGTTCCTACATTGAGAAAATTACCAACCAGGCACTGTAATTGCTGGAGAAGAGAGCAAATGAGACTGCTTCACATTATTTAGACAATTTGATTATTCTTACTCATGATTTCAGAATGTGATAATCTAAATGTTGCTTTAAGTTGAGTGCTCAACCATCCTCCACAGTGATTTATACAAACAAATGAAATGTTGAGGTGAAATGTTCCAGATTTGGATCTCCTGAAACTTCAGGTTCTGTCCTTTGTTACAAACACTCTGTAAAAGTCCTCCCAAGCTCGTGTGTCCTGTTGCAGCTTGGGGGGAACCATCAGGTCTCTGTGTTGTCTCTGAATTTGAAGCAAGATCACTCGACTTCTCTGCAACAATAGAACTTCATAAGAAAAATGGTCCTAACATGAACCATACACATGAACCCACCTGCAGGACTTTTTTTGTCTTCTGGAGGAAAAAACAAATTTAGTCAATGCAATCTGTTCTCACAAAAAAATGTCCCCAGACCTAAGGGGAATGTGAATTAGTGACATGGCAATGAAATAAATGGAAACATGCAACTAGGAGTCTGGGAAAATGCTCTTCTGCAGCTAAAAAATCAGAAGAAAGGGTTTGGATGTTACAGCAATTTGTGGCTAAGAGGAGCAGATGCATCTTTTTCAAAACAGCCCAGGATCCATAAGAGGGTGAGGCAGAGAAACATGAGTGGTCACAAGTACAGAGAACACCTCTGTACAATGGGAAAGAACAAACAGAATTTTATTATTCGTCTGGCTCTGTCAGAAGATTCCACATTTGCTATGAAACATGTTCATGTCAATATGTTCATGTTCATGTGAAACATGTTCACGTGGTATTTGGCTGCTTGGAGTCAGGTTTGTGTATGGAATGGGACAGTGGGTTCCACCCAAAGACTGACGGAATCAGCCTGACTTTTGTAAGAATGGCTCTTGAACTCTTTTTGAACACTGAAAACTGAGGTGCTGTGAAGTGGGGCCCCAAGCCTGGTGAGCCTGTAGTACACCCTGTTTGTGTGCAAACAAGGGGGATATTTGGAATGCCAGCTACCAACCAGACAAGACAGAGAAACCTGCTATAACCAGATGACATTTGTAATTCTCAGGCCAAGGGAAGAAAAGAATGTTGTTCATTTGGCTTCTCGTACCTGCTGGCAGATTCTTGGAGTTCCAGTTGTGCAACAGAGCTACTGGTGTTAAAACTGACTTTTGTCCAGTGTGAACTGTGGTGTAACTCTAGAAGTGCCTGCAGTTCCCACCACAGCACTGCAGTGGGATGGTGGTGCCTACCTACAGTACTGCATAAATACCCACAAAAGCTGGGTAAGCTCAGTGCAATGCACACTTGACCTCTTTGTCTCCAGAAATGAACTATATCAAGTTTAAATTTCTGTATCCTAGGCTTTCTTACATCTAATTAACCAGTCTGAGCTTTAACTTCTTAACTTCAACAGTGCACAACAGATTGGAAAAGGATTTCTGTACAGGCTGTGAGGATGGGTGGTGATCACATATTCTCAAGGTCAGGCAATAGAATAACAAATCAGGAATATCCATATTTTATTGAGCACTGCTGCTAGAATGCCAAGGGACTTGCATTCTGAAGTTTTAGTTTGTTCTACTCTTTGGAGTGAACATTTTGTGTAGGGTTTGGATTTGTTTTACAGTATGTATAGAATGCATTGAGATTTTATTGTCAGTCTTGCAATGGAGGGGGAAAACTTTGCACTTGCCTGCATTGAACTTTGTCCCACAGGATTGAGAATGACAAATCAGATATATTCATATAAAAATGGGTATTTATGATGATAAATGATTAGACAAAAAGGTCTTAATCACAATTATTTGTAGTATAGAAGTTAAAATTACTCATATAGTATCGTGCACTGTATCAAAGCAATTATATCAAAGCAATTATATTAAAGCTGGCAAAAAAGAAAGAAATAATTATTAAGTAGAGATTATGTGACTCACCCATACCAATGACTGGACTTTCACAGTCTAAAGTGATGGACTGTCAGCCAGGTGTGTCAGCTCAGCGTTTTTAGATAAAGACACTTTCCCACATCTGCCAAACCTTTGCTTCGCTGTCAGGGTGTTAACTTTGGGGTAGTTTGAGTGAGTTTTGCTGGTTTTAGCACAATTCAACCCCCAAAGCAGCCTGACACACCCTCTCTCAGTCCCCCACTGAGAGCCTTGCAAACGGGGCGTTGCTGGAGTTGCTGGAGCGTTGCAAGGGCAGAGCATCCTGCAGGGCAGCTGGAGGGGCTGTTTGTGATGAGGTTCTGAGACAGTGGATGTAAATAGGCTAAATCGGAAGAGAGAGAGAAGCTAAAGATCAAAGCAAAGAGCAGGGAATGAGGGAGCAGGGGAAGATGGATACAGGATGGAAAACAAGTTAAAATGAATAGATATCAAGGACTTACGGAGCTCGGAGCTGTGATAAATAAACAAGGTTCGGGACACACTGAAACTAAGAAATCATTAATTCCACATTTCCTCTGTGTAGTGCAAATATGCAGAGACCTGTGTGCAAGGCATTTTGCTACCAAGTTGCCTCTCAGGACTGAATGTCTGAAACTGGATGGGATTTATGGAACAGAAGTTCAGCTGCTGTGTGACATATTAGGGCAATTAATATGCACAACATTGCTTTTTCTCCTCCAAGTTAATAAACAGCACATTCATTTCTTTTCTACTAATTGAATGTTTAACTTGTTTGTCTAAGGCCAGTGGTAGGTCAGGAAGGGGTTAGAATGGATATTGCTTGTTTTCTCCAGAGCCCTGAACCATCACCAGGTTCATATTTCCTCCAGCCTGTCTCATTGCGATACTATTTTGCAGACAGATGAAAGAGTTTCTTTCATTATTAAAACAAAAGGGCAAGTAGAGAGTTAGGGAAACTGATAATTATATACAAACTTTTTCCCCCAAGGGCAAAAGAAAAAAAAAAATCAATGTGTTTTAGGTTTTTTCCAATATAATTAGTGACTTAATGATGAGATAATTAGTGTACATATTTTCTTTTCAGGACTTAACTATGGAAGGAGTTTATAGCTAGAGGATACTTTCTATCATTCTTATGGCTCGCTAGGGCATGTGAACAATGGGAAATAAGGAAACAACTTCCTACAGTTGAAAAAATGAGACCATTTAAGACATATTTCTCAGCTACTTTATTTGTGAGCTGGTTTTGTTATTGTTCCTTGAATTTCTTGTTTGCTTAGGTTGAAAATTCTTGAAGACCAACAGCAAAGCTGTGATTATAATGACTTCTGGAGTGATTCAAAAACTAACTGAAATTTTAAAGTGATTTTGGCACTGAGGTTGGAGATTGTTATCACTTTACTTTAGACACCTGCAGGAGTCTTGTTTTCTTATGCATCTTCAGTAGCCACCAGACAGAGTGAATCCTTTTGCTAGCAGAATAGGAGTCTGGCTTGCAGGATATGAATCTGGTTTACATAATTCTCTCTTTGTTGTGTAAGTTATGTGTAAATTAAGCTCAATGTCAGGCAGACTTGTCAGTGATACCCAGCAGGGTAGAGGCAAAATAGCTGCCTAGAGGGATTTGGTAAGAAATGGGACGGGTGTGTGTTAAAGGAGGGGGGTTCTCTGCATGGACATCAGTGAAAGTTTCTCTGAAATACATTTCCTGTGAAGACACCTGGATTAACCACATGGCACTAAGAGAAAAGTCTCATGTATAGAGAGCAGAGAGCTTGCTGAGCAGTGTTTGCTTACACCTGCTAAGGCAAGGAGAAAAGCTGGCCCAGCTCTCAGTGAAGGACCTGCCCTGGCTCAGCAGCCATGGAACCACCATTCCAAGAGCAGATTTCTGGCTTTGAGGGAACAGTTTAGCTCCCCTCTTTCTTAGACAAGCCTTGGAGCATTAGCTGGGTGTCTGTGATGCAGAATAGAGCTGTTGGTGAGCAAACTTTTCTATTTATTGGCTAATCCTCTTTATGAGCTGCCCAGGGAAGAGGATATTGTCCAGTGTTCTGTGCTGTCTGACAAGTGCTCTCCTGGGGCCTGCACAGAAGCCTCTTTTGAGCCACCTGTGTTCCCTGTTTCTATCTGTATCTTCAGCATGGAGACTAAGCCACTCTAAGCTAGCTTTGAATTATTAATCCTTTCCTATCCTCTTTCCTTTCTCACCCCCTATCTGCCAATATTGTTTCTTGCCTTCCCTACCAATATGTGAAGTTGTGCTTCCACATTGCTGGCTCCTGGCTTTGGCCTTTCTCTGCACCCCCTAATCCCTTCCTGCATCCATTCCACCAGTTCTGCTTGTTCTTGCACAACTTTCCTGCTTACCATTAGAAACTCATCCCTTCTTTCTCACACAAGGCAAGGGAGCTTATTTTTATTCCTTCCTTAACTTAAACATAATTCATCAGTTCCTTTAGAAAAGTCAGCACCTCCTAAGCCTGTGCTGATGCAGAGGAAGGAGCAGCAGCATGTCCTGAGCCAGGCCCAGGAAGGGCAGTGGCTGTTCCTGGAGGAGACATCATTCCTGCTCCAGAGGAGGCAGGTGAAGGTTTGCAGAGGAAGGGATGTGCCCGTGGGTGTGCTCACTGACTGAAGGGAAGTTCTGAAGTTTGGCAGCTGCCCAGAGGGGTGGAGGAAGGTGGTGGGCAATGCTCACATAGTGCAGGTGAAGGCACAGGCAAGTGAGCAGCGACAAACTGTGTCCAGAGAATTGTTAACATGGTCTGGACGTGTGAAAATTGCAGTGGGTTAATCTGCACTCCGTCAGTCAATTAAAATTACATTAAAACTGACATTCCCATCAGTGCCTGGGAATGTCCAGGCAGCCAAGGAAAGAGAAGAGAAAATGAAGACTGTGGGCTGGGCTCTGACTCAGCTCTCTGACACTTTTGGGTCAAAGTTCCATTTGGAAAATTTACTAATGCTGAATTCTTAGTTGTTTCCTTCTTTTTTTCCATCATCGATGCAGCTTCTGGAAGTGAAATGTGCTGAAACACAGAGGGCAATAATTTGAGAAAAGATTCCTTTTAAAGGGTAATCTGGCAAAACGTGAAGGCCAGAGATGTTTTTAACAGGTTTGATTTTCAGGGTATGTGCCATCATTTATTGGGCAGAATCCCCAGAAAGGTTCAGTGCCATTTGAATGAAGTAGTAGATGAAGGGTCATTCCTGTGACTCAAAACCAAATGAAAAGCACAAGGATAAATGGACATTTTGTGCACTCCAGTAAGAGTACAGTGAGGATATTTCATTTAGACAGGAAGAAAACATCAGATAGTCCATGAGCTAAACAGTGATTCTTTGGATGTTCCTTTCTAGAGGAGAGTGGATTTATAACTTAAACTAATTCATTTCATGGAGGGCAATGGTAATCGAGACCTCTTTGTATGTTTTATAGTGTGAATACTAATGTAATTAAATGCTTAAAATTAAGATTAGATAAAAACTGGATCTGACAGTAGTAACTCTGGAAAGACAAATTGCAGAGCACAGAGCCACTATGTGAATCTGTGATTAATTTATCCAGCCCTGTATAATGCACTAAATAGCAGCATGGCAGTTCTTATGGAACCAAATTGTGTTTGTATTGGCGTGTCTGAGGTGGTCACTGATCCCAAACAGCATTATTTGAAGACCAGTAGAGAGAATAATGAAGAAACACCATTGTGCCCTGCTGTCCAGTGCCTTCCAAAATGGGAAGTGAAACTGGTATATTTTGGGGTTTATTGATTTAGTTGAGAAACAAACTAAAAAGCTTTTCATCAGTAAGATTTTCCTGTTCTTGTTCCAAACAAACAGCTTCTTTCATCACCACCATTACCACCAAGACAAAAGTCTCTTGGATGGGCATGGAACAGAGGGTGGAAAGGCAAATCTTTCTTGCTCTGAAATGAAATCATTAGCAGGGCTTTCACTCCTCCAGGAGATTGAGATGGACTTTGGTGGAAATTCTTCTTTAAAAACTAAAGAAATTTCCTGATTGATTATTGAAAATACACAAATTCTTTCCTTTTTTTTTTTTGCTCAAAATTCCTGAAGTAACAGGGTAAGGCTTGCTCCTTATGAATTTTTTTCACTCTTTTTTGTTGCTAAGAACTGTTTTTAATAATTACTGTGATAAATAAAGTTTGCTATTAATTCTGATTCTGAGGCAGTGTTGGAATAAAAGTGGCGTTTGAAAAGATCTTGAATTAGATCCTGTATAATAGAAAGGGAGAACATATGCATCAAAATCTGATTTTGGTGGAGATATTAAATTGTAAACTAAACAGGCAGGGCTGTGATATCTCCTCTTTTACAATTTTTGGTTTAAATTTCAATACTGGAAATACAGTCAGTTTATTCCTGATAACAGAGTTCAACAATGATGTTCCTGAATGCAATCAGGGAATGTATCATGACTGTGATACCTCCAGAATATGCCCAGTAATAGGAATGTGTCTGAAAGAAGTGATGAAGCAGCTTCAGTTCCTCCACTGAAGGGAAAAGAAAGAAGCAGCTGGAAATACTGAGGGGGGAAAAAATCAGCAAATACAATTGGCCTTTTAAAATTGCCGTTCCCCTCCATCTGAGCTCAAATGGTCCTCATTGCTTAATGGAATGGGTACAGTTGTGTTTGAGTTTTGAGGGGAGTCCTCAAAACTGCATCAAAATTTAATTTAACAGCTTGTTAATGTCAAGCCCAGCTTAACACTGGGGCCTTTTGCAAGGTAACTGTAATTAGTGAGCACATGAACCCAGCTGTGGCACAGAGTCTCCAGAACACCGGTGGAAGGGTTGGATCTGCAGGGATCTGTAATGTTCTGTCGGTCAGAGAACCAGAAATGACCCATCTTGGTTTGGGGCTTGGCAATTCATGGGCTGGAAAACACTAATTGACCTGTTTTAAGATGCAGCCTCCCAGTGCTGGGTGTGCAGTCATATGTTCCCAAGTACTTGCAGTTATGAGTCACTAAGAAGCCAGATTATGATGATCAGGTGATTAAACCATAAATATTATTCTTGGCTTACAGTAAATAACAGCTGTGAGATAAGATGTCATCTTTCACAGTCAGGCCTAGTCACTTGGGCCTTGCCAAATTCCTGAAGTGCTTCACATTCCCTGTGGAGACTGGTTATTGTACTTTTTACACTTGCCTTTAATATTTTGGTCAATGAAATTCTTTCAATTCCATGACAATTCTAGGGAGCTGTGCTTAACTTCATTTTTCTCTGATGACAGTTCCTTACCCCTTTTTTTGTTGCCTCGTGAACAATTTACAGTTTATCTGACTTCAGTGACAAGCAAGAAAGGGACAGTTTCTTCTGCAGACAGTATTTTCTTGAAATAATTATCATTTGGCTGATTCTAGTCAAGTCTACCCTGACATTTTGATAAGCCAGTTTGGGAATTAAAACACAAGGGGAATTTTCCTTTTCCCTTAATTCCCTCAGTAGACCTGTGGGTGGGACATCAAAACTGTTTTTAGAGACCCAGTTTCTTCTTGTGGAAGTTGTTAGTTTGGGACCAGTAATCCCATTTTGGGATGCCTTTTTTTTGAAATAATTCTTTAATTGTGATTTGCCAAGAACTGTACTGAGGCTTCGTGGTTTTATCTGCCTTAGCCCAGCAGAAGAGATGTGATAAATGCAACCTGTTAAATACCACAATGAGCCATCCAAAGCTAGAGAGGGAGAAGACTGACATGATAGGCTATAATCAAAGGAGAAGGAAGATGTAGTGCCACACAAATACCTCTGAGAAATTTGTTAAACAAACTCAAGCTCTTGTATAATTAGATGACAAGGTTTATTTTAAACTATGAGGTTTGAGTGTGACAGCACTATAATTTGTCTTAAATAACTTCTTCACACCCGACAAGACACGGTTTTCTGAGTTCAGGTCTGCTCTGCATTTCTTAAAAATAAAACCAAACATTTTTTACACCTAAATCGAGGTGGGAACGGAAATAAAGCTTACTGAAAGGCAGGTTTGAAATTTCCTTTCAAGATTAAAGAGATTAGTTGATTTGCTGAGGTAATTACTCATGCTTTGCTATCTGATTTCCCCCAAAATAATCTTGTTGACAGCTCCTGTTTAATTTTTGTGATTGTGAAGGGATGTGTACACACAGAGGCAGTTTAAACCTTTGGGAACAGGACATCTGTATCTGGTTCTGCCTTTGTTCCCTGTGTAACCCCTTGCTGTCCAGAATAAGCAGTACAGGCTGAAGGGTTCCTTCTTGCACTGTTAAAGGGAAGGCATTAATAGCAGTATTACAGGTGCTATCCTCATTTTCCCTCTTCTGAAAGGAGGGACAGGGAATGTTAGATCTGGTAGGGCTAAACTCTGGCCTGCTATTAATATTATTGTAATTTCTGTGAAGGCTAGATACAAAAATCCATATTTACCACATCTAGTAATTTGCTGCATTGTTTTAAATTAGTTTTCCAGGAATATTTTGCAGTAGCAATGCCCCAGTATGCTCTGGCACCTGCACAGTTGGGTTGTGCTCTGTGCCTGTGGTGCTGGTGGCAGAGGCCCAGGATGAGATGCCTGTGCCACTGTGTATTGTTGCCCTGATTCTTTACAATGCCTGACTCTGGGAACAATGCGGGGAACATACCCAGGCAGATGGAGTTTTGTTTCCATGGCTCTAACTTGCTTTCTACAAATATTTGTGCCAGTGTGTGGAATGCTCGTGGCCAGGTGAGTCAGTGTGACCGGAGCAAACGGCCACTCATACCAGAGGGAGTATTTATGGGAACGTTTTGCTGCATTCATGCAGCCTAATTATAACAGATGTCTGCATTATCCATGACATTTTGAGCTCTTCTGCTTTATTTCCTATTGTTTCCAGGTTCTGGTACATTTTAAGCAAAAGTACTCGCTGGCAGCACAGAACTCCTCTGTTTTCAGGGATCCATCTGCCATTTGGAATAGTTTGATCAGACAACAAGTCAAAGACCCTTCTTTGTTTGCCAGCTTTTCTCCCTCTAAGAAAAGGCTATGATGAGCTTTCCCTATTTCCTTATACTCCAAGTGCTCTCATTCTTGCCACAGGGTCTTTTAAAAACTCTGCATCCCTCACTGACATGTCCCGAGGAATGTGAAACTTCATTGGAAGGAAAGATGATCAGCCTTATGTTACTTGCTTATGGTTTTAGTGTGTTTTATCCTAACTAGATGGAGCTGTTCTGAACCAGTGGTGATCCCAAAGGAAATCAGCTGATTCTTTCTGGTGACATAGCTGGGTAACCTTCCTGACAAAATGAAGCACCAGTGCTTTGTAGCTGAGCTCTCTGGAGGCAACGCTCATCCTCACAGAGCTAGAGCTGTTCTATATTCATGGAACCTTGAATTCATTAACTGGGAGTCTGTTGTCTTGTCAAGTCTCTACTAAGAAATGTTAAAATTCAACCAGATGTCTGGTGTTATCTCCTCCTTAAAAAAACTCAGAGAAAATCTTTAATCTGTGAAGCTGATAGTCAGTGAAGTTCAGTCCGTTCCCATACCTGGCACTTCTCGTGGCTTTCAACATAATTATCATGGTTGGGTCAGGAATTTTCACTGAGCAAGGTGGGTTTTTTTTCCTCAGAAAATGATTAGAAGGATGTCTGTCACAGTTTATCCGTTGAAACCATGAATATGTGACACATTTGCTGGTACTGTGAGGCTGCTATTCTGTCTCTGCAGTGGAGTGATACAGCTCCTGGTAGCAGATTTTATGGGTGTTCTTAGCAGAACATCAAGACTCAGAATGTCTGGATGGAACTGTGCATTGATAGATCTTTCTGTCCTCTTTCTCAGAGCTTACAACTGAGGGATAAAATTGTAATAATGATTTTCAGAGGCTCTTAGTCCTAGGACTGGTAGCCCATAAGCCTGGCAGCCTGATCCTAGTTTTACATTAATAATCTTGCATGCTGAAGAACCTTGTCTTCATGTTGAAGTTACTGCTTTGTGACAGTGAACCCAGCAGTGGACCCCTAACTGCAGTTAGAAGTGTCAGATTTTCTTCTCTTCAGCAATAAGCCCCAAAGCCTTGGATTTCCACCAGTGTTCTCAGCCTGCTTCTGCATCTCTAGGACAGCAAGAGTCCCTGAAGTTCACTGCCAGTGGCTGGGCATTTCTGAATGGGAAACAGCAAAGAGTTTCTCTTGGTGTTCTAATATTTTTAGTGGGGTGTTTCTTGAACATTCTTTATGCAGAATCTAAGCAAAAAATAATGCATGATGTAAAATCTAAGCATTTCAAAGTTTTAGCATTTTCCTGTTGATAATAATCCCATTTGCATCTGGGTTCAAACTGAAGAAGGGGAAATTTAGGTTAGATATTGGGAAGAAATTCTTTCCTGTGAGGGTGGTGAGGCCCTGGCACAGGTTGCCCAGAGAAGCTGTGGCTGCCCCATCCCTGGAAGTGTCCAAGGCCAGGTTGGACAGGACTTGGAGCAACCTGGGCCAGTGGAAAGTGTCCCTGCTCATGGCAGGGGGTGGATGAGATGAGGTTTAAGGTCCCTTCCAGCCCAAACCCTTCTGTGGTTCTGTGATTCTGTCTGTACAATACTCAGCGTTTCTGAGCTGCAAACTGGAAGCTCCTGTACTCCAGTTCTGCAGAGATCCCACAGCTTTATCATGACTCTTTCTCCAATTTTCTTCCAACAGAACCTTTGTCTGAGGGGCAATAGTGGTTAAACGACTAGGAAAGATTTCCTTAGGAAATCCTACTCCTCCAGAGCCTGTTGAGATGTTAATCTTCCACCTGCTTCCTTATTTTGGACTCCAGGCAGACACAGTGAAAGCAGCCTGGGATACCTCACTTCAAAAGACATTTTCAGCACCAGGGGTTGCTTATTGATTCAGCTGTTCATAAATCATTTAGGGATCCTCCTGCTGAACACATCTTTCAGACAGGATCCCTGATGTTACTTAACTCAGCTACACAAGCCCTCCAAGGCAACCCATCCCAACAATACCTTGTTTGATCAAGTGTCTGCTTTAGGGTTTTTTTTTAGCATGAGATCTTTATGTGTTTTCAACAGAGTTTAGGTAGAGAATCCTAGATTTGTATTTTGAAGTAAGTAAATGTTGCATTCAGCTCTATTTTACTGCAAACTCCAAAACAAGATCAATCAGTGTTTAAAAGAATGAGGTAGTTTGCAAAAAAACAACCAACACAAAATCCTCAGAACTTAGGAAATGCAAGATATGCAACCTTAATTCAGCCACCTGGGCTTCTGCATGATGACATACAAGGCTGATGATATGGAATCACAATGCCTACGTGCAGGGGAAAGCTGCTGCTCATCCCTAGCTCTGCCACTCCTGAATTCTGAATGCTTCAATTTGCAGCATTAGCAATTCCCTCTTCTTGAAGCATGTTATCTGTAATTTTCCACAAATTCCTAAGTTGTCTAAATTTGGATAACATTTCCAGCTTCTTCATACATTAACTTAAGTAAATCATCAGGCCACTGATGTAAATCAGAGGGTACTAGAATGTCTCAATAAAATGGCAAAATTTACCATGGTAAGAACAATGTATTTTCCACTTAAATTATTCTATAAAAAAAAGCTGAATAATTTTTGCTGAAACTTAAAAAAAAAAAAAAAAAGCCTGAGGCAAACATCAGCCTGGAATGGGAAATGTCAGTCAGAGCAATTAAAGTGTAGAAACCTATCAGCAATTAAAGCAGAGTCCTATGACAGCAAGTAGTTGCAGGTGTTGGCTGCACATCAGAGCCAGTGTCACTGCCCGGGGATGGTGTGACAACCCAGGGAACACATACAGAGCAAAGGTGTAACATCAGCCACTCAGGATCCTCCAGGGATGGCACAGCTTTTTAGGACAGGGTGTCTAACAGCTGCTGTGTGTTTGGGATGAACTGGATGTGACTGGACAAAAAGAGGTAGCAAAAGGGCAGATAACTAGTGAGAGTGGTGAGCTATGGAGATGCTGAAGTGCCAAGGTGGGAGCACTACCAAAGCATCTGTGGAATTTTTAATGGAAACCTAAAGAATGAGACTGAATAATATTTCAGTCAGAGAGAGCTTGTAAAGTCTACAGGGAGATACTTGTATTTGATTTGCTAATTACACCCCAGAATCAGAATCCCAGAGTCACTGAGGTTGGAAAAGCCCTCCCAGCCCATGGATCCCCCCTGTGCCCCATCCCCACCTTGTCCCCCAGCCCAGAGCACTCAGTGCCACGGCCAGGCCTTCCTGGGACACCTCCAGGGATGGGGACTCCAAACCTCCCTGGGCAGCCCCTGCCAAGGCCTCACCACCCTTTCCAGCAAGAAATTCCTCCTGATGTCCAACCTGAGCCTCCCCTGGCACAGCTGGAGGCCGTTCCATCTCCTCCTGTCCCTTGTTCCCTGGCAGCAGAGCCCGACCCCCCCCGGCTCCCCCCTCCTGTGTGTGGGGGAGGAAAGGTTTTACAGTATTGCTGAGGTAGCATTTCTGCATATTCCGTCTCCCAAATAGTTATTTTGAAAAATAATGATTTGCATTTCAGTTTGCCTTTGAAAAAAGCAAAATGAGACAAAATACATAGAGATTTTAGTTTTTACCTTATATAAATATTGCAAATTGAAAGAACCAAAAAACAATTAAAAGCTGTTACAGGAAAGCCTTTTTACGAGTGCTGTGTCTGAGCTCCCCAAGACTGAGCCCAAAGTGATCATTGTCTCTGCACTGAGCACCTCACTGTCACAGGAAAACGTGACTTTTGCTCATAGCACTAATCATTTTCTGCTGTCTGAGGTGAAAACGTGACAGGCCGGTGTGATTTTCAAAAAACATGTAGAAAATGAATATAATTGTGAGGAGCTGAAATAAATAAGGGCCTTCCCAGAGACACTTCTCCCTGCTGTGTAATTACCTCTCTGCCTGGCACTGCACCCTGAGTCGGAACAAACCCAGATATTTAATAATCTAAAGGTGTTTCCTCTGGAAGAGGTGATAAATGTTTCATGGCTGAGTACTTTTTAGCACCAAAGACTAATTTTTAGTATTGCTGTCAGTATTAGATCTTTCTAAAATAGGAACAAGAAGGAATTTTCTTTAAATAGTCTGCAAACTCAAGTTAATTATTAGGTTTTGGAACAGCTTTTATCACTCAGTAGAGACAACTTACCACCTTTACCAACACAGTGGCTGTTCTGTCTTACTGTAGGTGTTCTCCTGAGTAACAACATTGTTGAGGGTCTGTGCAGGGGGGTAAGGAGAGGTTTATACCACACCAGCTCACTTGTTTGGAAAACATAAATACCCCAGCAAATGTGTTTGTCAGTCCCCACCCAGACAGATGCCACGTTCAGTTGGTTACATCTGTGTGAGGGGAGTGTTGAGATGCTGCCAAACAGCAAAGGGATGTGAAGAAGCAGAATGTGAGTCCCACATTCCTACAGTGCAGACCAATGTGCTTATCAATTTTAATTATTACTTAACCAGCATTCACGTGTCTTTTTTTAATTCCTTGTTATCATCTAAATCTTGGGAATCCAAATTAAAGTACAAGATAAAATTGAAAAGTCTGGCCTGTAAAACCAACAAATGACAAAAGCAAGAAATTTTTGTGCAAAATATCATTAGGGATTGCTCATAAATCTTGTCTTTAAGCAGATTCACTGGTCAGTCTCAGCTTGTACTTGTGACTGTGCAAGTTTTTCCTTTTTTATGTCTCACAACTTAGAGGGTAAACATTGCAGAGTGTGGTAGTGCCACTAAATAGAACTGTTCCCCCTCCACCTCCATAATAATCCTCAGTGCTTTGAATAATCAGTCTCCTTCCTTTGCATTTATACTTTGTAGAGAGCTGGAGATTCAGTAATGTTTCTCTTTAGCCACCATTAGACCAGAAAACATGCTCTAAGCATTTAGAGATTTTCTGTTTCTCTTGATCAATGCCCAGAGTTGGAGCCTGACCCTGACCTCCTACAAGGTCTGGTTAAACATGACTTCAAAATTCAGTGCCTATGTTTTCTTTTGGGTTGGTTTGTTTGTTTTGTTTCCCCCCATGAGGTATAAGAAGGCCTGGGTTTAGACTCAGGATTATATTTTCTGAAAGTGTAGCTCTTGAGATATTTTACACTGTGTACAGAAGACTTAAAATAAAACCCTCTTGTTTTTAAGCCTACGGTTTGTGGGTGGGTCAAACATTTCGACAACTGAGTGATTGAGCTGCATTTTTGAGGTTGTAAAAATGAACCAGACAGCAGCCTGAAACACAATTCATCATTTTATCTTTGCAGAATATTTTGTCTTCAACAATTTCTTTTGTTGGTTCCTGGAGTGTTCACTTGCAGTGTGTTTTTCCACCTCCATTTGCAGCAAACCACTTTAACTTACAGAGTGGGTAAATCTGGGGCTGGGCCGGATAATGACAGTGTTGTTTGCAAGGCTCTCTAAATGATATGGAAGATAACTTGAGCAGATATTAGTTTCCCACTGTGCTCAGTTGTTCCACAGTAGCTAATTAAAAGGCAGTTGACAAGCACAGAAGACAAGCGATGCTTGTTGGAGTCCTTAGCAAGCTGAAAAATAATCTAATAACACCAGAATTAATTCAGGCTCAAATGTTTTCACTGCAAATGGTTAATAGGCTGCTGGTTGAGCTGGTGTGCTCAGACACTTCTCTACATGAAGTAGTACATGACCAGTTTAACTTTTCTCCCATGTAATAAAATTATACAAATCTGAATTATGCACAAGTTCCCAAGTTCCTAGACTTCATTAAATACTAGGGGATTAAAAACTTGTATAAATTAATCAATGTGCTATAATCCTAAAAATTATAAAATGAGCCCTTGAGGAAATAATGTAATACTGGCTTTTTAATTAGCATGACACCAGAGATTCATTGTTCTATAATGTAAGTCATATGTTTATTAATTGTATTATCAGTTTGAAAGAGAAAATCCCACAGCAGTGTAACTGTTTGCGAGTAGGTGGTAGGTGCTGATGGATTTGGATCCCATAAACACATCTTCATCTTCTGTTCACACAGGTAAAGCTGTGCTAGCGAGTAGAGGATTAGTATTACCTTTACTTTCATGAGTAAATAGTTTTCTTATGATTCCTGGTCCTGCTCTATCAAAATTTCCATGAAAAATTCTTCTGGAATGTAGAAACCTACTGATAGCAAAGAGGTGCTGGCAGTGCTTGGAATATCAGAGCAATTTGGTATGAAAATGTCAGTTTGTTTTTTAGAGCAAGGTGGGAGCCAGCCCGAGGTACAGTGAGTCACTTGAGATCCTGTGTGCTTTCCAGGCACAAACACTCCCTCAGATAAAAATATTTTTGAAATTCTTCATTCATATTCTCCCTCCATCTTCATCCCACAGGCTGTCGTCACGGGCATTGTTATGGGAATAAAAATGCTCCCTACTCTTACACAGCACTGGTTCTGGTAATGTTGAACATCAGTGAATCACTCAAGCTTTTAAGTCTGTCATGCCAGACCTGCCAATAAACCCAGCGACAAAATTCGGTGATGTTAACCTTCAGGTGTCAGTGACTGCAGGAAAAAACACAGCAGCAAATTCCACTGCTGTTCACATGAAAACACAAAACCACTTTGATTTTCCAAAGGTTGTTTTAAAAAACACAGTACATGGCCAATAAAAAATACCATGATGTAAAGAGAAAACTGCTGTGTGACAAATGAAAGGGTGGGATTTTGAGATACATTTATAAATACATTCTTTCCAGTTTCAATGTAAATGTCACATTTTTTTCACTAATCTAAAGCTTGAATCCAGATTTGCCACTTAACCTCAAGTGAACCCACATGGGCTGTATTCTGTACCTAAATGGCCAAGTTACAACTGCTGAATGTTACTTGTACATCTGGCAATGTTTTCTGAGCAATTTGGAAACTGCTTAAGTTTGGGAATTCTTCCTTGGTGTATATATTTCACATTAGAGTTTATGACTGTTTAGAAGACTGGTGTTGTCTGAATCATATGTTTTGATGTTATGTGAATTCCAGCCTGTAAATTTCCCTTTTTCTGAGTTAGGGAATTTGCTTTCAGGAAGAAGAGGTGCCTGTGAAGCTGTGCAGGGCAGGATGAGTGCACAAAATGTATTTAGCAGGGAGATCTCCCAGCCCTGAACAGGGAACACTGCCTGAGATTACCCCTTGTTTTGAAAGGGAAGACAAAACAACAAAAAAAGAGAAAATGCTAACTCTGGCAAATTTCCCCAACGTTGTCTGTGCTCATGAACATGAACAAGGAAAACCAGAGAGTTGAGCATTTTTTCATATAATTCCTGTGGAGTTGTTGGAAGAGAGACAGGTTTCCCACGCAGAACATGATGGCAACAAAGACTGTGGCCCTTTTGTTTCCACTCTGTGTTGTTTAGTAATCTAAAGAAAAAAAAATTCAATGAAATCTGAATGGTCCAACATATCCAAGCTTTTCATATGTATTATTTATTGTAGCAACCCTCAGCTGGTATAAATAAGCCCACTTACGCTGCTGCTAACTGCGGATTTGCTCAATTACATCCTCCATCTGGGCAGTGGAGCTGTACTTTAATAATAGAGAAGCATTTCTCTTTTTCTTCCTTCCTTTCTCACTTCCTGTTAGAGCATTAAAATAATTCTGTATAAGCAAACTATCCCCAGGATATCCAAGAATTCTGCTGTTATGTCTTCTTCTGTTTCTGTTTAGATTTGCTGTAAATAACTTTTTGCATTAATAAAGGAATGCTCATAATTATGGGAAACATTCCCTATAAACTTACTTCTGATTCTATTGAATTTCTAGAATTACATCGTGTTATGAAAGGCAGATACTTAAACATTCTTTCCTTTTCAATCCGGTTTTCAGCAATTAAAAAAAACCTCTAGTGTTGTTTATATTTTATTCACAGAGGCTAATTTTCATATTAGATCTCTTTTATGTCCAAACACTTCAGGGGATAAGCCAGCACCAAGTTTTGAACTACAGAACCATGTCTTGAATATAAAAATGCACCTCTTATTATGAAGTGATTGCTGGGAGACCACTTGACAGAATCCCAAATCATGATTTTTGTGGTTTTCTGTGCTCCAAAATAGCCTCACTACACTGTTTTTTACATGAGCATGAACCATTGCTTCTAGGCTACTCACTTGTATTCCATGTTTCAGGTCAATGCTTTTGGAAGCAGATGGGGCAGTAATTAATGAAAAATAGTGTTTACAAAAGAAAAGGTAGGTCAGTTTTACAGATACTGTAATGTCTATAAATGTTAACTGGTTTGACTGTCACTGGTTTGTAAAAGGGTCAGAGTTGCTCCACAGCTACCCAATTTATTTGTAGGGAAAAAGGGGAGAACACGAGCACAGATGCCATTTCCCAGACTGGACACCCCACCTCTGTACACTTGCTGATTTTTCCTCAGTTTAAATGATAAAATATTTAGAGGTCCAATGAAGTATTTTTTTTAATGACCTTTCATGGACTCTTTCCACCATTTAACCTTTGATTACCATGAGAATGTGGTAAATTGCTGAGAGATACATCCCATGGAATGACAATAAGGGAGAGGTGCAGAAAGGTACCACCACCCACAGATGGTGGTTTCTGAAGTTGTGTCTCTGAATGCTCACAACTTCTGAGAGTTGTAGGGGAACAGAAATGCATGAATTCCATCCGTCATGTCCAAATAGGTGGGATTCCAGTGCTAAAGAGCCCCTATATTAGATAAACCAAATAAATGGGTGACTGAAATGCCTTTGTAAGAAGGAAGGACGTGTTTCACAATCTCTGGAGACGAACTGTCTGGTATGAGTAGCTCCTTGGTGTGCTGTTTGGTTCCCTCACTTCTAGTCAGCTTTCTCATGGCATAAAAGTATTGGAGAAGTTTCCATGAGAATTTGGAGTAGTTCGTGTCCTCCTCCTCTCAAATAGATCTCCATGGTAAAGGTCTGTGAACAGGTTTGAGTGTAGCAAAAAAATACCACCAAAAAACCTTTTCAGAAAAAGAATGTTGCTTTAATTAGTACATTTTATTTATTTCTGAAATGTCTGGGAATCTAAAGTGTGGACTTGCAGCTCCCATTGGGACAGACAAGCTTTACAACCAGTTGTAAGGGACAAGTACTGACTGCAATATCCTCTCCCTCTGCCAGGAAGGGCAAGCGAGGTGCATGTGGGAGCAGTTTTAAGGAAGCTCCACAGTAAAAGGGGCACCTTCCATTCCCTTCCATTCCCTTCCATTCCCTTCCATTCCCTTCCATTCCCTTCCATTCCCTTCCATTCCCTGGTGAGCTGTCAGCTGGGGCAACATGTGGGAAAGTTTTGTTGTTACCATACCTCAAAAACCTGCTTGGAATTCCTCTGTTCACACACAGCATTTAGTGAATAATTTGACTCCCTGGCCATCTTCCAAACCAATAATGCTGACCAAATTATTTTGAACATGCAGATGGTAACAAAAGGGCACCAGGTGTTGTTTTATTGTAATAAAGATGTGCAAACCTTTGCATCACACTAAGTTATTTATCCACATAAATCATCAGGATGCTCAGCTTCCTCCACTGCTTTAGTAAATTTTGAATAAGAGGCATCAGCTGTTTTCAGTGTGCCCTTCTGTGTGTGCCACAGATATTTTGCTTTGGGCTTATCGTCCACACTCCGACCCACAGAGGCATTCAGTGGATCTTCTTTTTGATTTTAATGATTACTGAGTGATTGGAAGCCCAGATGTTCAGTGGCTTAATTGCTAAGTGTGAGCCTATAAAAGAGAGTAGGCAGCTAGTATCTAAAGGGAGGATTTTACTGCGTATAAATGTTATTTGGTACATTAAGTGACATTATTTACATCCAATTTCTCTCTCTACGGTGGCAACCCAAGGGAGTAAGTTGCCATGATGGAAAAATAGCATTTGCTTTCACATATATTCCATGTCTGCCCTTACAGATACAGAGAAACAAACCAAACAGACATAAATGGAGAGCAAGACAATATCGGTCAGAGGGATAGAAGTATCTTAATACCCCAAAAGACAGTGATTGCCAAGTTTGCCGTGGGCTTAGGGGAGTGGCTAAGCTATATTTTCTATAGGAAGGTCTTAAAACTCAACAATAAAATCACAAAATTGAGTCTTGTAGCCCTGAAACAAGATCAGGATTTGGTGAGATCACAAGAAGGAAATTTCCATTTCTTTCAACAGCCATGCTGATGTATGAGAGAGAACTTGAGCACTTGACATTGATTCAATATCATTCAGAGCTCTGCAGTAACTGAAATTTCTTTCTGTGAGAGAAGAAATTAAACTGCTGCCTTCAGGAGTTTAAAAATGAGGGTGAGGACTGTCTGAGCAGGTCAGAAATGGCAAGCGTTGACACAGCTCATAAGTTGTTCAATATTCAGGTAGAACTTACATCTGCCTCCTTTGATCCCTGTGCAAGTGTCTGAATCATGCAGGAATCAAATCCACAAACTGATCTTCTCTTCTGTAAATTCCTGTCACCTGTTGGCAGCCTGAGCTGGCATTAACCATTGTAGGCAGGGATGCAGCTCTCCAGGGCAGAAGTAGTGGCCTTCCACTAGGAAATGTCAACTCACCATTATCAGAAATAAAAGATATTGTCAGCAAAACTCAGGGTGGACAGGGCCCATGGAATGAGGCCCTCTGCAGCATCTTTGCTGTTGTAGCTGATAGTTTTTACTGTTAGTTCATATTATGCTTTTCTGAGCATGTAAATGCTTGTGCAAGTTTCATCAATTTTTTGCAAAATTGTGTAACTCCTGGGAGTACAGAGCACCTGCAGACACCATTAACTTGGGACTCTCTCTCTCAGGAAACTCACTGCCTGTGCTCAGATCTCATAAATGATGGTCCCAGTAAGGCCTCTGGGGGATGCTGGGATTGGTGCTCCTGCCCCACAGGGTGTGGGAGAGGTTCATTAATGGCTGTAGTATTTCTTACAAACACATCACACCACTTATGAAACCTGGTTTAAACTGTAATGATGATTTTACCTTCTGAAATTAGAGGATCTCCTGACTTACTACATGGACCAGTCATCTTTTCCTCAGTCCAGCTCTACCATGATAACTGTCTTTGTTTTTTTTCCCCATGGAAAGGAAGGCTGAGAGATGATCCATTCCTAGTCACAGCACGTTGCTCTCACTGATTGGAAAGCAGTCACACATCACCAAGCATTTATTCTGTTTACTGAGATGTAGTACCAAGGAGCAGCAATTCACACCTGCAGTGAAGTTGTTATACTTCCCATTTCTTTTCTTTATTCTATTTTTATCCTTCTCCATTTTTCCTGTTTCATTTTTCCTTTTTTTTTTTTTTTTAATCTTCTCTGCCTCTCCTTCTCTCACTGCTCTGATGGGTGTCAGTGTCCCCCCTGACACTTCTCTCAAACATGAGCTGAAGGATGAAGGGTCAGTGGTGCTTTCTCAGCTCTCACAGGAGCATCACCACTGCTGGAATTGATGACTCTGCTGTGGGACAGTCAGTGGAAATGCCTCCTGATATAGATGAAGTGCATATACAAATGTACCTGTATATATTCACATAGACCCAAATCACATCACAAGCTGGGAAACACAGTTACTGAGCTGAGAAACACAAACTCTTATGGGACACCACAGTGTCCTCCAAACTAAAATGTGTGAGTGGAGCCCAGTAAGGGACAACACCATGAACTAATCCTTCTCTCTGACTCACTGATTCATTCACAGAACCATCAAATCACAGAATATTTGAGACTGGTTTTGCAGAATATCTGTCCTAGACAGGACAAAAAACAGCTGGAAAACACTCAGGTGTCCAGAAAGAGACAAAGAGGTCAAGGAGAACAGCTCTCCAAGTCAGCACAAACTTTTGCATGAGCATTCCAGGATTGTTTTACTTTGCTTGTAAGGGCCATAACCAAATAAATAAATTGAGGACAGAAATATCCCACTTGCCCCATACTTATCACAAACCAACCCCAGAGTTTGAAGATTACTATTCTTGCCTGTACAAGCATGAAACGTACCAATATAATGTCTCTCAAAGGCACAGGTGGGCATAGAAATGGAACTGCTAAAAAGATTTGAAAGTAGAAAGCAATAGAAACCTGGGTGGCAAGAAAATATTACATTTGAATTGAAAATATTACATACATAATGGATGTTTGTGTATGTAGGCTATTCAATGTTTTTGATTTCTTATGCTGAAGATTAAAATTTCCATTAATATTCCACCTCTTCAGTTTTGCTGGGGGACTGTTAATTATATTTTTGAAATTGCAACCAAATAAAAACTTAACAAAAAGGAAATGACCAGATAACATAATAAGGAGCTTCCCCCCCCCCCCCCCCTTTCTTCTTCCTTGCAATCAGTGTGCACCCTTCTGTACAGTCCTTGGCTATAAACTTATCTGCATTAGTTCCTGCTCTCTTCATCTCCTCAGTGTATTTAGTGCTGAGCCTGAACAGCCCTTTCAAGGTTATTCTGAGCAGTTCCACCAAATTCTGGTGCCCCAAAATGCCACTGGTGGTAGCAACTGTGAAGTCTCAGGAACAAAACCACAGAGACTATCTTGGATTTCCCCTGAACTTCCCTGGAGCCCCACGCTCAGTGGTGAGAGGATTCTCTGACTGATGATGTGGTTCCACTCCAAAAACCAAGACACACAGTTGCTTTTTAGGAAACGTTATTGATATTTCACTTCTAATGCTTTCTGTTTGTGAGGGTGTTTGAGATCTACCATTTTCTGCAGTGTTTTAATTTGCCTGAGCATTCTGGAAGGTAGGAATATCCTGTTAAGGCTGATGCCCAAATCCAAGGCTCTGGCTCTTTTTAGAACAGTCTCTGGTGACAGTCCTGGCTCTGGTAAGAGCTGTCACAACTTCATGGTACTTGCTATGAATAAAAATATACATAAAAGTAGTGGGCATAAATGTAGACCTCAAAGCACTACTGAACTTTCTTGATAGCATATTTCTGCAATCTTAATTGCAGTAAATTTTGCTGCACTGAAAGTAAGTTCCAAGGGCCCACCTCTGCTTCCCTCATGTGAGCTTTAAATTGTGTTTTTATAATTAAGCTATAAATTTTAAAGCTATTTTAATTATGCTTTTTAATATGCCACAGGTTGTCCACTTGTCGCAGCTGGGGTTGGGTTGTCATAGATCATTTTCTCTGGTGTGCTGTGTGACAAAGAGCTGGTCACGTGGCAGAAAAGCCTTTCTAGGTGAATGGCATCTCTGGTTCTCTCTATAAAAATGTTAATAGTGAAATGAGAGAGTATCAGTGTAACCTGAGAAATATTCTGTTTTCTGAGATTGTTGTCATTGACAACATCAATAACAAGCTGTGGTGCTCATGGTCTCCACACTGAGGTGATACCACATGAAATTCCAGCTACAATATTAGCAATTTCCAAAGTAGGAGTTAAAGATCACTCACCAATGGTGACTCTGTAAGGAAAGCAGTGAACCTTTAGCATCTGTCCTAGTGACCACTGGACATGTAGAAAACAGGAAGTAAAACTGCCAGTCAGTATAAGGAAATTGTATAGTTAGGAATATGTGGTTGTTTTAAAGTAAATGGCCCTGGCTATGATGGAGATTACTTTGATTTTTGCTCTATCAAAAGGAAGTAAAATTTTTAGTCAAAATATGCAGAAATTACCCTGTGCCTTTAAAATGCTGGGGGGGGGAGTTGCTTTGGTTTAGTAAGTGTACAGGGATGGGTTTTCTGGGTCAGAAAAGACATGAACCTGTTCAACATGTTTTGAGTGCTCTGATTCTCTTTCTAGTTTAATGGTGGCTTGCAAAAACAAAGTTTTGGGGTTTTCTGACCGTTTTATTTTATTATTATAAATAAGACTATAAAAAGGCTCTTTGAATTAAAGCTATTAACTTAGACTTAGTGGAGCTGGGCTGGTGCAATGGCTGTGGGACAGATGAGTGTGGCAGAGGGTTCCAGTTTTTGTACACTCCATGGAATGGTGTTCAGGGACACCTGTGATACAGCAATTCCTCCAGTCTCAGCTTTATAGACAACTAAAATAATTTGCTGTTATGAATACCTCTGGAGAGTCACTGAATGCTGCTCTGAATTAAATATCTTGAGCTAAGCAAACATAGAAAGACAACCCTAACTTAAAACTTAATTCAGCTCTGAACCTGTGGACTCAGGTCTCATGCTTCATTTAATTGAAGTATATATGTATTTAATCTTTGCTGGGAATGATTGCACAGCACATTCAGTATCTCTTTCTTCTGTTTCTCATGCACAGAAGCCTGTGTGTGTTTTTTAATTATAATCCACAGTTAGATGTTATGGAAGCCAAGTCAGCATAAAATCCTTCTTGTGACTCCTGAGCTTTACTGAGGCAAAGCATGTTGTAAATACAACATAAACAACCTTCCATTGGAGAAAGAATTAAATTAACAGTTTTTAATATTATGACATTTGGACCACTTCTTACAAATGTGTAAAAACAAAGTATAACACTCCAGAGGAAACAATAACTTCTGTTTCTGAGAGCACACATTTACCCTTGCTGACTTGGGGTTACAGACAGACACATTGGAGACTGGAAACTTGTTCTCAATATTTCATTGGCACATTCAGCCCCTTCCAGCCTGTTCCCCTCCCTTTACATCAATGTAGGGTAAATAGGCTCTTTTTTTTTGAATTGGCCTTGTGAGAGGTACTTTTCCCCAGTCAGCCTTGTTTTGTAGGGTTCATGAATGCTCCCAGATTTTCCTTGAGAATGAATAGCTTCCAACAACACAGGAGTGATAAATCTCTGTTGTGTTGAGAACACCCAGCTGCAGAAACATTGACACCCATCCTTAGTCCTACCAAGGATGCTCATGCCATGTCCCTTGATCATTTTGCACTCTCTCTCTCTCTCATTATTTCTCTAAAGATGATTCCAGTGGTTGTTGGATTGGTTTTATTTGCCCTAAACTGGATAACCCAGTGTCCAGTTGACTGGTGGTGTTGCCTTCTTTTCTTTATGAACTTCTCACACTGTCACCCAGACTGTTTAGAATCCACCTACCTCATGTGGCAACTTCAAAGCAGATCTGCTAGATGGGGATATTTATCAAAATACCTCCCTCAGGCTCTGAGGGAGAAGAGAAGGCATTTCCTCCTTCATCATTTAATTTTTGTAGCAATATGAATCTGATTGAATGAAAGGCTCCAAATCCTAGTGCCAGGATATTGCAGGAGATGTCACTTTAGGTTGGATTACACACCTTGAAGTGCTTCCAAAAATCTTTATTTCTCCCCAGATGAAATCTGTTTTGTCATCAAGTGTACACATACAGGAATGTACTGTCATGAAAAGGCAACCTCTGTCCTAATCCAGAGCCTGGCTGTGGGATGGTGGGAGCAATTCCTCTGCCAGCCAATGCCCTGAAAAAAACCTGCAAAAAAACCTGTTTTCCATGTATAAGTCAAAAGGGTCCTAAATCACAGAGTCACAGGATGTGCTGAATTGGAGGGACCCACAAGGATCATCCAGTCCAATCCCTGGCCCTGCACAGGCCCATCCCCAAGAGTCACCCCCTGTGCCCCAGAGGATCATCCAAACCCTCCTGCAGCTCTGGCAGCCTTGGGGCTGTGCCCACTGCCCTGGGGAGCCTGGGCAGTGCCCAACCAGCCTCTGGGGGAAGAACCTTTGGCTGAGATCCACCTGAGCCTGCCCTGACACAGCTCCAGCCATTCCCTGGCTGCTGTCCCTGGTCCCCCCAGAGCAGAGATGTGAGCCTTTGCCATAACTGTACCCAAAACACAAGGAAAATGGGATTGAGGTTCTCAAGGCCCAGAGCTGTTTGCAATAATGAGTTCAGAGAGCTCTGACAATTCAAGACGTTTCCTTAGAGGTCACAATCCCACCCATCCACCCCAGAACAGTTTTTCTTTGTTTAACTTTACTTGTATCTTTTATAATCCTTATTTGTCTGGAGTAAAAGTTACTTGTGTAGCCATAAATTCTGGCAATTTCCCCAACATCAGGTAGGTTTCATTAAATCACAGGATCACAGAATCAGCTGGGTTGGAAAAGGCCTCTGAGATCATCGAGACCAACCTTTGACCCAACACCACCTTGTCACCCAGATCGTGGCACTGATGCCACATCCAGTCTGTCCTTAAACATGTCCAGGAACGGGGACTCCACCCGTCCCTGGGCAGCCCATTCCAAGGTCTGAGCACTCTCTCTATAAAGAATTTCTTCCCGATATCCAACCTAACCCTCCCCTGGCACAGCTGAAGACCCAGCCCTCTTGTCCTACTGCTGGTTCCTGGGAGAAGAGCCCGACCCTCACCTGGCTACACCCTCCTGGCAGGGAGTTGCAGAGAGTGATGAAGTCTCTCCTGAGCCTCCTCCACTCCAGGCTGAGCCTCCCCCAGAATCTCCAGGTTTTCTTTAAAATACAGAGTGGAGAAGATGATGTGTCACAGTTTGGGTTTTCAAAGCATAACAGACCGAGTACACTGACATCAAACCAGTGCAAGATTTTTGTGTCCCAAACCCAAGCCCAGACTGAACTGGGCAGCAGAGAGAGCCCCTCCAAGGAGGTGGTACCTGCTCCCTGGGTCTGGGATCCTGTGCAGCTCTGGCAGGGGCAGCAGCTGAGCTTGGGGGTGGTTGCTGTGGGGTGGCTTCTGTGGGTGCAGCCCCTGCCATGTCCCCATGGCACAGGTACTCCTCCTGCCCGGAGATGGATCTCCAGGACACACTGATTGCTCCCGAAATGCTGGCAGTTAGATCTGTGCAGTGCCAGAGATGCCTCTTTTTGAATGGTTAGTCCTCTGTACCTGCTCATTATCAGCCTGCATTGTATTCCTGTCTTCAGTGAGAAGGATGAATAATTTCTAATCTCTGTGTTTGGACCAAGAAATTTAAATTTGAGCTTTGCCGTGAGCTTACAGTGTTTTAAATTCCATTCCTTGGCCTCAACTGCACAACATATTTACTGAGGTAAAAACAAAAGGATGATAATTTTCACTAGAGTACACCTGCAATAATGGCTCACAGCATTTAATTTCTCCCTTGGTTTCCTAGTAGACTTTGTTTTGACACCTGCAAACAACCTTTTCCAAATCAAAGAGAGCTTTTCCTCTCCATGTCATGCTGCCACCCAAGTTGAGCTGACAAAGTCCAACTAAGAAACAGAGCAATTATAAATAGTTTCCTCTGGTGTTTGTGCTGTTTTTAGCTTTGCTGCTCTCCCAAGAAGAAACCTGTGCCTAATGTTTCCAGCTTAGCGTGCAAAATTAATAAAATCTGACAATTATACTGAACAACATAAAATGCAAGTAAGGGTTCCTTTCTGATGTGATTGAACTTGAAGATATTAAATTGGCTCCTTATTCCTAAACTTTTTTTTTTTTTTGGTTTAACAGAGCAATCATAAAATGTGTATCTGGAGTGATAAATGATAATTGGCTCTAGGCAGCCTTTTCTCACAGAGACAAAAGAACAGTTGTTATTGCTGTACTTCTTTCAATAAATACACTTGTAAGCTGGGACTCAGCTGGGCTGCCCTGGGAAGAGACACACTGTCGAGAGGAACATAAAAGAGATCGAATTTATAAGTGGGCATGTAGACACAGGGAAAGGGCATTTTAGATATTAAGAAGGTGTTGTCTGTGTTCACACAGTGCCAAGTAATATCTCACCAGGAAAAACAGTCTGAAGTTAATCCTGTACTTTTCTATAGTGAACAATGGGTTTAGCATAGGAGTAAATCAGGTCCTGATTCAGTTTATAGATGGTATGGGGATTAAGATTCCTTATTCCTATAGGGTTGGCTTGGGCTCACTTTGGATTCCAAGTCTTAGACCACAATATATCCAGCTGTTTGCTTGCCTTCCATTTGTCTTCATGGGAAGGATTTACTTCATTTTACTTCATCGATGATTAAACTTCATCAGGCAACTTCCTTCTCTGTTTCTTGAAGTGCTGAATGTCTTACAGTGACATTCTCCAGGATTATGGAGAGTTCAGTAGTAAAACACTTAATTTAAGGATACATGTGTTTCTTTTTGTGTTGCTTTCCTCTGTATAACCAAGAATAACAAGAATCAGTTGTAGATGTGTTGTTGATATTATTTACTATGTGTTCTTGTTTGTTCTTGTGCACATCTTCAAGGCATGGCATCAAATATTCTAGTGCTGCTGCAAACAGTATTTCAAACCTTATCTAGAGCTTCAGGGCCTTATTCCATAATTTCTAGTTGATCCTATTTGATGCAGTACAGTTTAGACTCTGAAATGGGTATGTGATCATTCACTACACTTTTGAATTTATGATATTTCCAGATTATTAATTATTCTCATTGGTAAGTTGCTCCAGATGGGAAAGAATAGGCAGGTATGGGATATAATTTTTTACAAGTTGTTTTCCAGAGAGAGAAATACTGAAAAATTTTATCAAACTTCCATTATTTCAGTTAACTAATTTCATTCATGGCTTGCCTCCTTGTAGCAAGAGATAAAAGCAAGTATGAATTGCCTTTAAGAAATTGCTGTATCATTCCTTTGGAAAGAGGGGGTTATTCTGAAGGGTCTCAAGTTAAAAGCCTGATTTAGTGACTGAATACCCATTTGAACAAAGGCTCTAAGAGGCTGCAGAAGAACCTTTGGAGTATCTTTTGAGATTGACTGTGAGTGTCAGTGAAGTCACTGTTCCTGCCCTTGGCCTGCATTTCTCCTGCCATCAGCAGTCACTGAGGAATCTCCACTGCGACGAGCGCTCGCAGGAACAGCTTTGCTAAACCCTTGGGAGTTTGGGAATCAAGGAATATGCTGAGCTGACTGTGAACCTATCCCAAGCATTTTGGAGGCCCTGCACACAGGAGTAACCAGGCCAGAGATTCACTGCAGGAACTGTGCACTGTCCCTTCCAGCTTTGTCTGTACCTGAGCCACAGCCAAGAGTGGCCAGAACCTGGAAAAGGGGTTGGTTCCCCTTCAAATCAAAATCAAGTTGCATCTTTTTAGGAAGCCCACAGGTTTTGATTGAGTTACACAGGAAATGCCCCATCAAGGTGAGAGTGGATGTGGCACAGGTGCCATGGTCTGGGAACCATGGTGGGGTTGGATTGAGGGTTGGACTTGATGACCTCAGAGGTCTTTTCCAACCCAGTTGATTCTATGATTGTGTGATTCTATGATTCTATGATTCTAAGTTCACGTCCTGAGTCTTCTGGAAGAGTTTGGTCTGACCAACAGGCCTTGGATGATGCTCAAGGCATAACATGTGTGTGCAGCCATGAGGCACCACTGGGCATGAGGAGACCCAGGGACAGCAAGAGCTGCACTGACATGAGCACGTGTGGTTTTGGGTGGTCTTTGTAACCAAGTAGTGGTTGATTTTGTTCATGTCAGTGTTCACTTTTCTGCATGGCACGAAGCATCTACAGAATGTGTAGTAAAAACTAACCACCATTCACATGAAATGATTAAGAACAAAAATAATAGCAAAACAAAAATTAAAATATACAGAAATATTGTATGACCACCTAAGCCATAAGGAACAACCCTCATTCAAACCCTCATTCAGAAAAAGCATGAACATTTATTTGAGAAAAAAGGAAGGGAAGAAAAGGGAAGAAAAATCTCAAATGTTTGATAAAACTTGAATCATGTTAAACAAATTGTTTATCTCCAACCAGCTCTGTGCCTGACTACAAGGGTCAAGGCCAAATAAGCAGAGCTGAATCATCTGGAAGGATCAGTTTGAACCTATTTGTGAGCCAACAGACCTACAGGTACTATTAAATAAAGGAGACAACAAAAGATTGGAAAGTAAATGAAGACAGAAAGGCAAGTGAACTGCCTGGGTTTGTCTGATGGATAGCTGGCTTATTTTTAAGATAACTGCCTTATTTTGTATCAGTGCACTCATTGCACTCCAATGTAGAATGACTGAGTTATTAAGAAAAGCACCATTTGGCTTATCCAGAGTATTTTTTTAGGTAAGCACAAATGAAAACTTTCTGATTATAAAAAGAACTTGGAATTTCTTTTGCCTAACTGTTACATCATCCTGTTCCTTTTTTTGGTGTTCCTCAAAATACGATTTTTCAATAAGTTTTTCCTTGTAAGCTATCATCATGAACTTTTACAATGTTAGGCACAATAAATTACTTCATAATGTCATTTATTAGCACCAGTCTAATAGCTGCCAATGATCATAACATGCTTATTTTTGACTACTGGGACCCCATCTGTTATCACACTCTAGACTTAAATGAAAATTATACAGTGCATTACTGAGCAAGTCTTTTTGCACATGGGACGTGCTAGGAATATTTATATACTTAATTTATTTTTTTTAATCAAACAGCTTTCATTGAGGGAAAAATTTTTTTCCAGTAATATGAAAATACAATTTTGTTTTATTTTATTCTCCTGGTATTCAATATTCTTACTGAGCTTGGATTTGTTCCTGAGTGGTAGGCTGATGATTAACCATGTTCTGTGCATCCTGGTTCTGTCAATGTCTGTGCTGCAATTTGATCAATGTTCTCTTTCCTTCTTTAAAAAAAAAAAAAAGTGAAAAAATAGATTGCTTTTAACAGATATTTGAAGGCCCATTTTTAATTCTGCAGCTGGAGGTGACACCTCTGACCTGATTATTCCTACACTATTTACAGGGTTTTTTTCTCCAATCTCTGAATTTCTGTGTGGATTGAAAAGGAAGCCTCCTGTCAAATCTTGATTTCCTGTTTATTCTGAGAGCTTTTGAGGGAGGCAGCTCTGTAAGTGCCTGTGGAGATTGTGTCTGCACATCCTGTGTCCATGAAAAACTTCTAATGGGGCAGGAATGGATTGTCCAAAGGAGGGAACGAGGATGGGGAAGGGCCTTGATTTGAAGCCGTGTGAGGACACTGAGGGCACTTGGTGTGTTCAGCTGGAGCAGAGGAGACTGAGGGGAGACCTCAGTGCAGTTCCAATTCCTGGGCAGGGGCAGAGGAGGGGCAGGGACTGAACTCTGCTCTGGGGGGACCAGGGACAGCAGCCAGGGAATGGCTGGAGCTGTGTCAGGGCAGGCTCAGGTTGGATCTCAGCCAAAGGTTCTTCCCCCAGAGGCTGGTTGGGCACTGCCCAGGCTCCCCAGGGCAGTGGGCACAGCCCCAAGGCTGCCAGAGCTCCAGGAGGGTTTGGATGATCCTCTGGGGCACAGGGGATGACTCCTGGGGATGGGCCTGTGCAGGGCCAGGGGTTGGACTGGATGGTCCTTGTTCTTCCAGCTCAGCACATCCTGTGACTCTGTGAGGGTCAGAGCTTTGGTGACTTACCTGGTTACCCCACGTCCTCTTCCATTCTGTCCATGTCCTCTCAGAGGCTCTGCTCGACTTTGCTTAAGGGTTCCTGGAGCAAACATTTGCCTGCTGGAAGCGGCCTTTTAAGTAAAGCTCCAAAACTCTGACAAAACAAGAGCAACTCCTTTTAGTGCTGATCTGCAGCATTACTTACTTAAGTGTTAAACGTTTCCCAGGCTTGTGTAGGTTATTGCTATAATGTGTGCACATCAACAGATCTATTCTGGCACATCCCAGCTCTCAGTGTCAGGGGAATATTGTGCTTACTATGGATGTGTTCTTTTAAAGAAACCATTGCTAGCTCTTCTCAATTGCCAGTGATTTGGTAAAGAGGCCTGAAATTGGTCCTGAAAGAGTGAAAAAAGAAGATAAATTTTGAGTCGTGTTGTATACGAGCAGGCAACTACATTTGGGCCTTGAATTGGATATTTGGAAACTGGATACTGGATAATTTTTAGCTCCTGCTTAGGCATGCAAATGAAGATTCCTAAACCTCAGTTGGGAGCAAGAGCTGGACACTCCATATCTGTTTGTTTTGTTGTTGAATGGTGGCTCAACAACTTCTAAAAACATGGCTGCTTGTGTAGCATCTGAATGGGTTTTTAAAATCCCTTCTCGTACATTTGATTTTAAAATACAGAATAATGACAGGATGGGTGTTTTGGTGCTGCACACTATATGACATTATGACTTTGGAAATGGTTGTGTGGAAAATTTTTGTGGTACTAGAGGAAAATTTGGAGATGGTGGCAATCTGCACTCTCAGAGACCTCTGCCATGTTCAACTGGTTTTATAAACCTCTGACAAAACACGTCTTTACCAACTGTCTTGGAGCTGGCAGCTTGCTGGAGGTGTCCTAAGATGTTGTTGGCTCACCTTGTCTGGGGGTAGTGTATATGTTCAAACCAGGATGTGCCTATTGGCCCAAATTTTCTTTTATGCTCAGTTTTAATTAACCTCTTATCACATATTTAAAGACCTGTAGGCATGAGCTATGGTTATAATTTTATTTTTTCAAGGAAAACATCAGTGTGGAGCCAGTGCACAGACCTAAGAGCTGTTGTGTGTCCCTCTGATGCAGGTCAGCCCTTCAGTGCACAGCTTTTGAAAGCCCTCTTTTGAGAAGGGTTGACAAAATGGGCTCTCTGAGGCACTTGAAAGATTTCAGTATAATTTTATCTGAAACAAGGCCATAAAAAGCAGCTGGGAATAAAATATAGCTGAACAGATACGATACACAGTCTGTTTTCTCCTAAGTAAAAATAGATTACTGTTCATTTTGAGACTATGATGCAATAAGAGTTCACTTGCAGTGTAACCATGGCTTATGCTCCAGAAGAGGTGCAGAGATGAGAGTGCTGCAGTCACTCCCCTCCTTTGCCATCCTGGCCCCAAGAGGTGTCAGGGGAAAGAGCAGAGTATGTGCCAGGATATCAGGTAGATTCTTTTTTAGTGATTATCAAGATTTCCTCGTGCAGCAGACCTTATATCATGAAATACATATATATTCCTAATTCTCAAAGAAGAATACAAACCATCCCTGCAGAGATCATATTAAAAATGACAACTTAAAATTCCAGGAAGTAGAAATTTTTTGGCTGTTTCCCTCCACTCACCTCATGTTAGGATTGGCAGATATTTTTTTGCAGTTTTGGTGAACGTTTACAGTTCTATAAGGTAGGTGAACACATTAGTGAGTTTTCTGGACTTGCAACCATAAATTATTTGTGAGTCCTGTAAATATCTTTGTTGGCCAAGGAATGCTGCCAAGTGAACGTTGGGCAGCTCTTTAAAAACACCTTGGATGGAAACAGAAACCAAACTACTGGAAAGGCTGCTTTGGTTTGGAGTCTTTTCTCTTTGATTTCCTTTTTTCTTCACTTCCCACCTTTTCCTCTTTTTTTCCTGCTTTCTCCTTTTTCCCACTTTTTTTTCCTTTTTCTTGCTCTTTTTCTTTTCCTGTTTTTTCCTTTTTTCCTTTTTTCTTTTCCTGCTTTTTACCTTTTCCCTCTTTTTCCTTTTCCCTTTTTCCTTTTCCCCTTTTGTCTTTTCTCCTCTTTTTCCTTTTTCCCTCCATATTTTCTTTTTCCCATTTTTCTCTTTTCCCTCTTTTTTCCCCCTTTTCCCTCTTTTTTTTTTCTTTTTCCCTATTTTTTCACTTTTACTCTTTTCCCCCCGTTTCCTCTTTTCCCCCTTTTCCTTCTTTTTTCCTTTTCCCTTTTTTTTCCCCTTTCCTCCTCTTTTTTCCTTTTCCCCCCTTTTCCCCTTTTCCCTCTTTTTTTCCTTTTCCCCTTTCCCCCTCTTTATTTTTCTTTTCCCCTCTTTATTTTCCCTTTCCTCTCTTTTTTCCTTTCCCCTCTTTATTTTCCTTTACCCCTCTTTTTTTTCCCTTTCCCCTCTTTTTTTTTCCTTTCCTCTTCCCTTCTCTTTTCCTTTTCTTTTGTGTTTTGTTTCCTTTTTCTCGTAAGACCCCAAAACTAAATCTTCTCCTCCCTGGCCAGGGTGTCTTTGACACCCATTCTAAAGTCACCATTTACAGCAAGGAGACAAATTTCATTTTGTGAAGTCACAAACTGTCCTTCACCTCCCTGAGCCATCCCTGAACTAACTCAGTTTAGGTCCATCCCTTCCCCAGCGTTGCCTGAGGCTCTGTGTGTCCCTGTCCTTTGCTCCCCCGCTTTTCCAGGATCCCTGGATCCCACAGGAGGTGGGAGGAGAAGCTGGAGAGCTCGGCAGCAGGTGGACACAGCTCTTCCAGCAGAGCCTGGGAATCCCACCCTGCCAACAAAGTCCTGTTTTAGGAGGGGAGGGCCAATATTTTCCAAATACCTTTTGTCTATAAAGGTGTGTTGCAAATTCCACAGCTTTCTCTGGATTTTCATTCCTGCCTTTTTGGAGTTGCAGAAGAATAAAATGCCAGTGAGGAACACTACAGAAATTAAGAACCTTCCAGAGAACAGAAAACTTCAGAGGAGTCAATCAGAAGACATATGCAGGCAGTTTTATGAAAGTAAGATTCATACCTTCAATTTGTTCACCATTTTGCTGTTCTAGGTTTCATTCACAAACTACTTCTTGAGCAAGAATCTTAATTTAAATTTAAAAGTTATAGAAGTTATAAAAATTATGGTGTTATGTAGACATAAAAGTTTCTATTTCAGTCTTTTTCTGTGTAACAAACTACCACCTAGAAACATGTGAAGTGACAGAAAACAGCTTTATTTTTCCAGGGAGCCACAAAAATGACTAACCAGCAGGACAGTTAATATTATGGTTGCAGTTGGGTATTGTGATACTAAGCAGAGAACATGGCAATAACTTTTGAGGATGTCCAACCTCTCTATGGAGAGTACACTTTATACCCTTGTATATTTTTTATATAGTTTATTGCTTCACTGTTATTCTGCTGGAGAGTTCAAATTAATCTGTGATGAAATTCATTCAAGCGAAGGAAGTTCTGAGAGGATAATGAAGAATGAAACATTTCTTAATGATACATTTCTTCAGCTCCAACTCAACAGTTGGACTTTGTATTTCACTAGCTGAGAATATATAAAAGGAGAATAACTTTGGTCACAAAACCCAGCGTGTATGTTTTTGAACTACATTTATGTTTGAGGGTAAAACCAAAATTCTTTGAGCTGGGTTTTGAAACTGTATTACAAACACAGTAAAGAGTTTGCGTGGGGAGTAAGAGATTCACAATGGGAGTAAGAGATTCACAATGCAGTGCTGTAAATCAAATTATCTTGGTGTTTAATTGCTCTTTGCATCGTTGTTGGCTCTTAATTCCTACAGACATGGTTGGCATTGCTCCAGGTCTGTGAGAAAACGAAGGGTGCAACAAAACCAACACCATTTGTTGCACTTCAAAGTCTAGGAGGGTGGGGGTAATGGAGTGGTGAGTTTGGACTTGCTTTCATCCATTCTTTCTGTCACCTTCTCAAGCCTTTCTACTCTTGGAATATCTCTGTCTATAGTTGTCATAAAGACTTAAAAGAAAATGGCAGATTTCTTCACAGTATTAAAGTCTAACAAATGTTAGCCTGAAATGTTTGGTGTAATGAATGTTTTAATTAAGTGATTTTTGAAGTTATATTGATGAAATTTGAATAGAGAGACTATTTCTTGGAGAAAAGTGGGTTGCTGAGGCAACAGAGGGTATAATGAAGTGAGTTTCTGTGATTTCATTAATGGTTCCCTTGATTAAAAGAATAGAATACCAACTTTGTTTAAATTTTGCAGTTTTCTCTAATGAACACCCAGATGAAACCAGACCAGTGTGTTGCATATCCTCTTCCAGTTCAGTTGCAGTCCTTTCAGGTGACGTTATATGGTCTCTGCTTTCAAGTGGAGAGCCCTCCACTGCTCACCCAGAAGCTCCAGGCTGTGCAGACCTCCCAGGGTCATCCAGCTGTGTTTATTTAGACCAAAAAGTTGCTCTCTGACAATCCTGAAGGTGTGAAGCTGCAGAGGTTCTCTCCTCATTTCTAATTTTCTTAAGGCTGTTTTCCATTTTCGCTTCCAGTGCTTCACGTTGAACGTGTGCAGCCTGGCAGGATGAGGAGCAGAAATGGCAGATCCATCCACTCTGCAAAGTTCATGGCAGGTTTTTCTCAAGTTTTTGATGGTTTGAGTTGGCTTTTCTTGTTCTGTACCAGTTCTTCCACCATCTGTGCAATTCCCATTAATAGTTGTGAGTGATTTGTGTGTCTAATTCTTCATGCAGAGTGTTGAAAATCTACCCTAAAGCTATGAAAAAATAATGGGAAAAGCATGTATAATTGAAAATAGTCTTAATCACTGGAATGTTGAAATCCACACGGTTTGGACAACTTGAAAGTTTTCTTGTTTTACAACAGCTGAATTGAACAGTGCTGTAAATTTCTTTAAATGCATTCTTTTGAATAAAATATCAATTCCTGGTGCCAGCAGCAAGCTTCTAAACATGTTCAAGATGACATGATTGATAACAAGAATGCTCTTCTCAAGATGTTTCTAATTTCATCTCTCTGTATCAGGAATGTTAAACTTCCAACGTCATGTAATGACAAATATTTAAACCAAAGATTAGGGGTTTTTCGAGGCTGAATGGTAACTGGAACTGAATGGAAATCTGGAAGCAAATTCCTGGCTCCAGAATGTGGGTAAATTCTAGAAACTGCCTCTTGAGTACAAATCATTTCTCTCTCAATACTGCAGTGGTAGGCACATTTCCAACTTCAATGAATTGGCTCTGTTCATTTAAGTGAGGGTCTTTCCAGTTTGACTGTAAAAGCATATAATTTCAGGTCCTAATGGATTTATTAAATTTATATTTATATAATAGTCCATGTATTTTTCACCGGATCTGAGGCAGATACCTTTCTTTTACTTGGGTGCTGGTCAAATCTAATTGCTATATAGTTGAGAACTAGAATTAAATAGGAATAAATATTCTGTCTCTAACTCCAAACCCCAAAATTAAATAAGAAATGTTGGCTTTTGTGACTTCTTGATAAGTCTGTACCCCAGATCTTTCAGTTTTTGAAACCTTTAATGGCTAGCATCTGATTTGAGATGAGAATCCTCCTCCAGTTTGGACACTTTGGCCATCTCTGATGCAATGGCAGAATGTCAGTCATGTCTAGGCCAGCAATGGTTCTTTTCCACCTGTAGGGAGCCTGTGCCCAGGAAATGTCACATTTGTCAAGGAAAGAAGCCATGTGGAGACAGCCTGTGGAGACAAAGGTAGCCTAAACCACCTAGCCCAGTTTTGGGAACCAGCCTAAGAACTCTGATTTTGTAATTTGGAGTCAGAATCATCTTGAAGTGTGAAACGTTGATTTGATCTTTTCGTTAAAGATCTGAATTTCTTAATTAGACCAACTCCCAATTGTTCTTGCCTGCTCCCAGTAAAGAGTTGGTTTTTTTTTATTTTTCCATCTGAAAAAGATGATCTCTCAGAGGGTTGAGGCAGTTACACATGTTTGAAGGTCAATGCCATTTCTCATCTGGTGCTCCCCAGCTGGCAATCTCCACCTGTACATCCCTGAATTAACATCGTGCCTTTAAAACAATTAAATTTCAGGAACAATATGTGCCTGATTAACGATAGTGGAACTTGGTATGGGAAAGGACAATCTTCCCAATTTTAATTTAAAATGTGTCAAACTACATGACATGGTATTATGTTACTGTATATCAGTGCCAGACAATGACATTATTGTAAATAGTATTAACTGGCTGGCTTAGGGAAAACCAAGCAAATTTACAGTTGATGTATCAAATTATAGCTCAGATTCCTGCTTCAAATTATAGTCTTGTCAGAAAACATGACAAAATAAGAAGAGTGAAATGCTCATTAGTTTGAGAGAAAATGGAAGTGGTTCCCTGGCTATTTAACAAGTCCCAGTTTGGGTCATACTCTGAAATCATCCTACTGGTATCTCATAGAAGACTTTCTGTGGTACCTCTAGAGCTTTTCACTGGTTTCAGGAAGAGGAAAAAAGCCTTTTGGGTCCATCAGACACCAAATTCCTTGCAACTTTTCAGTTCAGTCACAAAATATCTCCAATGGGAAGAGCGTGTTACGCAGGATCCCTGACCGCTCTGTGCAGGATGTCATGCACAGAACTGGAAGGAGGAGCAAGGCAGCTCTTGCTCTGACATTTGGGAGCAGGGCCAAGTGTGGTATTTATGACTCAGGGCCTGGGCTGTACGTGGAATCAGGCTCCAGCCTGTTGAAGGGAATCTGCTGAGCCATTTATTTCAAAAACTAACACGTTTTTCAGTCCTCCTTTCCAGCTGTTGAGAGTTAACCCTCTTAAAATTCCTGCTAGTAAAGCCCATAAACAAAATGTAAAATCTGACTAGAAAAAAAACAACCAAGCCCCTCTTCTGGAAGAAAAAAAATTCTCTTGTAAGTCCCTCCTTTAAAATGCATCTTAACTGCCTTCAGTGGGTCTCCTGTCCATCTTGCAGCCATTACTCTTGGACTTTTCACCTCAAGCAGTTCCTCCCTGTTCTTGTTTTGTTGTTATATTTCCATTCCCCTGCTGTATCTCCTCTGTGCAGGATCATTTTCCACTGCCCACTCCTTCAAGTGTGATGCCTCACCCCCTCAGCTTGTGTAAATTAGATTAACTCTCCTCTGGCTGGGAGTGAATCAATGGGGCTGCCACTGATTTACACCAGCTCAGGATCTATCCTGGTGCTGTTAATCGTTGTTCCAGCCCCTCTCCAATAATCAATGGCATGTCTGGGCTGTACTGAGCTTTGGGCTGAGCTCCAGCCTCAGGAGAAATTCTGGTCTTGGTTATGTTGGTTGAATTTATTTTAAAGTGAGAGTCCCTTGTGAGTACCTGGGGCATGGCTTGGGCTTCCCTCACCTGAATACAAAGAGTAATGGTCCTAAAAAGAGACAAATATCTGTGTGTCCCTTTGAGGTTTTGGCTCTCAGGAGTGTCCATTACCATCCCCTTCGAATCCACAGAGCCACGGAGAGAATTACTGAGAAGATAAATGAAATGAAAGATGGATTCACAAAGGGAAGTGAGTTGAGAGTTAACTGGGTTTTAATTACTGCCAGATTGCATCTAGTTTTCAAATGCTTTCTGGAGGAGGGTGTTCAGATTTCCCAGCTCCAGCTGGGTTTGGGTTTCCAAATCTCTGTCAAACTAAGCCCGTTTCCTTGGTAACTATCTCCCTCTCCCACCTATGTATGAGGACAATTCCTTCTTGCTGCTGAGCAGAGATGGTGGATCCAAAAGAGCAGGGATAAGGTGAGTTTGCACAGAGCCCTCACTCCAATCCCATGGTGGGGTCTCAGTGGATCGTGTAAGGGTGGCACAGTTAGGTGAGGACACGAAGATGTTGCAGCCAGCCCTGCTTTCCTCCACACTTGATGTCTTTGCTCCATCTGGGTGCAGTTTTACATATCAACAGTTGCAATGACGAATGAAAAATGTGGCTTACGTGTGTGAAAGTTTGTTTTCTTTTTTCTCTTCTCAAGATGTTTTCCTTTCCCATTTGATTGAGTTTGACTGGTCCCTAAATCTATATCTAGAGTCAGTTGTTGGATTGAGGTTAGTGGCCAAGTTCAAGATCTTTGAGACCAAAATAATAATTTAGAACTAATATTCTGTCATTGATTTCTTCTTCAGTGTTCTAAAAAAAAAAAAATAATCAGATTTCTTCAAGGTTTTCACAGTCATCCCTTGAGATTTTTCTATATTACTGCTTTATATTGTAGACAAATTTGAGGCCACTGGAATCTGTCCATCTTGGTAGAAATTATTATTTTATTTCTTCTATTATAAAAGACCTTTTTTCTGTCAAGTCCTTTTTTATCTCTACTGTTGAAGCTGTGCTTTACTGGCTGTGTTTGTGCTATATGGTGATATATGTGATATACCCTGAGCCTCAGTGAGCAGCTTTTGAACAGTCTGAGGATTCCATCCCCTTAGACACCCTCCTTCCTTGGTTTACATTACATGATGGAGCTGACACTTCAATTATAATTTTTGTCAAATACTAATAGACTGTTCAAACACGAGGAAGCCTAAAAACTAATTCTCTCCTTCCTTGTCCCAGTTATTCATCAACAAAATGGTTTGCTTTTTCACTGAATTGATTTTCTATTGCTTTTTAAAACCTGGGACCACAGTAACTATTCGTGATACTGTTACAGATACTGCATCAATTGTGTCCTGTAATTGCTTGGTCCCTCCTTCACACACCTTTCCTCAGCTGTTCTCTTTAGCTGAGCTGGGGTTGAAGGTGAGCTGTGACTGGTACATCTCCCAGATGGAGACTGGCCATTTCTCTCAAAGGGTTCCCATTTCCTGCTGATTTCAGACTGTTCCTGAGAGCTCCAGTCGAGGCCCCTGTACTGCTGATGGGTTTGGCAGCATTTTCAGTGCTCAGTTTAGTCTCTGCCTGGGAGAACATTCAGCTGCACATAAACCACTGGGACAGTTGTTGGTGAGGGTGGCTGGTGGAGCTCAGACCTTCAAAGCTCAGTCTCAAAACTTGCAGCTGCTTTTTTTCTGAGGTGATCTAAGTGTTGTATCTATAGACTGAGACAACCTGTAATCCAAAGAACCATGGAGAGAGTAAACAGGAGGCTAATGATACCTCTAGTGAACACATAATGTTTACTCTGACTTTTATAAAGAGGTAATTTGCAAGGCTGCAGATAATCCCACTATATTTTGTCATTTAAATGTCACTCAGAATGGATGCTGACATGCCGCTGATTAGCAGCAAACTTTGGTGGCAAATTAATTAGTATTTAATCCAGAGGCTCTATTAAGATGTGATGTGATAAAAATCCTTTTTTTTTTTTTAGTAGTCATCCAATTAAAATGCACAAATGATCTCGACCATCTTCTGAGTTTCACATATTTTACTTAAAAGCCTAATAACTATGTCTCACTTCTCTAAAAGTTGGCACACACACAACAGACTCCCAAGATACAACTTGGATTAATGTGAAGTGCTTCTGATAAAAGAGCAATTGTACATCTTTTAAAGAATAAATAATGCCAATAAATATGGCTTAGATGAGTGTTATTTTAGCATCTTTTGTATACAGTTTGTATTCCTTCCTCTTCCCTCCTTTTGCTAAGTGCACCATGTAGTTTTGAGACTATCATTTATCTTTCAACACCTCTTTGTTTCTTTTCTGAAATCAATGACTTAAAAGAAGGTGACTTAAAAAAAAAGGTTTGTGTTCCTGGATGGAATTCTGTGTAAATAATTTATCTTCTTGCAGTGGTTTTCGGTTCTTTCCTTAATATTCTTCCATCTACTTTTTTCTTATTGGAGCCCATAATGATATTCTCTGCTGCAGATAAGAGTTACTCTGCTACAAGTTCTCTGTTAGAGCAGTTGTGCTTTTCTGGTGAGAATATTAATGCAGAGTTCTTGTGACAGTGGCCACTATTCAACAAGAAAGGATCCAGAATTTATTTGGTGGAGGAGAGAACCCATAGCCTGCAGGCAAGAGAGCTGTATTGTATTAAATTCTATTAGAGCCTTTCTTTAAATTATTCAAAGATATATTCATGACTCTCTTTTTTTATTTCTTCAGTGGAAGAAATGTTCAGTGTTAATGTCCACAATCAGATGTGTGTATGTTTTCTCACCAGCTAGATTTGAAAAAACTGTACTCTTCCCTTTCCAGTTTTTCCCCAGCAATTTCCTTCCCTCTGAGGAAGGCTTTGAACATCTCACCTTTGCTCAGGACTTCCTGTTCAGGTCAGTGATATTTTTCAGAAACCTTTGCTTACCTGTCAAAAAACACTGTCCACAATGATCATAATCAACTGCTCTCAAATCAAGAAAAGGGCCACTCACTTGGGCTGCACCCAAATTATAGATCTTTGTAAATTATGCCTTGAGATTAAATGAAGGTGGAGGGTTTTTCATACCTGCCAAGCTGCTGATGCACCACGGGGTGTTTACCTGTAGTAGACAGGATTCTCCAACACTAGAAATAGAAATTTCAGTCCTGGAACTGAAAAATTGCTCATGCAGACTCATTTTGTGTCACATGTTTATGGGCAGAGAGGTCTCTCCTGTCTCATTGTTTCCCAGACCATGTATCAAAATGGAATGAGGGACCTTAAGTGACAGAATTGTTGTTTTGGACAGATCTACCTGTTGTGTTTGCTGGGTGTATTATCACTACTTGCCTTCATAATCACTGCAGCTGTAATACCCTTCTGAGATCAGAAGCTGCTCTGAAATTTGGTTTAGTTAGTAATTTTAACTTTATAAATGGACTTATGTGTACCCCCATAACATATATCTCCTCTCTCTGTAAATCTAATGCTGGGCTGAGGCCACACCCTTGGATGGTGTAAATCAAGGTGGGTTCATGTACGACCAAGTCAGCACACAGACTGAGAATCTGTCTGCAAATGTTCCCAAAAGTGCTGAGCAGTGGCCCTGGCCTTGATTTGCAGTCACGTGTAAGAAATGGCAGAAGTTCCCATAATCACCTTGTTCCAGCTCTGCTTGCCATTTAAATAGCAATTACTGTGTTGCTCTTCTGTATATTTTAGTTTCTCTCTTTGCAGTATTTCCCAGATACTGCAAACTTTCTTCTCAGCCCTTCTGGCTCCCTTTCAGCACTGAAACTCAGCCTTCCTGTTGCTAAATGTCAGCTCTGCAACCACCCACGCCAGGACTCCACACCTCCCTCCCTCTGTCTGTCTCCTGTCTCCATGTGGCAAATGACAAGTGTTCAGGAAAAGCACAGCAGGTTCTTGCACTCTTGTGTGTCTCAGTGATCTTCCAGGACCTGCTGATATTGAATGGAGGTGATATTTCCTTTGAACATCCTCTTCATCCCATTTCCAATATAAAATAAGCCAGGGCATTGACATCATCTAACAAAACATTATTCCTCTCAGGCTTTTAACCTTACTGCTTGACATAACTAAGGCAAAACCTTGCCTGGGAGTCAGGGGGCATTTTCCACTAAAGGACCTGAACTCTCTGTGAGTTTTCATTCCCACATGAGTTGTGTGTTTTAGCACATGTACTTAATGTGGAACCCTACATCCTCATTATTAGTGGGAAAAAGTGTCCTCAACCTTTATTTTAAACTCTATCCCATACCTTTTTTTACATCCTCCTGCTTTTCTCAAGCTGTTTTCTGCCTGGGTGCAGCCTTTTGATGAGCCTCCAGCCAAAAGCAGTGTTGTCAGCTGTGAATGTCTGCTCTACTGGATTGGAGCATGTCTTGGCTGGGCTGGAGTGGAGGGAACACCCTCACTGCTGAGGTGTTGTGTTCAGCAGTCTCCCACCTCTGCCAGGGGCAGTTCCCACCGTGGTGCAGGGAGGAGCGTGGCAGGGCAGCATCCCTGAGGGTCCCCACACCCTTCCCTGGGGGCTCAGGGCCAGCTCTTCCCTCCTGTGGAGGAGGAATTCATTATTCCAAGGGAGAAATGATGAAGCTCCTGTTGTCTCACTGTCCCACTTTGTAGTGGAGCTGCAGGAGGGACCAACCTGAGACAGCCTGAACTGGAAGTGCTCTGGATTCAGAGCCAGAATCCCTGCAGGACTCTGAGCAAAGCTGGGAAGTTGCTTTGGGATTTGGAGGAGACTTGCAGCTGGTCTGTTTTTCATAAAATCCCAGACTGGTTTGGGTTGGAAAGGTCCTTAAAGATCACCTCATTCCACCCCCTGCCATGGGCAGGAACAACTCCCACTAGCCCAGGTTGCTCCAAGCCCCATCCAACCTGGCCTTGGACACTTCCAGGGATCCAGGGGCAGCCACAGCTTCTCTGGGCAACCTGGGCCAGGGCCTCACCACCCTCACAGCCAGGAATTCCTTCCCAATATCCCATCTAACCCTGCCCTCTGGTAGTGGGAAGCCATTCCCCCTGTCCTGTCACTCCAGGCCCTTATCAATAGCCTCTCTCCATCTTTCCTGTAGCTCCTTCAAGCACTGGAATGTCACAGTCAGTTCACCTCGAGGCTTCTCTTCTCCAGGCTGAACAATCCCAACTCTCCCAGCCTCTCTCAGAGCTCCAGTCCTCTGATCAACTTGGGTCTCCTCATGGACACCTTTTTGTGATGCTTCTTAACAGATTCCAGCAGTGTCTGAACTGGCCAGACGTGGACAGGGCTGAGCCCCAGCTTTGGCTGCAGTGTTGGCATTCCAATCCTGCACCTCCATTTTTAGGAAGCAGCTGTTCTGCAGCCGCTGGGTGTGATTGAAATAAGAGTTTAATATCCTTAATAATCAGGTTACCCAATTGCTTTCTGTAATGTAGCATTGGAGGCATGAGGTAATGAAGGATCTGGTTATCAAATGTCCTAGAAAAATTTAACATTGACCTTGATTTTCCAGTGGGCAAAGAGAGAATTATAAAGTAGTGCCATTTGCTTTGGTTTTGCTGCACTTACATGCATAATATGTTATATTGATGATCCCAACAGCTTGGATTTGTATTGCAGGAAATCTGCAATAATTCCGGTTGGAAATCTGATCTCAGTTTGATAATTTTTCTTCTTATGTACTGCACTAAGCAGATATTCAGAATTTGTCTGGTTATGCAATGCAGAAATTTTCTGTCATGGGGAAATTTCAAGATTGTTATTTCAGAAGTCTCACCATCTGATAGAACTGTACTGTTTGCTTAAACACTTAATGGAATCATTCCTTTAATGAAAGAAAGAAATGCCTTGATCAGATATTCAGACTTCAAATTTCACCCATTCCCAGGCATGTGAGCACAAGGCAATGACATTTCCAGGTAAGGTTACAGCATTCACCAGAGCCTGAGTTATGAAAGATTTCCATGGAGCTGATCAGATACCTGCCTGACTTGGCTGACAGATTGAGTCAAGTATCTTTCCACTTGCAGATTGATTGGAGTGCAAGATTAATTTAGTGCCTTCTAATCCACTTTCCTACAAATCCTTTTATTTTACCCTCTGGTTGCCCCGAAAAAGCTTTGTTGTCTTTTTAATATGATGCATACTAGAACAGTGAACTTACATGACTTCTGACAGCGTTGGTCCAAAGAATACATTAAAATGTGATCAAGAGATGTAGGGAAGGAAATATGCTTTACTGATAGGAGTCAAGGTTAGAGGAAAACCACTGTACTGTATTTCTGTTTGTGTTTCCACAGCTGTAATACTATTTAAGGGCTTCTTAGGCTTTGGATAAGAAAGGGGAGCTGCTGCCAAAGGCTTTCTATGAGTGAGCCCTAAAGTTATTCAAATATAATTGCTAGAATAAACTAGAGGTCTGTTCTTTGGAGCTGTACCTGAAATACTTGAAATAATGAGTTTGTGCTCAGCCTGCTGCAGGGTCAGAGCATAGGGGTGCAAGGCTGGGGCTTCCACAAGCAGGAGGTAGAAGGTGTTGACACTGGGGATGGAAATAACTCCCAATAAGACTGCACCTTCCAACATCTGATGTGTTGAACACCAATATTTGGAATAAGTAATTGTCTGTGTTTTTCCACTGGCTTGAATACCTGAAATTTATAAGATAAAGTTCATTTAGTTCAGGAACTTCAATTACCTGAACTGATATGAGGTTCTTTGTACCTATTTTTCCTGCAGTACTGGTAAATATTATCTTCGTTCCTCATAGTGAATGAGATTTTTTGGTTGTAAGGAATTTGTTCCAGTACATGAAATTATTGGTTTTGCAAGACAAGGAGTAAGGGCATTTTGTTTGGAATTTTTTGTAGCTTTTGCATGCTATAATTCTCTAATCTGCCTCAATTGTTTCAGTTCTTTAATTGTTTCTGCTAACACTTATATCCTGTACAACCTCTGTGAGGAAAGGAGCTATTTTAAGAATATACATAAAAGCTGGCAATTACATTGTCTTATCAAATTTTGGCAGCCTGTTAAGTCGTTCAGTGGTACTGGAGTTGATTAGACTCAAAACTGTAGGAATGAGAGTCTAAACCAGGAAGTTGACCTTTTAAAGCTCGGATATCTTGGAACATTTCACCTGCTGAACGGGTTTCAGAGACACTGGCAAGGATAAATATGTTCAGGCTGGAATTAAAGTGTCCACAGGTTTTAATAAAAGCAAGGATGCATTAAATACTCCTGGTAGTGGAAGATAAACACTTCTGGCTGTGGAAGGTGAGGGGAAGGCTGGAGACACCTCCTGGTTATTTTGGAGGCTCCTGGGAATGCTCCTCTGCTTTGGTAAAATGATGACTTAACTTCAGCAATCTAATTTCTCCTTCACCTCTCATCTTTTCACTGCCCTAGAGAGGACTTAGTGCAGCTGTTTGCCACTGGAGGATTTTGTGGGGCTGGGCTGACTTGTAAGGTGTAAGTGGAGAATTAAAGATATTAAAATATTTTTTCAAACCTATAAAACTTGAAAAAACCCAGTTCTTTCAGTCAAAAACTCCCAAGTGAAGCCCTGGAGGGTTTCTCATGAAAAGAAATGATTGGGTTGCAGAAGAAACTCTGTAATAAAATCAGCATACCTATAAAAAGTGTGAAAATATGAAGCACAGAGATCAATTATGTGTATTATTAGAACAAAAAGTGCTGCATTATCCATCCTTTTGGCAGCAGTGGGGACAGGAGAGGTGGTGGGGCTGTGGGACAGATGGAACCATCCTTTGGCCTCCCAGTTCCATCAGTGCCTCCATGGCTGGAAGCTTTTCACCTGCACAGTTCCTGACTTTGTTAGACCTCCTTCTTATTTATTCTCTCTCTCCTTTTCCAAATTAGATGCATCATTTCTGCCAGAGGAATTCTGCTGGACAATCTGAGATTCTGTATGGAAGGAAGGATTTCTGCAGGGAAGTTGAACTGCTGGTGTCCAGGACTCTGAGGAGCTGAGCTCAACGTGCTGCTCCTGTCCCACTTCAGCCTTTTGCCTGCAGAGGAAAAACTACATTTTCTAATGTTCTGATGGCAAAATAAAGTACTCAGGAACTTGGAGACGTGCTGGACAGCTGCTGGAACTGAGCCCAGAGTGAGGGTGGAGCAGGCTGTGTGTACTCTCTGAGTAGCTGTTATGTTGCAAGAGTCCAAAAATTACAAAAAAGTTGGATGTTGGTTTTAGCTGGAAATTTTTTTGCCTAAAGTAGTCTTCCCAGATGCTACAGAATAATTCAGTAAAGTTAAATAATGTACAGAAAGAAGAGATGCTTCTAAAAGAACTTTTCAGTGGATTAGTTTCAAATGTGTGTGTATAAACATACATACATACTTACATACATACATATATATATATGAACTTTACCAGATCTTTGCAGACTCTTTCAGAGTTAAGGATTCTAGAGTTTCCTTGGAGAAACCTTCATTATGGTTAATTATTGTCAAGACCTTGATCTGGAGAGATAAATAGATATATAGGTGTATATTTGTGCAACATGTGATTTTGCTTAGTTTATAAGAACTTATTTCTGAACATCCCTGTTTGAACTTACAAAAACAGTCTTGCTCTTCCTTTTTAAATAGTCACCAGCTGTGCTATTTTCTTTCATTCATTCAGCTAATTTCCCCCATATTTAAATAACTTGAGAGCTTTGTTAAGGCTTCATTCTGTTCAAAACTCAAATTAAAATGCTGATTTCTGCACTGCCTGGCATTTCTGACTAGCACTTTAGTAACTGGCTCTGATCTTTTTATTAAAGGGTTTACATGACACTTGCAATTTAGAGGGAAAATAAAAATAAGCAAACAGCCTTTTCCCCCACTGAGGCTGTTTATACACAATGTGGTTGTTTCCTCGTGTTCCTGATGTAGTCACAGGCTTTTCCTTAGTGGGACATTGAGTTTTACTTAGAATATATTTAAAGAGAAACAGTTCTCAGGGGCTTTTTGCTGTGCTAGATGCTGTGTTTTCACAAATGGAATGTGATGACTCCAAACAACTGCTTTTCCCATCCAAGCTGCTTGAGGGGATGCAGGTAGATGTGTCTGTTTTGAATTCTCCTCCTCACATTTCACTTGCCATCCAACAGCCAGGAGGAAATATGAGCTTGTAAAGCGTGGGAAAGCAGCTCCCTTTGACAGGCAGAAGGTCCAGTGCAGGTTATTTTCTTTGACTCCAATCAGATTTGACTAAGACACAGAGAGGCTGGGATAGAGCATGGAAAAATCCATCTCTGCTCTGAGTGTAGTTTGAACTCCTGACCCAAGACATTTGCTACAAGGGATTCTGGGGCAGTCCCGAGGATTTCATAACCAGTGTTGTTGCTCCCATCTCTCCCAGATGTCTGGTAAATCAGGATAGATGCTTTACTCAGTTTGGAGAGAATGAAGTGCTAACACAGAGTGCAGGAAGAGAAGATTTATTTAAAACACTTGTCCCTCTTTGGAAGACAAAGCAGTAGATTTAAGTTAGAACTGCCAGGATGGATCGTGTTGAAGATAAACATTGAAACCAGCACTGTCAGCCCTTTGCAGACTCATCCTTGGGCTTGTCTGAGGAGGTGGGAGAGTGGACAAATGGCTCCAAGATCCTTGCCTTGTTTCCGTTTTTCAATTCTATGGATTTCTCCATGCAAGGAACTTACAGACAACCTCCCCCTGATGAGGTGTCAGAAGGTTATGGTCATTTTTGTGAACATGTCTCTGGGGGTGGTTACTTGTAAATGCTGATCCCCCTTTTATCTGTTCAGCCCCTTTGCCAGCCTTCAGCTCTGTGTGCTGAGGTTTGTGCTGAAGGGAAGGGCACTTCTGTCACCTTGTTGGAGGGACAAGGGCACAGGGATGGACAGAGGATGCCTGGCCTGAGCTGGGCAGGTCCCAGGTGTTTCTGCCTGTGCCTGCAGGATCTGTAAACATCAACCCTTCTAAAATGATTGGAAGAAGAGAAGCAGTCTTACACAGAAACAAAGAAAGAAGGTCTGTGATATCAAGCCAAGATTTAGTCCCTCAAATTAGATTTTGATATGGGAGAAATCAATGGAATAACTTGAAATGTCTAAAATGACAGTATGAACCTATAAATACTTTCAACCATCTCATTGTTCAGCCTGGAGAAGATTTTGGAGTGACCTAATTTTGGCCTTGCAGTGCCAGAAGGGAGACTAAAGAAAGATGGAGAGAGACTGTTGGCAACGGTTGGAGTGACAGGACAGGGGGAATGGCCTCAAACTGACACAGGGAAGGGATAGATGAGATACTGGGGGGGAATTCCTGGCTGTGAGGGTGGAGGCCCTGGCCCAGGTTGCCCAGAGAAGCTGTGGCTGCCCCTGGATCCCTGGAAGTGTCCAAGGCCAGGTTGGACAGGGCTTGGAGCAACCTGGGCTGGTGGAAGGTGTCCCTGCCCATGGCAGGGGGTGGCACTGGATGAGCTTTAAGGTCCTTTCCAGCTAAAGCCATTCTGTGATTTCCAGGTACACCCTTACCAGCCCTCTCCACCTCTGTTAACCTCCATTTTCCAAGCTCCTTCCTACCTTTTAACCTCCTTTCTTCCCACTTGCCAGTTGCTCAGTCTTTGCCCTTCCCCACTTTATCCACAGCCATTCAGTTCTTTTTGCCTTTGGCATTCCCTTTTTCTTTCTTGCAGAAACCCACTGGAAATAGATACTCAGGGCTGCAGTGATTTGGGAAGGCCTTTTAGTTGGTGCAGTGTGACTCATCAACACCCCTGCAAGATCTTTGTGCAGTTCCTCTGATGAAACATGGCTCATGGTCCCTTAATATGTGAGATATGCTGCAGATCCCCCAGGAGGAGGGTTTACCATCATTTCCAGGGTTCCTGGTGTTGCCTTGGAAGAATAACCAAAGCTGTCAGTCCCTAAATGTTTGCCATGCTGTTAGAAGGGATGCCAACCAAGACACAGGTTGGGTTCCCCACCTTCTTTGGTCCTGGGTGACTGAGCAGGACTGGCTGTGTGCTCTGGCTGGGTGTTGGCCACGATGCTCTCCTCGCTGTGTGTTTGGATGCAGTATTAGTTATGTTAAAAAGTAATAAAGGTTTAAATTTTAGTACATCAAACCTTTCTGAGTTGATCCTTGAAGAAGAATGAGGGACTAAAGACAGAAAAAGAGGAGGATGTGTAGCAATAAAATGACAAGACATCATTATAAGCAAATTAAGAATCTTTTTTCCCGTTCTCAATGTTTATGCCTTTTGCTATTGAGATTGTACAAAGAAGAGACTTGTAGAACATAATCAGTTGACTTTGTGACATGAAATGATGCTGTCATAGAAGTTGATCTGATCAATCACAGGTCTTACAATACATTTACAATGACATTTGTTTGAATGGATAGAAGGCAGAAACAAGATTGTGTTACATCTGTGATCTCATTTAAAGCTTTTATATGCCACTGCTCTTTTGATGATGTGCATTTACTAGGAAGAGAGGGATTAAAGGTAAGAAGAACTGCTTTGCATTTGCCTTTTGATTGTGATCAGGCTTGATTGGCCCCTGAATCATGTGGAGGACACACTTCTTACTACTGTACACATTTTAATTTCAAATTCTTGTGAGGTAAGAAGTTCTAAGAGTCAAACATACCAAGCTCTTGCCTATCCAGGAGGCATCACAACACCTTGCTTTGTTCATAACACCAAAGGAAAACCTCTGGACCTTACACTGGATATTCATATTCATTTGGATTGTGGGCAGGTAGTTAAACTGGGTAAGCTAAAAAAAAACTGCACCCTGTTGTTTGTGCCTAAATGCATTTTCTTCTGGAAGCCCTGAATTATTTTCTATTGAGACTTCTCTCCCCATATAGGATGAAACATTTCTATGGCTTCACCACCACCACAGAAAGATTATCCATTTTCCAGGCACCTCTGATAAAAAAATATAATTTAATTTGCAGTTTTGATAGCACCTGAAGGAAAGATTGGAACAAATACGCTCATACTACCTCCATTTCCTTGCTGGGATCCATCAGTTTGTTATGTCAAGGTCAAAGCTAAAAATTTTAAACTCTTTTCATTTTACGAAATGGAAAATGTCAGAAAATGTCAGGATTAGGAACAGTGTTGACAGAATCAATGCTCCAAAGCATCATTTGTGGGAGCAGCAGAACACAGAAATGCTGAGGAGCTCTGGGCTGCTCAGAGCAGAACGTGTTCCTGCCCAGCAGAGCACTGGGCACTTCTATTAGTGCCAGGCAGGTTTTGTGGCACCTCAGTGTGCTACCAAGAGATAAAAGCCCCTGATTTAGATTTGTTTTGATTTCTCCCTTTCTCCAGTACATTCCCCCTTTCCTGTGTTAGTAGTTAGAGATCAATTTAAACAACCTCCTGCCCTCTGCCCTTATTTTCTCTCAGAACTCCAGACAGTCTGAAAGGCTTTTCCCCGGAATGCAGTGGTTCTGTAAAGGATGGAACCTTTGCCCGTGTGTCCTTTTGCCTTGGAGTGTTGCTGCAATGAAAAGAGAAAAGGTACATATTTTGGGGATGATGTTTTGCCTTATTGTGTGCTTTCAGCTCCTTAATTGAATTAACTAAGTTTTCAGTGTATGTTTCTTCAAAAGCAGTGAACTGAGTTCAGTACAAGTCTCCAGTAAACAAAAAAAGCAAATAGAAGAATAACTGTTATTTCATGCCATTAAGTACTTAAGCACATACTTAATTTTATTTGGCACTGCAGCGAGACCTCAGCAATTTTTAAAATATCTTTCTCAATCAGTTAAATAAGGTAATAAATTGCAAACAGAGAAGACAGAGGCAGGCCAGCATTTTAAACAGCAGACCTCATCCCTTGCCAGTCCCTCTACCATCAAACCTGCAAAACAAACACATAGTAAAGCAGATGTCTGAATTCTGAGCAAAATATTTTAAAACAGAACTGTCTGGCTGAAAACTGGGAAGGTGGCATTGATCCCAGGAGAATTTTTTTTGGTAGTGGTTTTTTTTTCTTCTTTAGAAATTCATCTGATGTAATCTTAATTGATTTACCGAAATTCAGCTCTTCACTGAATTTCCTCACAGCCACAATGTAGGACCTTGACTCCCAATAGGGGGTGAGTTCAACATTTTTTTGCCTCTGTTTTACCAAGCTGAGGCTTTTGTTTAGAGGTACCTGCAGAAACACTTGTTAGATTTTTTTAGGCAAGGGACAATTGTTGTTAGCTCTGTTATCACAAGCTCTCATAGCCCTGGATGTTGGTGTGCTCCCATTTCCAGCTGTGAGAGCAGTGCTCCCAGCTGAATCCCCCCGGGGCTGTGCTGGAGCCTGTCCTGCCCCGCAGGGACCCCCAGCCCTGGGGGAGCAGGAGCAGCTCTGGCTCGGGGTGGGATTCCAGCTGTGCCTCAGGGCTGGCACTGCTCTCCTGGCTTTGGGAGGAGCACATTTTGGGAGCTGTGTGTGACTCCCCAGCTCAGGAACTGCCCTTTAGTCCGGATGGAATTTGATCCAGAGCCATTCACAGGATCCAGGGAAACAAGGATAAAGGAGAGGCTGCTCTTGCTGACGTGGAAGTGCCTCCATCCATATTTCCTTTTTTTCTGTGAGTTGCTGCTGCTGCTGCCAAGCCCATCACTTCAAAGTGCTTTCTGTCCTTGTGAGCCATAATTCTGAGTGGTGGGCTCCATTTCCTGCACTCCCACCTGCTCCTTTGCTCCTGCTCTTTGTTTTGTTCTTATATCTACCTATAACTTTTTGGTTTGCCCCAAGCAGATTTTTATTTTTAGTGAGTTTTTAAATCTCCCTTTCTAGCTTTATTGTTGTCCTGTTTTTTTATGAATTCGTTAAGATTTTTTTATATATAAAACAGTTTTGCTTCACAAGAGATGCAGTTCATTCCCTGAGAGATTCTTCCACATATGAAAGATTTTCCAATTCCAACTTGGTATTTTCATTAGTATTCAACTTGTGATTTTATTTTATATCCTTACATTTTCACTTCAATTTACTTTTATCTCTTTCAGAATTCCTTCAGAAAGTGGGTTTGTACAGGATATCACAGCTTTAATCCATGGATTCCTGCTTAGGTATTTTCCTCTGTCTATGGAAGACATTAATCTTCCTTTACAATAAAACAACTTAATAAGCTGCAGAAAGTTGATAAGGCAATTTAATTGCCAGTGCTTATGTATTTTCTTGGTATAGGTAAAATCCCACCAAAGGTGGGATACAAGTGGTACCAGGAGCTCTCAACTAAAGAACTAAAATAATGGGAGCAGATTAGCAAATATACAGGAAGAAAAAATGACAAGACATCTTTATAAAGTTTCTTTTATTTATTCAACTTTTATAAATATCACAGAGAGTGATAACTTGGTTTATAAATTGAAGGAATAAAGTGAATGTGCCAACATAAAAAAACATAAACAATTATATTGTCAGTCATTGTTTGAATTATTCATTTGAAATATCTTTTAAGAGTTTTTCCCTGTGTCTGTAAGGCAAAGAAACATATTTATAGGAGTAAAATGTACTAAATAATTATTGAAGTATGCATCAAAGGTTTCCTTTGATTATTTTAGAATAAATATTCCAAACTGCCATTTCTGATTTTATTGTCAAGTGATGGAATATTTGATGTTTTCTATAAGATTTCAAACCTGAGGCAAACAAATGTATAAAAAAGACTAACTTTTATCTTTCAAAGGAAGTTGTGATGGCTGTTGTGAGTCACTCAGCAAAATATAAATAAATTAACAAGTTGACAAATAGCAAGGTAATGAAAAATGTATTTCAATTAATGGGAACCAATTCCAGAATTTGAAATATTTGTGATTTCAACTCCACGAGAGTAGATCTTGCCAGAGAGGACAGTATTTATATAGAACTTTGTGTTACCAGATATTTAGGAGGGTTAGGAAAAACTGTCCCCTACAAACACACAGACCATATTCTTTCTCCTTAAAAGCACACACTCATTCACCAAATTAATTCCCAGGGTCTGTATGGGGGAGAAAAAAATTGCAGCTTCTGATGAGCTTTCAGTTCTTGGAAATTGGAGTTGCACTGGTTGAACTTGGACAAAAGTTAATTAAGGCTCATTATATAGTCAGCCAATCAATTACAGATCAACAGAACTACTTTTTTAACTTAAAAAAACTCCTGCTTGGAAACTAAAAGGAGTAAACCAGAAAAACACCTCATGAATTATCCAGAGCATGGAATAGAAGTCAATTCTAAATTTTCTGAAATAGGAGAAGTTTCTAAACCAAGTTGGAGGGAATTTGAGGCACCTTTTGAGAAGGGAGTGAGAGAAGCATTAAACATTAAATGGGAAGTGCAGGTAAGAAAAAATAATAGCTATTTCAAGTTGTCTCATGGTGCAAAATTAAGTCTTATAATGAAATATTCAGAGCACATTCAAGAGCTGTAACTCAGATCAGACACAGCCCTGGGTCTCTCGATCCCTTTGCTGTTAACAATTAACAGGGTCCAGAGACCCAATTAATAAAGAATAACTCTCAAAAAGAAGAAGGATTTTTGTTGCTGACTGCAGAGGGATGAACATTTGCTATCTAGTTCAATATATCCCAGTTCAGGCAATAGAAAAAATTTGACAACCATCATGGAAATATTGTGTAACTATTAAAATTGATAAAATAGAAAATGGGTATCACTGATTCCTCAGGTTTGACTGGTGTCTTTCATCCTTTCCGTTCAAAGTCATGATTATTTGCACATTTGTTATTAAAAGAGAACTCTGTATTCTTTTTTAAATGTAGTGAAGTTGGTGAATTGAATTTTTTCTCTTTCAATTATATAGGTTTGGATATGAAAATGCCTTTGAAGTATGCTGTTAATCTGTTACAGGTAAAATAATGGGTAATTGGAGCTGAATGTCTTTCTTATGTGGCTGCATCTAACCATCAAACAAATCTCTCTGTTAATTGTTTAATCCTAATGACTTCAAAAGACACTTCTCAGGTGGCTGTAGGAGCTCTGATCCCCTGATGTGCTCTGGGCACAGAGACTGCACTGAACTGCCTTGTCATTAGTCTTGTCAGCTCTGCTCCTACTTTTATTCCCACAAGTTAATGAAAGACACTATATATTTTGAGAAAGTAACCTTTTCAAAAGTCATTTTACAGGCAAGGTTTTAGAAGACTCAGTTGTTTTGTAATAATAATGATTTTTCACTATTAGTTCCTTGGTTGTAGGAGTTGTTTCCTGGCAAAGCTCAAGCAGCAGAGGAAGGGAGTGGAAATGTGATGGCACCAGATTTCTACGTTTTCTCACTTTTAGGAGAGGTAGACTGAGGCAAAATCCTGGACAGTTTGATCAGGTAAAGCACCAGCTGAGCAAAGAGAGTTTGGTTTGAGTGTTTGGTCCAGTGGAGTTGACCAAAATACCACATAAATAATAACAATAACGAATAATAACAAATAAATACCAGAAGTAATGTTTTGAAGCATCATAACATAGCACCATTCTGAGCAAACAGCAGGCTGAGAGTGCTCATGTTATCTATCAGTAGGAAGCATTAAATTCCCATTTGCTGACTATTTTTAAGAGTCTGTGGTAGAAGTACAGACATTTAGAGGCAAAAATGAGAAAGACAGTTCATAAAACTTCAGCTTCATCTGGTTCAGGGCTCCAGAACAAGGGGAGGGAGCAGTGGTGCTGTGACACGGGGTGGGCAGAGGAGGGAGATGGTGACTAAATAAGCTCTGGGGGAAGGAGTAATGACAGAATGTTAAAGAGACCCTGTTTAGATACAATTCAATATAGGATACAATATTCTCCAAGATTTTTCTCTCAGACATGGACAGGGTGTGTTTGTTTCATGACAGATTTTAATCAGATTTTCCAAGACCATTTGCCTTAAAATTTAACTAGTGTTGCCTGAGTTCATTTGACTAAAACCCTTTTAAGACATGTCATCATGTCATATGAAGTGTGTCGATTTTTATTTTTCTGAGGTATTATTTAAAAAGTAAAAGTGACTATGTTTTCATACAGAATACTGGAAAACAAAGGGATTCTGTCATTTGGAGAATATCAGTCTCTTGTCTGCATGAAGGGCATTAGAGATCATAGCAAAGTGAACATGTAAAAGATCATCAGGTTGACACTGTCAAGGGAATGATTTTAAATTTTTGCTTGAATTTGTCTCCTCAAGGATCTCTTTCTGCTTACACCTCTCATTTTGTTTGTGAAACCTACAGTTCTGGTGCTTCACTTGTATTGAAAACTGTAAAAATGCAACAACAAAGAAAAACAACAAAGCAACAGCATTGAAAGAGAGCACAAAAGAGCTGTTCTCCCATTCCCTGGGCCCTCTGCTTAAGAGTTCTATTCACTTAAAACATTTTCTAGATTCTGAAGCACTTGATTAAAGTCAATTGGGACAAAGATAGGCTCTTAAAAGTACTAATTTTTGACTCAGAAAACCTGAGTAAGTCTAAATATGAAATTATTCTCTGTTGCTCTGTATTCACAGCTATGGTGCTTATTTGGAGAACATTTTAAGGTTTCCTGGCACACACCTCTGCCCTGGGTGGTGTGTTTTTGAGGCATTCATTAGTTGTGCTCCCCTGACCTCCTGTCAGTCTCCTTGGATTTTAGAAAATCTCCTTCAGATCACAAGTCAGGTGTTTCTTTGCCCTCGCCTGTCTGGCCATACAAGCACACGTGGAGTCCTTGCCCGACCTCATGTACAGGACTGTCAGCTGAACTGATACTCCTGGTTAATTAATCTCCTCTCTTTCTCAGGCTGGGGTCACACAGATGAAATGTAGGAACAGAACCAGCACAAGGGGCGGATTTGTGCAAACAAACCAGCTCTGAGTTGAGAGGGTAGGAAAGGAGGAGGCCCAGCAGCAGAAGGTACTGTTTGAAGCTGACACAGATCTAACTTGCCACCATTAGAACAGATTTTTAGGGGATATACCCAGTGTTCATAGCCTTTGCAAATTAAAATAGACCTTTGAGTGTCTTAACTACTTCATGTGTCAAACCTAATTTGTTTTTCAAACTGAAGGCATCCTCCACATACTCCTTTTGCTCCCACTTCGAAGGTTATTAAAAGTCTTCTAATCCAGTAATTCCTAACTCTGTCTGTTCTTGCAAGAACAGAGTTCTCACTGCATATCTAAGAGATAACCCCACGCCTTGTCTCTCCCACCTCTCTTCTCCAGGCAACCTCTTTTTCTTGTGCTGTTTTGTGAGAATTCTGATATAACAGCAGTTATGTGTTTGCCTCGAGATGAGAACTCGCTCCTTCAGCTGATAGTTTCTAGTCTGCCCTTGGGCTGCTGATACAGTCCTGTTGTATAATAGAGACACACACACCCCTACGGGGGAGCAAACAGGCTCTGCAGCACTTGAAAGCCTTTCCAAACTCCTGAACATGAATATTTAGTTGCCGGGGCCCTAGACCCTCTCTTCCACCCATGAGAAAATCATACATGCACCAGGGCAAATGAAGAGCTGGGCCTGAAATCATTCCTATGCTGTGCTGGTTTGAAAAGGGTTGTTTCTTTCCTCAGGCAATTGTAATCTCAAGTGTCAGATCTCTGCTTCAGTGCTGGTGATGATTTCAGGGGTGATGACTTCAGAAGTGCCATAAGTCTTTTGATGTTTTAATTCTTGGCAAAGCATTGCTGTGCCACCAGTGCAGGTGTGTTGACACTTGAGACTACCAACTGCATGGATTAAAACTCTTCCAGGATCTGGATTTCCTGACAAACCCATGCACACAATACAAACAGCAACCCTGCATTGCCATACTAAAGTACACAGCTGCTGGACTTTTAGCGTTTTATACTTATATTCATATATACATATCAAAATAAATAACAATTGTGTATGTGATGACACACAAATTCACTCCTGAACAAAAGAGCTTAGTTGTTTAAAGCACAGGCATCTTCCAGAGATGCCTAAAGGAACTGAAAGAGCTCATAATAGATGTTAAGAAATGAAACTTTCACACCAGTGCCAAAAAGCCAAACCATGACACAGGCACACATAAAAATATACCTTTGGATGATATTCAATTCACAGTCCTAACAAATTAGTTTCAAAGGTTATCTGTTTGGTTTTAATAGCGAATATTGAGGTTCCTGTTCTGCCCTGCTCTGTAATATTTTCATTGATGAAATACAGGACACAGGAAGGAATTGATCACTGAGGGTGTTCTTGGACAAAGGAAGACGTTGAATGTAACAGGACTAATGGGGCAGTGTGGAGTATAAAACAGAAGTCCTGAGGAGCAGTCAGCATTTCAGAGGATTAGGTGCCTCTGCTAATCTGATTAACAGGTTGGAAGTCATTTCAGAAAACCGCAGTTTCTTTAGACTGAAAAATCAAGGTCGCTAAGTTGCTTTGTTTCTATTCCCGAGATTGTACTGCTCTGTTCAAAGGACTGACCTTTGTAGAAAACAGCCCATTAATTGTGTTATGATAGCTAGAAGAGGAGACTATTTACTCAAAACCTTAAAATAATGAGGAAAGCGAGCATCTCAAAATACAAAATAAAATAAAAAAATCTATATGACCTCCATTCACTAAGAGGCAGCACAGAACCAGGAAACAAAAGCACAGAATGAGCTATCGGAGCTTAAAGAGCACCCACAAAGTGCTCTGGAGGAAAGGAAGAGACAGAAAGACGTCCTGATGGAAGAATGCAGGTCCAAAAGTGTAACAGCAGCAAAGAAACAGCTTAACAATGAGACCAACAGCACCAAGAAGTTCCATGTACGAAACAATCCGAAGGCTCTGCAGTGCAGTTGTAGCCGAACGCTGATGTGATGCTTTTTGTGCTTTTAAGAAGAAAAACCACACTCTGATATTGCATTTTGCTTTCTTTTGTCTCAGTAAAGACTCTGAGCATGTTGGCATAATCATGAATAAAGTGGTGAAGTAAAATAAGTCACAGATTTAAAGGCCCAAGGATGTTCAGGCAGAGATTTGTCACTGCTAAACTGCACATCCCCCCCTCCCTGTATAACCAACGGAGGGACAGGCAATTCCAGAAGGGAATTCTGGTCTGCACCAACCTCTGAAGTTTTCTGCATCTCTTCTCTTGCTGTCTGTGGAGGGGAAGGTCACTAAGCTATTAACTTTGGGCTTCAGCTCTCTTTGGCCAAATACAAGGCCTATGAAGGTACAAAGCTTAATAATTATAGCACAGGCAAATGTGATTTAGTTCAAATGTGTAACTTATAGATTGCAATGCTGTGTGAGATCACCTCATTAATTCCAGTGATAGACTAAAGTCTGAACACCTTGCACTGGAGAATAATTAGTTTAATGTCAAAAATAATTGTCCTGTAAATGACCAGAGTTATTTTTTTATAAAGAATCTCACCCTAAATGCATGTGCTGCAATTTTGTGGTCTGGTTAAGGGCATGTCCTGCAGTCAAAGGGGTTTATTCAGGAAAACACTGTGGGATTTGCAGGTTCCTCTGCCAAATGGTACCAAAGTGTGGGTGGAAGAGTGGCCTGGCAGAGGTTACAGCTGAAAGGAGTTCCACTGAGATACAGCTTCTGATGATGCAAAAGATGTTCTGCCAGTCCCATGGAATCACTGTTCTGGGGCAAATTTCTCTTCTTTTGCAAAGCTGAGAGTTCAAAGTCCTTTCTGGCTCAGCTGTCATTGCTGGTTTTGGCTAAAGGCAGATGTGAATGGGCAGCGGGCTCAGCAGAAGCATCTGTGTGTGTTAATGACTCAAATTGCTTGGTGACTTTATTAAAGTTTACAAAAACAAAGGTTTACCTTATTAAAGTAAACAAACAAAATATATCTTTTGTTTGTTTATTTAAAGATGAATCGGACTTCCATTGACTTCAAAAAAGTAGTAATTATTTAATCATCATGGCTGGGCTTTGCAAACAAAGATTTGGGAAGGCTCTATCCACATTTGTTACAGGCACGCTGGTGGCTTATGAGGCCAATATGAGACAGAATTATTTAATACAAGCAAGAAATATGTCATAGATTTTCCTACTTTTACCTGTCACTTGAAAGTGTGTTGGCCAGTAGTATTCTAGTGCTGCCTTTGCTTTCAGCCCCCAAAACTATTGTTCATGGTGCTAAATGTGATGTTTTAGTATATATTTACAGTTCTTATTCAGGCAACTTAGGGGAATATTTAAGTAATCAAGATCCAGTCCAGTGTTTGATGTTGAAGGTGAATATGGCTGAGTCTGTCCTGCCTGGAGTTTCTTAAAATCTGGGTTTGTTTTCCCATGTGATACATTTCAATAATAAACTTAAACCCAGATAGAGTAGTGATGTACACAACCTCTCTCTTGTGTCTTTTCAGTGTGATACAATACTTCTACTACAAAAAATTCCAAGGATATATGGTTTCCTATTTTCCTCTTCCAGTGTTTTTGGACCACTGTGATATGTCAGCTGTGTTCAAAGCTGTAAGTATAGCATTTACTACCTTTAGTGAATAAAGTATATTTGGAAAACTATGAACATAATAATGATAAGAGGATAGGGTAGTAGGAAGGTAAATTACTTTTTCTCATTCAGATCTAACAGAAAGAATTTTGAGAAGGCACCTTTCTTCTTGTATTAAAAGAAAAATTTAAAACATAGGTGCTTTTAGAAATGAGATAGCAGAGTGAATGAACCTGGTGAGAACAACTGAGAACATAAGTGTCACTGATTCTTGTCATGGAGTTACTTTTAAATTTGGGCAGAATTCAGGAGAATTAAACACTTTGCTTTTGTTTGAGTCTCTTTATGTTGCCAGTGGGATATAATGGACTGTGTTACCTCAGTGGTGCAATTCAGTGTCTCGTGGAAGATGAGCTTAACCTGGAGAGAAAATTGGGAGGGTGGGCAGGGGGCCCAAAGGATAGATGCCATGGTCACACTCTGGAATGAATCTGCCCCTCCAGCACGTGCAGTGAGTGGGGAAGGCAGGTGGAAACAGGCCATGGCTAAAAGGAAATTAATTTTCCGCAACCTCCCTGTGTTTAAGCCAAAGAAAATGTCTCTCTTTTGCTTTGTGTGAAATGGGTTTTTATGCTGGAGTTTGCTTTGCCACAAGGATGGTCTTTGGGTGATCCTGTTGATTTGTTCCTGCTCAGAGGAGCTGGAAGATTGAATGCACTTCCTCAGTATTCAGACATGGCAAGCCCTGGTAATTAGCTGTCCCAGAGGTAGATTATTAGGAAGCTATAAAAATTCTCTGATTTCCATCAACAAATACAGTTTCCAGTCATTATGGTCTGCAAGAATAGCATCAATTTATTTGAGATTTTTCTCTCCTAAGCATCAGTAGGAAGAGTTATTCCCACATGAATTTAGAAGGATGATTAGAAAGAGACTTTTTCAAGATGGCTTTAAAATGAAGCAGCAAGACCTAAGAATGTAAATCATGTTCTATGGGAAGAAAAAAAAGTAGATCAGGTTAGAAATGCAAATCATATTCAAGGGAAAAATTCAGATCAATATTAGAATCTGCCTTGTGTGCCTGCAGTAGCACAAAATTATCTGCTGAGCTGCCTGTAGAAATGACATTAAAGGGAAGAAAAATCTGATAATTTGGCTCCATTAAGGTAAATTGTAACCCAAATTGGGGGTAAAATTGTATGAAAACAGATGCAGAATACTTGTGGAAAATGTCAGGTATGTTCTTATTTCATTGTTGCAGCAAGATGGAACATGAGATGTTTGAGAGGTGGGGAAAATGACTGGGATTGAATTCCTGATTCTCAAATGCTCAATAGGAAACGAATCAGTGGCCTCATTTTTCCAAGGTAGTGTCTGTCTTTGAAGGAGGGATCCCAAACTTTGGTAGATATATTCTGGGGAAATTTAGTTTAGGGAATGTTTTCATTATGATTCATAACATTACCTGGAATATTAAGAATTTTGTGGAAGGAACATTTAGAATAATAGATATTAAACCAAACCAACTGACCAAACAATCATTCAGACAAAACCCTTCTTCAGCTTTAGTTTTCTGAACAGAAACAAGAGTTCACAGACTTCTTCTCAGCCTCCAGTTCCTGCATATCCCACACAGTTCCCGGATTTCAGAGGGTATTTCTTTCTGTGGGATAGAGCATCCCACAAGTCAGAGCCTTAGCCCCCATTTCCTTGATGATCTTGATAATCTCTTTCTTTTTTTTTTTTTTTTTAATTTGTCAGAACCAGATCCTGAGAATCCCAGTGTAAAATTTTGGGTTCAAATTCCTTGCTTTAGAGCTGGGCTTTGACCCCCTCCAGCTGCCTTCACAACCTGATCTCTCTGTCATCTCCCTCATTCTGGAGTCAAATGTATGATAATACATCCTGATGATGTACAAAATTGATGAAAGTAAGATAGTGGTGTGAAACATTTGCTAAATCAATATTTTCTGAGCACCTTTTGAGATGGTTTTTTTTTTTTTGCAATTTGTGAACAAGTATAATGATAGGAGTGGCTAAATTTAGCCAGTTCTGAAAGCTGTACAGTTTCAAATGGGAGATGAGATTTCCAACATATTTGTCTAAAATTTATTAGAAATGCTGTTTAAAATTTTCTGTGTGAAGGGAGTGGAATAAATTATTCGTTTAGTAATGTACATGGAAAAGAAGCTTGTTCTTCGTATTAAATATCCTTCGAATTGTCCCTGTTTTTAGCATTTTAACAGGGTGACAGCAGCATATTAATGGAAAAAGATAGTCCTGACCTGTTCTGTTGAGCTTTCAGTGTTTGCCAGACAACTTTCTTCACTAATGACTAGTGAAATATCATGGTTACATGACACTATTACACTGGATTAATAAATGTGCAGATCCCGTGTGTCTGAATTAAAAGTATGATTTCCAATTTCTCTTTCATGGAAAGTATTCAGGTTCCATTGTTTAATAAATCCTGTGACAAAACTAAGTAGCAGGAGGTTACTTAGGGTGGTTTGAACATCATGAAAAGAGAGGGATGGCTGAAAATGTCTTTGGTTGAGCAAAAGGCTGTGATTTGCAGTGATTTTCATGCACTATATGTGATGCATGAAGCAGTGAGCCATAATGCATGGAAAGGGAAATTCAGAATGTCTGGCACCTCTGCAATTCCACACTGCTGGGAGTGATCACCAAGGCTGAGCCTACAGGTTGGCAGGAGCAGCTATTTAAATCTTCAACTGCAGACTTAGGATCCAAACTCCATCTCCTAAAAGCTGATTTCACAGCACATTGCTGCTCTTTTCCCTTGTTTGCCTGGAGAATGATGTACTTGGAAATTCCTGACTAGGGCAAGGACAGGGCATGGTGGGAAGGTGGGAGGGAAGAGTCTCTTCCCCTTCCCCTTCCTTTTCCCCTTTCCATTTCATTACCAGAACTTTGCTTTTAGAAGACAGAGAGATGCAAATAACATAACTGGGAAAGCAATTTATTCCAAGAGAGCTGAATATTAGCCCAGACTGAGGAAATATGGCACATGTGCGAGATGTGGCCATGTAGGGCCAGACTTCACACATCTCCTCGGAGAATCCTAAAGATTGCCTCAAACAAACCTGCTTTAATTTCTCTGTATTGAAAATGAAGGCTGAAATGGATGTCTGGATAAATGAACCTAGGGAGATCTGAGAGGTGATTTTGTTTAAATTCTTTTGATTGCAGCAGAAATCAAATTTATTTTGCTGGAGGGTGACTTCCCAAGCAAAGCACATTAAATCACTCTGCTTCCAAGGGAGGGTGAAGCAGCAGATATATATCCATGCTGGAGAGGTGAGATGTCTGTTACATGTTCATTACACATATTTATGTCTCAGCTGCAAACTAAAAAGTATTCATGAATTTTATATATTTTAAAAGTGTTTCCAGGTATGCCCTCAGCTTTTCAGTGAAGTCTGAGCTTGTACAAACTGCTGAGTCCCTCTCTGTCTGCTACACTGTTTAATTTTTCACCCTTTGGGAAGTTGTGGGAGTTTCACTGCAAGACAGGAGTAGAGATGGCAAAATGCAACCAAGCATGTGAAAAGGTACATATTCAGTGCTAATAGCACAAACAGGGCCTGTCAGGTCTCTGCAGCACGAGCTGGGAAGTGTCTGATATGGTTTTGTGTACACTGAAAACATCTTTGTAAGTTCACATTC